>NW_027204971.1:607500-1201015 GCF_024711535.1 Dipodomys merriami | reverse complement strand
AGTAATTTGTGTATGGCACTCTAAAATAGAATCAAGAATTAACTGCAAATTATTACTTTTATGCATTCCATTAGCATTCACATGAATAGGAATGAGTTTGTCAGATTCTCCCTCCATTTGTGGGGGGCAGTCCTAGCATTCGAACTCCAGGCCTGGGTAGTTTTCTTCGAATGCAAACGATTAAAAAAAGAAGAAGAAAAAATGTCATGTCAAAACCAACTTTACAATGTCGGTGTGGGGGGGGAGGGGGGTATAATTGGGTGGGGGGAGGGGGAAGGCTGGGAAGGGAGGTGAAGGGTAAACAAAGGAGGAGGCTGCAATGCTTGGTAAGAAATGTATGCATTATCCTGCCCATGTAATTGTAGCCCCTCTGTACAGTATGTTCTCAAATAAAATAAAATAAAATTTAAAAAAGAAAAAAAAAAAGAAGAAGAAAAGAAAGCCAGGTTTCAGCAGCTTCTGCCTATAATCCTAGCTCCTCAGGAGGCTGAGATGTAGAGAATGCCAGTTTGAATTCAGCTGGGGCAGGAAATTTCCTGACACTCTTATTTCTAAAAGACCACAGGGAAAAAAATGCACACATGGGTGGGGCTGTGGCTCAAGGGCAGAGCACTACCCTTGAGCAAAAGGAGCTCAGGGACAGCGCCTAGGCTCATAGTTCAATCCCAGACCTGCCAAAAAAAAAAAAAAAAAGGAGGCAGTAATTCTATGTCTCTGTGTATGGATGGATGGTTTATGGATGATGGGCATTCAGCAGGTTGCCCATGCCCAGCCCCCAAACCTGGGCAAGCTGGGACAAGCACTGAGACAATACTAAGTCTGAGCCAGCAGCTTGAACAAAGCATCCTTCTCTGCCATTTAAGTACTGAAGCCCCAAAGACTTTGCCTGGGCTGGTGTGTGCAACAGGTGCATTATGTTGTGGGTGAGGTGTCCCATCAGGACACCTAGAAGCCAGCCACTGCCTCCAGGGAGACCACACTTCCTAGGCTGTAGGATTTGTCCAAGTTTCTGGCTCCATATTCTAGATCCCTCTGTAGGATGTGGGGCCTGGTGCCTATCACTCATTCATCATTCCTGACTGCCAAGTCTCAGGCTGGTCCCAAATCCTGGGAAAGATAGGACATAGCCAGTGATTTCTGTGCCGAAAGGGGTTAGCCAATAAATTCCACCCTCATAGCTCCTGTTAGAAGTGAGCCTTGGGCTGCGAATGTGGCTTAGTTGTAGAGTGCTTACCTAGATTGCATGAAGTCATGGGTTCTATTCCTCTGTACCACAGAAAAAGAAAAAGCCAAAAGTGGCACTGTGACTTAAGTGATAGAGCGCTAACCTTCAGAAAAGAAGCTCAGGAACATGCTCAGTCCTTGAGTTTAAGCCCCAAGACTGTCAAAAAAATAAAAAGGGACCCGGTTGAGACATATTCTTCTGGGACTCAGAGGAGGGCCGAGGTTAGAAGTAAGAGGTAGAGGTCAGGTACTGGTGGTTCACCCCTGTAATCTTAGCTACTCAAGAGGCTGGGATCTGAGGATCAAAATTACAAGCAGGAAAGACTATGAGACACTTTTCTCCAATTAAACACCCAAAAAGCCAGAAGTAGAGCTGTGGTTCAAGTATTGGTGTGTTAGCCTTGAACACAAAAGCTCAGGGA
This sequence comes from Dipodomys merriami, assembly GCF_024711535.1. Taxonomy (NCBI): domain Eukaryota; kingdom Metazoa; phylum Chordata; class Mammalia; order Rodentia; family Heteromyidae; genus Dipodomys; species Dipodomys merriami. Next base: position 1,199,369 of record NW_027204971.1, on the reverse strand, counting down.
TACTGTCAAGGTGATGAATTCAAACCCCCCAGTCTTGCAAAACACACACACCAGTCAGCCTTCACAAGTTCCATCTCTAGCAATTCCATATTTTTTTAAAAAAAGAGGGAAAAGTGAAGGAAAGAGTTGCTCCAGGAGGTGATACAACCTGTGCCAAAATTCCACAGGAGTTATAAGATGTGGAACAGGACAGAGAGCCTCAGGCAGAAGGTACAGCATGGGCAAAGGTCCTGAGGTATGGTGTAGAGCCGGTGGTGTGGGTGGAATGAAGGTTCTGTGGCTTCAGACAAGTCTGGCAGGACATTCAAGGCTGGGTCAAGGTTTGTACTTGAATCACAGGTAGGGCAGAGGGTGGGGACCCAGAATGGGGCCCAGGGGGAAGATTAGCTTGGATTTTCACCATGTACCCCAGCCATTTTCAGTGGCTGGAAGCCTATTTTTCACAACTCCTGACCCTCAGAGGCCTCCTTTGCATGGAGGAGTCAGGGCAAATGCAGGGAAGAACTCTTTCTTAAGAAAAGTTTCTAGCCATCAGTGGCTCAACCCCTGTGAATCCTAGCTATCCAGGAGACTGAGATCAGATATAGCGGGTCAAATACAGCTCAGGAGAAGAAAGTTGGTGAGACTCTTTTCTTGCCAATGAACTACCAAAAGACAGAAATGGAAATGTGGCTCAAGTGGTAAAGTGCCAGCTTGAGAAAAAGTTAAGAGACCAGGGCTCAAACTGAGTTCAAACCCCAGTACTGGCACAGAAAAAAAAATAAAGAAAAGCTTTAAGAAGCTCCTAGCCCACTGTGGTGAAAGGCCAGGTCAGCTAAGTGCATGTGGCTCTTACATGTCCTCCTAGATCCTCAGGAAGCTGAGATCAGAGGATCGTGGTTCAAATCCAACCCTGGAAGAAAGTCCAGGAGACTCTGATCTCCAAGGAACCATCAGAAAACTGGAGAACATGCTGTGGCTCAAGTGGTAAGCTGAAGAGCTGAGCTACAGTGCCCAGGCCCAGAGTTTGAGCCCCATGACCAACACCTGCTTGTAGCTCACTCTGTGACTCTAGGCAGAGTACTTTCCAATGGGCCCCTGAGAGTCGGGTCTCCCAATGTCTAGGTGTCTTCAGAGCAGTCTCTTTGGCGGCCTTTGTGTATGGAACAGGCCACAGTATCAGAGAAGGGTCCCGCCTTGGGGCATGGAGGTCATCAGCCTGGTCATCAGAATGGCATCAGTCATGGGTACAGTGTGCATCTGAGCAGTAAACTGATGTCTCAGACCAGGGTTCTGGGCCAGGAGGGCCAGGAGCTGCAAGATGGCACAGCAGGTAATGCCTACTCATGCGGGTATCACAAGTTTGCGACTCTGTCAGGCACACCTTGGGCAGGTGTTGAGTTGGGCTCATGAAAGACTTGTAGGCTCAGGTATCCACATCTGGCTGGCTGATGCTTGTAGCAGTCGCTATCCCAGGAGTCACAGGGCTCGGAGCCCTGCTTTCCTCTCCACTGCTTGGGGACAGATGAAGTCTTCAATCTTGGACTGACTACAAAGGAGCATCCATAGTGTCCTTCCCTTGGTCCTGTGGCCCCGTGCACGGATGGAGGGCAGATTCCATGGAACTTCCTGCCATGGCCCAGACCCACTTGGCCCAAGAAGGACTTATGGAGAAACCACTTGATCTACTTTGAGAGTTTACTATGACTATGCCTCAGGAGTGCCCCCAGTTCTAGCTCAGCTCATCATTAACAACTTCCTGTGTGTGTGTGTGTGTGTGTGTGTGTGTGTGTGTGTGTGTGTCTGTGTGTGTGTGTGTGTGTCTGTGTGTGTGTGTGTGTATGTGTGTATGTGTGTGAGCATGTGCATGTGTGCATGCATACCCATGCATCTTTGTGCTAGGGCTTGAACTCAGGGCCTGGGATCTGTCCCTCAGTTTTTCTGTTCAAGGCTACCACTCTACCAGTTGAACCACAGCTTTTCTTCCAGCTTTTGGGTGGTTATTTGCAGAAGGGACTCTCACACACTTTTCTAGCTGGACTGACTCTGAATGGTAATCCTCACATCTCAGCCTCCTGAGGAGCTAGGAATAGGACAGCATCAGCTAGTAGCATCTGGCCACACTTTCCTTCTTGGCTAAAACAGAGTACCTCTCTCTCAGCCAAGTACCCAGCTGCAGCTACCCCTCCTAACTCAGGCTTCAAAGGAAACATTCCCTCCCCTGAGGACAAAGAAATAGGATCAAGTTTGAGCTTTATGTTCTCCACACAGTCAGGGGCTGCTGGGAGCTGATGTGGAGGTCAGAGGATCTAGGCCAGGGCAAGTAGACAATGTGTTAGAACAGAAGAGAGTATGAGAAGACATCCTTGTACCTAGATGCCAGTGGCTCATGTCTGTAATCCTACATACTCAAGAGTGACACCTGAGGATCAATCAAGATTCAAAGCTAGCCTGGGCAGACTCTTCTCTCCAATGAATCACCAAAAACACTGGAAAGCAGAGCTACCCTAGTTCAAGTGGTACAGCACCAACCTTGTGCAAACAAGCTAATGGATACCACCGAGGCTCTGAGTTCAAGCCCTGGTAAACACACACACACACACACACACACACACACACACACACACACACACACACACTTACATGTGCACGTACACACACATACACACGGTAACATCTTTAGCAGTTGCCAGTGGCTTATACCATCAAACCCAGCTACTCAGAAGCTGAGTTCTTAAGATGGCAGCTTGAAGCCAGCCCAGGCAGGAAAGTCCACTAGACTCTTCTCTCCACTAAACTAGTAAAAAGGTTGAAAGGTGAGCTGTGGCTCAAGTGGTAGAGTGTTAGCTCAGGGACAGTGCCTAGGCCCTGAGTTCCAGTTCTGAGATATTTTTTTCTTAATAGACACCCTTTGCCATCCCCATACCCACAGGCCATACATCCATATTTTGGTTATCCTAGATCTCACTTCCACTCCTGCCACTTCCACAGCACTGCCACAAGAGGCTGGTGTGTGGCCAGCACTGGATTAAGAAGTGAACATACACAAGGGGGACATAGCCAGATCAAGGCTATTGCTCCAGAACATTGAGGTATTGGCCATACCAGTCTCTCATCCCCCAGTTCCCTGGCTATGGAATCTAAAGTCTGTGCCTCTGTATTCTGGGCATCTGAAATTGTCTAGAAGGACCTAGAGAGGCCCAGCTGGGGCTGGAAGATACTTTCCTGTGGTAAGGTACATTGACATTTCCTAGACACTGACAGATACTTCCAAGCCACCATGGCTTCACCTCCCATGTAGCCCCAGAAGATCCTTGGTTGGGCAGCCTTCAGTCAGCTGTCATGCTTGAGTTGGCCAGAGCCACTGGCAACCGCCCTTCCCCCACTCCACTACCAGCCTACAGGAAGGGACATGCAGCCAGAAGCCCAACTGAGAAAAAGTACAGGACATCACATGACTGAGTCCTCGCCCCCCTCACCCTGTTGTCAGGGGAGAACCTATGCCCGCCTGACCTGCTAACGCAGAATCCCCTGAAGGTGGCCAAAGACATGGATAACCAGACTTGGGCCCCAAAGAAAAGCTGGAATATGCAGGTCTCTGGCAATTTAAGACTCATTGTAGACCCTGGTAGTGGGCTAAAGGCAAGGTTGCTGTGCAGGAAGGGCACCAACTGAAGTCAGAAAGAGGCAAAAAGGCACCAATGAAGGGGACAGAGAAAGATGAGGGAAAAATACACACACACACACACACACACACACACACACACACACACACACACACACACCATGGGTAGCCCAAGGCCTCAGCAGTCCCTGAGCACCTTAACTTCCCAACCCTTGAGAAGATGGCACTACCATCCTCAGACCAACTGTAGACAAAACTCAGAAACTCTCACATGTCTGGAATGGCTCATGACACAGCATGCCATTTCCTACTGTACACACCGCTATGTAGAATACTCAGCTACCTTATTTTTATTTGTTGGTCATGGGGTTTGAAGTTTGGGCTTGTGCGCAGTCCCTCAGCTCTTCAGTTGAAGGTGCACGCTCTACCACTGGAGCCACAGCACCACTTCCGGTTTTCTGGTGGTTCACTGGAGATAAAGTCTCACATATTTTCCTGCCCAAGCTAGCTTTGAAACTCTATCCTCAGATCTCAGCCTCCTGAGTAACTAGGATTACAGTTGTGAGCCACTGGCAACTCCTGGCTTCAGTCACCTTCTCACACCCAGGGTAAACCCACCTTGTCAGGTCACAAACCACATGCAACCCTTCCCTTCAGACTTTGACACCAGCATACAAAACCATTCTGCCATGGATGGGGAGAATATAATTGACACTACCCTCCCACCGCTATTCCCATTCGCCACTCCCTGCCTAAGAAAGGCCACGACCTCTGGAGTTCTTGGTAAGGCAAAGCCCACCATGCTGTAACTTCACCCTTGGGCAAAACTGGGCAGTTCTTAGAAATGTCTGTACTCTGAGGCCAGCACCTGGTCTCCCAAACCACAGCAAACCCACTCCTTCACCATCTCTTGCAGGCAAGGGCAAGGGGTGTCTTTCTTTCTTGTTTTTTTTTTTTTTTTTTGGTTGAGGGTGTTAAACTCAGGGCTTGGGTACTGTCCCTGATGATGATTTTTGCTCAAGGCCAGTGCTCTACCATTTGAGCCATGGTGCCACTTCTGGTTGGAGATTGGAGATGAGACTCTCCTGGGACATTCCTGACTGTGCTGGGGAAACAAGATACTCCCGAGTAACCAGGATGACAGCCATGAGCCATCAGCGCATGGTTTACGGTGTCTCAGACTTTAGAATTTCCAACTAGTCCTCCTCTAGACACTCCCACCTAGTCACTCCTCTAGATCCCTTAGGGACAGCAAAGGGAGGCTCAGGATCTGGGTAGTGCCATAGGCACTAAAGTGCCCCTTCCATATCACTACTCCTCTCTAACCTCCCATCTGCCTCCTCTGGAAGGCATGGTCATCTGGGGCAGATCAGACCCACTAGGACTTCTGGGGCCTGCCCTGTATCCCCCTGCCCCACCCAACCGGTATCTGAGGATTTCTGGGGCCAGCTGTTCCATGTCGTGGTGGAAGATGTTGGGAGGGTTGCTGATAACTGGGTCCAGGGGATGCCAGGGCAGAAGGAGTGTCCAGCTCCCCTCTGTCAAAGAAGGAGACACATAAAAATGGATGGATCTACTAAGAGCTACAGGGCATAGCCATCCACCTGTCACCAAGGACTCTTGGAGTGCTGTTTTATGTTGACAGTCTAAGGGCTATACCTCGGGGTTTAGGTGCTATACACAAGCGTCTTTTGGTCGAGGCCAGTGCTCTTCCACCTGAGCCACGGTGCCACTTCCAGCTTTTTCTGTGTATGTGGGACCTAGGAATAGAACCCAGGGTTTCCTGTGTGCTAGTCGAGCCCACTACTGCTAAGACAGAATCCCAACCCTGGATAGCTGTTCTTCTGTAACCCCTCAGGCGTGTCTCAGGACAGTCTTGCACATCTGTACTGAGTTTCTCAGCAGCAGCTCTGGCTGAAAGTGAACATGCTCCTCTATGTTGTTCTTTATGTACAGCACCTTTGCTCTGTGTGCTTCCTGTCAGAAACTCCTTGTTAAGCAAGACCCCTTTTCAAGTGCTGCTTCTAAGAAGCCTGCTCCAATCACCCTGGCAGAGTGGGGTCTTCTCTCCTCTGCAGGATGTTGGCCTTGTCACGCTCTCCCTTCCTGCTGGTGTGGGTTGAAAGCAGATGAAGGGGAAGGTCTGGCTTTTACCACCCAATTTCTGAAGGCTCTGATACACTACCCAGGGACTGGTTCAGTATCACACTCCGTGAGAGGGCACTCGAGGCCCAGGCAGTCTGGGGGCAACAACATGGGTCCATTTCTTTGGTGGGCTTGAACTGAGGATCTGGGAGTTGCGTCTGTGAGTTTTTGTGCTCAAGGCTGGTGCTTTACCACGTGAGCCACAGCTCCACTTCTGACTTTTTGGTGGTTCCATGGAGAGAAGAGTCTCACCAGCTTTCCAGCTTATGGCTGGCTGCAATCTTTGATCCTGAGATGTCAGGATGTCAGGTGTGAACCTGAGACAGTGCCATGGACCGGCTCTGTCGGGACGACGGAGGACACCTGGTGGAGGTAACTGGAACAGGTGGGGAGATAGCAAACAGACAACTCACACACAAGAGGAGTGAATGCTGAGTGCGATTTATTGCAGAGGATAACAAGCTTTTATAGCAAAAGTCTCCATGAGAAAGGGCAAAAAGTTACACAATCTTGTTGCAAGACTTCGTTCTTGGGTGGTCACCAGCTGGTCGCCTGATCTTGTTTTTTGGATGACGAGTTATGACGATAGGCACTTGTTTTCGGCTTTACCTCTATTTTTAAGAAATACAATTGGTTTTGATGTTTATCACCTATTAACCATTAACCAGAGCATATGGGCAAAGTGCTGGACAGAAAGGCATGAACTCTAGTACTTTATTATTATTTTTGTTTAGTTTTGTACTTTATGTGTTTTAAATCTTTTCTAAGCAATTGTGCTTCTTTGCCATTCTTTAGAGGGTCCCCAATTTGTGGCCAAAAAATCATGATATTCAGTATACTTAGTTAAATCTGGCCATATATCAAATTTAAGCTCATAGTGTCTTCTCTGTAACCCATTCACAAAATTTTTTACTCTTTTTCATAGAGGCCTTAACTGTCTCATAAGATCTTTCTTGTTTCTTTTTTTTTTATAATAAGCACTAGATCTAGCGAGTCTCTCAGTAAATAGAGAGTAATAGGAAGTTCTTTCTCCTAAGTAGTTTACCCAACGGTTGCCATCCTTATCATACACACCTGTAAAAGGCTATGGATCTGGGGGAAGTCTTTGGGGTCCTCTAGATAATGGAGGATTCCACCGTTTTCTTCTGATAAGTCATTGCCACCTTCCATCTAACAACCTTTTAGGAATCTTATTTAGCTTTTGGTCTAAATATCCCTCTACATCTTTCTTATCTACAGGATATCTATATGGGTCTATTGTATATGTTTCAGGATTAAAGGGAAGTCTCCAATAGCCATGCACTCTTTTTGTTTTAGCCGTGCCGACAGCTTCTTGTAAATCTCTTACAAACAATTCCTTCTGCTGAAGTGACGTCATGAAACCCCCAATACTTTTATATTTACTTATGACTTGTCTAATAGCCTCCATAAGAGGGGCTTTTAGGGTAGCACTTAACTCTGGTGAGTTAGTCATATTCTTAGGACACTCATCGGATGTTGGAGTCATCAACACTTCCAAGAAAGAGCCCTGAATAAGGGAACGTTGAGCATGAGTAAGTAGAACAAACAGCAGGAACAGTAAAAGATTAATAGGCACTCCTATACAGCGAAGAAAAGAAAAACAGGAACAGAAACATATCTTTACCAGGGGCTTGCCAGCCTTTCCAGGAGGTAGGCCTCTTTGATGCCCCATTTTCTGAGGTAGACTTCGGTGAAGTCCCATTCTCAGAGGTAGGCCTCTTTGAAGCCCCATTCTCTGAGGTAGACTTCAGTGAAGTCCATTCTCAGAGGTAGGCTTCTGTGAAGCCCCATTCTCAGGTCTTAAAGTAGGTGTTCCATGCTAAGCAGACGCCGCCGGAGTAGGCATGGCAGTGACGGGTACCAAAGCCTTTCTTTTGAGCTTCTTTTTATCTCATGTCAAGTAGCGAGCCCTAGTTAAAATAGTCATTTACAGGGGATCAAGTTCCTCTCCTAGGTCAGTTAATCCAAGGAGATGAAGTGTCTTTGGAAAAAGCTAGTCTGAATTGGCCTGGGTGAGTATGTGTGTGTGTGTGTGTGTGTGTGTGTGTGTAAGTTTTGGGGATACCTACTTTATCTCTCCGGTTCCTTATCCTCCCTGTGGTGAGTACAACCAGGCTCCCCACCCCAAGGAAGGCGGGCAGGGGAGGGTACACAAGGTCACATTGAGTGGAATGATCTGAATTCTATCCTTCAACTGAAGCCTGGAAAGATAATGGAGAGAAGGAGAAGTTTAGAGGAACATCAAGAGAAGCCCATTATCTTTGGATACAAGTACCAGAGAGAAGACTGAATCCATCCTTTTTGGTAGTAAGGTAACAGACGCCCATTCTTCATTTATTTCATTATTTTTTGTGAGTCCTAGGGCTTGGATTCAGGGCCTGATTGTCATCCCTGAGCTTCTTTTACTCAAGGATGAGGCTCTACCACTTGAGCCACAGCACCACATCTGGATTTGTGTGTGTGGTGGGGTGGTTGTTGCTTTATGGGAGATAAGAATCTCACAGACGCTCCTGTCCTGGCTGGCTTTGAGTCACGTCCATAAGACCTCAGCCTCCCCAATAGCCAGGATGATGTGCAGGAACCACCGACACCTGACCACCACCATCCACTTATAATCCCCTAGGGCAAGTGCTGGACCACCTGCACTGCACCCCCTTGTGAGTGGGAAGCAGACATGGGTGGGTTTGATACTTCAACAGCCTACATACCTTTGAGCATTGTTCCAGGTCAGTCTGATTGCGGCTTCCTCGTCATACACAGCAATGACTTGGCTCTGTCACAAGAACAAATGTCCCCCAGGAGGTGGCAGTTCTGGGGTCTTTCCTCTTCACACTGCCCCCACTCCTCAAAATGACACCCCAGCAAAGCGATATAGACATAGAGTGAATTCATTTTCTTATAACCAGGGTCTGGCCAGAAAGGTAACAGTGAGGAATCCCGATGCAGACCAGCCTGAGCATATATTGAGACTCTATCTCAGAAATGCCCAAGACAAAAAGTCTTGGCTCGCATGTTAGAAGACCTGACCGGCAAGTCTAAAGCCTTGAATTCAAACCCTAATATACCAAAAAGAATCAGAAGCCCTGGTGCCAGAGGCTCATGCCAATAATCCTAGCTACTCAGGAGGCTAAGATCTGAAGATCACAGCTCAACATTTAAAATAGGGTTGGCCTCACCCATCAGACATCATGATAAGACCCAAAGTCTGAACCATGAAAGTGTGCTCCATATTAACAGGGCTCTCATCCTTACTAAGTGCTGGCCATGCTCTTTGTCCCCCTGGGGAGCCACCCCCTGTGGGCTCCACCCCCAGGTCCTCCTAAGCTCCTTCTGCCACCAACCAGGCCCAAGGAAGTAGACAGCTCCAGGACATACAAATCCCTTGGTCTTATAATTTAGCAGTGCTGAGTCCCCATCAAGCATCTCACCCTTTCAGGTCCCCAGACCTCAACCACAAAGTACATGTACCCACCAAAGAAAGCACGCAGAAGTTACCAAAGGGTCCACTGCTCCTTGTTACAGCCCACTTCCACACTCACACACATACACACACACACACACACACACACACACACACACACACACACACACATACACACACACAACCTGCAGGGGTGGTTCATGTTTGTCTTCCATGCTACTCAGGAGGCTGATGTTTGAAGATCACAGTTCAAAGCCAGCCCATTCTGGAAAGACTGTGAGGCTCTTATCTACAGTGAAACACCAAAAATCTAGAGGTGGAGCTATGGCTCAAGTGTCAGAGCAAAAGCTTTGATCACAGAAGCTCAAGAACAGCACCTAGACCCTGAGTTCAAGGCCCAGATCTTCTAACTCCAAACACACACACACAGACATAGACACAGACACAGAAACACACACACATGCACACACACACACACATACACACACACACACACACACACACACACACACACGGACAGCCCAAGGCTTCGGCAGTCCCTGAGTACAGACCCATGAACTGTCTCAATTAGGATCACATCCTACCCTCAAGAAGGTGGCACTACCGACATCAGACCTACTATAGAAAAACCAGTAAGCCTCTCACATATCTGGAATGTATCATAGTCCAACATGGCAGTTCTTAATGTACATACTGCTATGCCGAAAACTTAGCCCCCTCTTTTTTTGTAGTTGGTCATGGGGTTTGAACTCTGGACCAGGGTGCTGTCCCTCAGCCCTTCAGCTGAAGGTGAGCAATATCCCACTTGAGCCACAGCACCAAATCCTGTTCTCTGGTGGTCCATTGGACATCAAGTCTCACAGACTTTTCTGCCCAAGCTGGCTTGGAACCATGGTCTTCACATTTCAGCCTTCTGAGTAGCTAGGATGACAGTTGTGAGCCACCAGCGGCTTCCGGCTTCACCTCATCAGGCCACAATCTTCTTTCAACCCTTCACTTCAGACTTTGTCACCCAGCATCCAAATCCGTCCTTCAATGGAGAGAATACAGACACAATAATCCCACCCCTGCACCCATTTGCCCACTCCCTGCCTGCCACAGTCCAAGTCCTCTTGAAGCTCTGGCTTCAAACTGGGGCAAACGGGGAGTTCTTAAAAATGTCTGTACATTGAAGCCAGCAGATGGTCTCCCAAACAAAGCCTCTCCCACACACACACCTCCACCATTTTGCTTTCTTTTTTCAGTTGTGGGGCTTGAATTCTGGGCCTGGGTGCTGTCCTTGAGTTTTTCAGCTCAAGGCAAGCACTCTACTATTTGAGCCACAGCACCACTTCCAGTTTTCAAGTGGTCCGTTGGAGATAAGAATCTCAGGGTCTTTCCTGCACATGATAGCTTTGAACCATGATGCTCAGATCTCAGCTTCTAAGTACCTAGGATGGCAGCCATGAGCTACTGGCACCTGGCCAAAGATAATTTTCCATCCTTTTCATCCTATCCCCTCAGGAGACTGATATCTGAGGACTACAGTTGGATTCCACCCATGGCACAAAGTCCATTAGAACTTTTTTCTACAATTAAACACCCAAAAAAGTTGGAAGTGAAGCTTTGGCTCAAATGGTAGAGTGCTAGCTTTGATCATCAAAGACAAGGGATAAAACCCAGTCCTTAGTTTCAAGCTTTTTCTAGCAAAGACCCACCCAAAAAGGGAAGCAGGTTGGTACACGGGAGCTCAAAGTTCACACATAATACTCAGGACTCCCAGAACAGACCCCATCCGGCTCTGATTCTCTAGATTCTATGTCCTACATCATGGCAGTCTTAGATGGGACTGACCATGCACCAACTTAGGATGTTGAAGTACAATCTCATACTGAGGATCCCCTGACCTTATCAAAGACTCAGGATCTCTCATTCTCCTACCTTGACACTGGGCAGCAAGGTGAGTTGCAGTTATCCAACCACAGGATGTGAATATGAAAGGATTTCTCTGCCAGGGACTCCAACTGGAGGGGCTCTAGGTCCCTCTCTCTCTGGAAGAAAAGTGCTGGTCCATCCCAGGAATGTTCCTAGGTTGTAAGTATCCTCAAAGAAACAACCCTGCTCAGAGCCCAGTGCCTCTTGTTTTCCCACCAGCCTCTATCCAAGCCTGCCCCACCTTCAGTCAGCCCTTTCTGAATCCCAGATATGCCATGTAGACTAAAGGTTGAGCCAGCAAAGAGACCCACCTCTGCCTCTGAGAATGGCAGTCACGTGGTCCTAGTGCCCTCTACAGGAAGTCTCGAAGTAACTCAGGTCTCCACTCCTTCCTCATTCCCTGACTCTCCTGTGCCAGTGACCCACTTACCTCTGTCTATGGTGGCGGAATAAACACCGGGAGTGTCATCTTCTGATTGAGCCAACGAAAGTCCCAGTCCCCAAGGATGTACTGCACAGGCATCCTGCAGTGGACAACAGCCAGGCAGTCAATGGTGAACCCAAGGTTCCAGGACTCTTAATAGAAGTGTGGCTGGGTCAAAGACTCTATAACTGGTGGTCTATAGTGTCAGGAAAGGTCATGGCTCCAATGTCCTGAAACACCTGATCTTGGATCTTCCTACCTCTTCCCTCAACCCAACACCTCCCTAGCCCTTAGACAATTTCTTATTATCTGTCCAGGAAGTAAACTTGCTGGAGCTGGGATAATTGAAACCTGGTGACCCGCCCTGAGCCCTAGGTCCTTCCTGAGGCTGCTTCCCCCTGCAGTTGGTGACCACACAGCTCCTGGATGTCATGAAGTTGCTGAAGGGTCAGTGGCTTAATCCTACATACTGGCTATAGGCTCTGAAATGTTACCCACAGAGATTGTGAGTGGTTGGCTTTCTTGATCCAGGGACTCCAAACCAAGGCTCGCATGCTCCCTTCTTCCTTCCTTTCCTCTTTTTTTCCCTTCGTCCTTCCTTCCTCTCTCTCTGTTTCCTTCCTTTGTCTCGCTCCTGGCCTTGAATTCAGAGCCCGGGTGCTGTCCCTGAGCCTTTTTACTCAAGGCGACCAGTCTACAGCTTGAGGTACACATCCATTTCTGGCATTTCTGGCAGTTGGAGATAAGAGTCTTATAGTCTTTCCTGTCTGGGCCTTAAGCCTTGATCCTCCCATCTCAGCCTCCTAAGTAGCTAGGATGACAGGCATGAATCCCCAGCATCCAGTTCAAACCAAGGTTTCTTCATGTGCTGTGGAACCAGCACCAGAACCTTTCATCATCTATGACCCCCACTCCCTTACTCCCTTGAGCATGGCGCATACTGTAACTCTTTGTTGGATTACTAAATGAGCATCTGTCTATGACAATATTATAGAAAAGTCCCATTCAATTCATGTAAGTATCCTGGGGGAGGGCGGGGGGAGGCAAAGCCTGATGTAGCTCTCCCACAGTTCTCCCTCATCCCTCTTCCCACTCTCCTGATGCCACCACACTTAACTGTTTTGGCTCCCAGGATGTGAGCCACGATGTGCTCGTTGGATTCTGGGGCCATTGGGATGCCTATCTTCTCAAAGATCTCTGTCCAGTGGCCGACCAACTCTGTGGCACTCCATGCCCCCTCAGGTGTGAATGAGGTTGCCGTGAGCTGAACCCCTGGCTCAAGTGGCCTCCTTTCCTCTCCGTGGGGCCAGACAGGATGGTCCACTATATCTGGCCCCAAGTTTCATGTTACAGAGAAAGGATTCTCGAGGCATCCCAGATCTCTAAATCTCCCACAGTCCATTGCAGGTGCTGAAAATCATCTCTGCTCACAGCTGGCAGGCTGGGGATGGTGAGGTCACTCTCTGCTCCCCATGACATCCTTGACTGTGGTGATCACCCTAGAGAGAGCTGTAGAAGAATCAGCAGCTGCCAGAGAAAGGCAGTCAAGGCACGACATTCATAGCAGGAGACCATCTGGCTTGGGAACTCTGTGTGTTCCACTTTGAACTTCACTGTCTGACCGCTGAATTGGTTCATGTAATTTGACCCATGAACCCAGGCATTAGTGGAAATTGCCAGCTTCAAGAAAAAAAAAACCTGGAAAAGGTGGCATATCACTTGTCCCAATCAAACTTAAAGGGTTCCAAAGTCAGTGGTCCCCTTTTCCTTCCAGACAGCCTACAGCAGGTTACAGAAACTGGCATTCAGAGAGCTCTAGCTAACTGCCACGGTATGATACCGAACAGGCTCCAGGAGGGGAAACTTGCCTACCACTGTCCAGCTGGAAACGGCCCAGGTGGGACACGGATTGGAGACTACAGGACTCTAGGGAGGACTACACATGGATGCACTGCCCCAGGAGGGAATCCATGCCACCAGAGGGGGCCCAGAGCCCTCTGCCCAGATGCCCACAGACACCGTCAATGTCCTGGGTAAGGTTCTCCTCTCATCCTTGGTTGTGGTGAACCATCTGCCATGTTACACCGTTCATCACTCCCCAGACACTCCTAGCTTCACAGCCCTTGCCCTACTCCCACCCATCTCATTCCTTAATTATGTTTGGCAGGCACATTCCCAACCCTTGAATTAGCTCCAACTATACACATGAGAGCAGAGTGTCTGGCTGGAAGAGTGTGGCTGTGGTCACACTGGCCTCATGAGCCTTCTGGCTGAAGACAGGACAGGTGTCCACTCTGTTCTGTGGTTCACACAGGCCTCCTAGGGAGTCCAGGCAGGTCCAGCAGCTACTGTGGCTGCAAGAAAGTGGAAGAGGGAGGTGGAAAGAGGTGGAAAGGAACATATACTGAAACCTTCCCCAAAGGAGCCATGAAATGGTGAAGGAGAAAACAAAAATTGTGGCTGAGCTCATACTGGGCATTATGAAAAAAGAACAACAAATACACACATACACACAAATAAACTGCTTTTGCTCTTTTTAGACATGATGACTTAAATATACTTTCATTTTTCTCATCTCCTAATCTCCCAACACACACAAACACACACACACACACACACACACACACACACACACACACACACACACACACACACACACACACACACACACATCTAAACCGGTCACAAAAGACTCACCATGCAGCACCTGCAATTTGCCAACTGATCACTGATCTGAGCCCAGTCAGGCTGTACGAGGAGAAAGATGATCGAAATGTCCCTCCCTCCCTCCCTCTCTCTCTCTCTCTCTCTCTCTCTCTCTCTCTCTCTCTCTCTCTCTCTCTCTCTCTGTCTCTCTCTGTCTCTCTCTGTCTCTGTCTCTGTCTCTCTCTCATACACACACACACACACACACACAGAGAGAGAGAGAGAGAAAGAGAGAGAGAGAGAGAGAGAGAGAGAGAGAGAGAGAGAGAGAGAGAGAGAGAGAGAGAGAGATTCAGAGCAGTGCCTCTCCTGAGTTTTTTAGTTCCTCATCTGGGCAATGTACAAGCTCGAGCATGGCAGTTCCCTTGTCAGAACCAGGGGCTCCCACCCAAGGGGATCACTGCTCTAATAATGCAGAACCACCCTGCCTCTGGCTTTACCAAGGGCCAGACCCTTCCACTGGGAACAACCAGCCTTGACTCCCCATTCACAAAAACCCTAGGCCCGGACACTACGTGAAGGAATCCTGAGACAAGTGACTCCTCAGAGCCCGCACGAAAACAAATCAGGCAGTTCTGGTGCCTCCAAAGAGGTGTCTGACTTGGGGTGGGAGCGTTGTTAGGGAATTTGATGGAGTCTTAAAGGCTACATACATGGATGGATTGCCTACTTCCAGCCTAGATGCTTCTGGGCTAACTGGCGGATTCTTGGGGAGGACTAGGAGACCAGAAGGACCAGGAACACCAGCAGAAGCTCTCAATGCTGGGAAATGTGATCACCCTGTGAGTACTGGGGGGGGGGCAGGATAGGTGTGTGTGTATCAGAGGGGGTGTGTTCCTCCCAGATAGTCACCCTCTGAACCCCTGTGCCCTCACCTCCCTAGTGGGTTCTTCTGGGACCCTCCTCAGGTGAAAGGGTGACCTAGCACAGAAGACAAGGGCTCACACAGCAAGGGGGGCCTATCCCCTGCATCCAACACCCCCCACCCCCAGCAAAAAGGAAAAGACCCGAGAAGGCAGGTGTGGAGGTGCTCCTCCCCACATCTGACTAAAGCCACTAGGTTCCCACCAGGGAGAGGAAGGGTGCAGATGTGGCTTCCACTGCTCTAGGCCAGGGTTTCTGTGGTGCTCTCTCCTCACCAATCCCTGTATCTGCCCTTTTCCTGGCACACTGGCTGCTAGGAATTGGGGTGGGATCCTTGGGTGACACCCACCCCCCTCTCCTGGGGCACATTTGTGGCAGAGCCAGGGTGGACTGTGGGGTGCAGAGGAGGTGCAGGCAGGATGGGAGAGAGTAGGCTGGAGGCGGGGGTCTGGGTCTGCGGGGGAGGGAGTGAGGAGGTTCGCTGGGTGTGGGAGTCACCAGGTGTGGTCCCATTGGGCGGCCACTCACGCGTGCTGCTGGGAGAAGCTGTAGGCAATGGTTCTGGGTGCATCCAGGCCCGGAGTGCAAGGACCAAGGGCAGGGACCAGGTCAGGCCTCATGCAAGGCAGGGACCCACCATCTCTGCTGGGAGATTGCTTAAGGGGCCGCCTATCAGAGCAGGCAGAGCCATATTTGAAACTCAGTGCTGCTGGGAGGGAGCCGGGGCACCTGCACGGGGCTGTGCTTTCTGCCACCCCTGCCTCAGCTGCCATCACAACCACCACCACCTCTGCCTCAGCTGCCTGCTTCCGCTGCCTCCACCACAGAAGCCACCACCGTGCTTCCCGAGCCAGGACCTCAGATTCAGGGCAGCCATGGCCGCCATGCCCTGTGGGGCTGCCCGCAGTGATGTGCCTGCCTTGCTGGCTCCTGGTGCTCTGTGCTCCTGTCCAGGACTGCACTTTGTTTGCAGCAGCCGCCAGCCGCTGGAACGGCTTCCCCTTGTGCTTGTGCTTGCTCTTCTCTCTGCTCTTTCTCTCTCTGCACCCCGCTCCACTCCTGGGCCACCACACAGGGGTGCCTACTCTCCCCCCATTGCTGCCATCACAGTGTACCCCAGGGCCCCACCCCCTCCTCCACTTGGCCATGCCCACTCCTCCCTTAAGCCATGCCCCCTACCCATAGATGCAATCACAGCCCTGACTGGGCTCTAAGGCTACCAGGCCATGGCAATTGCATTATCACCTCAGCTCAGCACGCTCCCCCAACCCCAGTACCTTCCCCAGGGATCGAATCTCCCCTCAGCTCCACCCCTGGAAGAGACTCTCCTCCATCCTCCTTCACTCCACACACTAAGAATGTGCATGGTGACCCTTGTGTGTGTGTGTGTGTGTGTGTGTGTGTGTGATTGTTGGGGATAATTACTTCTCAAGGACTCAGAACATAGCACTCTTTGGGATGACACACAGCACACTTCCAAAAACAGCACAAAGCACCCTGTGTAAAGGACTCAGCACACAGCTCCCTTTGAAGGACTCAGCATATAGTACCCTGTATAGAGTACTCAGCACACAGCACCCTTTGAAAGAGGGAGTCCATAGCTTGCAGTGTAAAGGACTCAGCACATTGCATGCTTTGAAAAACTCAGTACATAGCACAGTTTCCCAGGGGCTCATTACACAGCACCCTCTGTGTTAAGACTCCACACATAACCCTTTGAAAGGCTAAGTACAAAGCACCCTTTGTAAATCACTCATTGCATAGCACCCTTCAAAGAACTCAGCACATAGAAGAATTTTGAAGGTTTCAGCACATACCGCACTATGGCAGGACTCAGCACATACCACACTGTGGAAGCACTCTGCACACAGCACCATTTGAAAGACAATACTGAGCACCCTGTGTAAAGGACTCAGCACACAGCACTCAAAAAACTCACCTCATCCCTCTCTTCTCAAGAGCTCAGCACATAGCAGGACCCTTTCAGATGAATTAGCACACCACATCTTTTGAAGGACTCAGCATACAGTACGTTGTGTAATGGACTCAGCACACAGCACCCTTTGAAAAACTCAGCACTGCCCACACTTCTCAGGGACTCCACACATAGCACCCTATGTGATGTCTCAGCAAACAGCACCTTTTGGAGGACTCAGAACAAAACCCCCATGTGGGAAAGACCCAGCAAATAGCACCCTTTGAAGGACTCAGTACATAGCTGTATGTTACAGGTTCAGCTTTCATTAGAATTAGGGTGCTTTCTTCAGTATCCCCATTCTTTAGAAACACTTCACAAATCCTACTAGTTCACATTTAGCCAACCTGTGTTTTATGGGGGAGGGTTGGCTGGGGGTCTTGAACTCAAATTTTGGCAGCCCTGTCCCTGAGCTCTTTGGTTCAATGCCAGAGCTCTACCACGTGGAGGCACAGCTCCAATTTTGGTTTTTTGGGTTGTTCTTTGACAGGTCTTATGGTGATAAGGAAGACCAAGTTGGGGTGTCTGTGTGCAAAGGCTCTTAGCTCAACCTGGAGCTGACCTCTCTCTTTCTTGTGCCCCTGGGAAGCTAGGCCTCCTGGAGCTCTCTTGGCCTAGGGTGGAACAGACTTGCTCTGGCATCAGCACTCAGGGTGAACAAAAGTCAGCTTGGCCCTGGTCACTTCTTAAAATTGAACTTTAGAGGACAATGTCACGGGGCCGCATGTCCCGCAACTGGCCACCAGGAGGCAGGAGTGTCCCGCCATAGGGATTCTACCTGTGAGTTGTGTTACTTTTGCTTCCCTGGGGTCTCCATCATGCTTCCAAGTCACCCTGGACAGGAAAATCCTTGAGACACTTACCTACAATTAACAATCGAAAGGCAAGTGGGGCTGTGGCTCAAGTGGCAGAGCAGTAGCCTTGAGCAAGAAATCTCAGAGATAGAGATAGAGCCTAGGCCCTGAGTTTACACACACACACACACACACACACACACACACAGACACACACACACACACACACACACACTACATGCATGGAAAATCAGAGATTTCTACACCGCAATCTTTGGGTATTCTCTACTTTTCCCCCACTAAGCCTGGTGGCTGCTGGCCTAGGTGTCTGATGCATAAACTGCTACCTGGCATCTTTAATTTTGGGAACAGAATGGGTAGAAGGTCATGCTTCTCCGATCCCAGCTCCTTGATTGGGTCATGTTCTATCCAGGCCCTTTGGGCCTCCTTTACAAAATTGCCAAGATGCCTTCAAAAGTCATCACATACTGGACACTGGTGGCTCATGCCTGGCATCCTAGCTACTCAGGAAGCTGAGATTTGGAGGATCACAGTGCCAAGACAGCCTGGGCAGAAAGTGTGTGACACTCTTATCCTCGATGAACTGTCAGAAAACAAAAGTGGTCCTGTGGCTCAAATGGTAGAGTGCCAGCCTTGAGAATAAGAGCTCAGGTACAGTGTTCATGGCCAACAACAAGGAAAGGCTTTGCATGTTGGCTTTGGGATTGGCATTGGCCAAATATAATTGGAATTTTCAAGTGTTCCACGAGAAAGCAGTGCCTCCTTTAGTCCCGTGCTGGTCCATCTTGTCTCACCCCCTGGTGTTGTCCATATTTTGGGTCAGCATGGCTCTGGATGGAAGGGAGGGCTCCAAGGAGGAAGATCCCAGAGCAATCACCGCATCTCCTTCTGCCATGCTCATCCTGCTGCTTCTGCTCTTTGCCACAGACCTTCTTCCTGGAATCCATCCATGAGGTCATCACCGCCAACATAGTGGTGAGTGGTGGGTTTGGCCTAACTCAGGGCAGTCAGAGGTGGAAGTAGGTCTGGGATTAGGAGCTTCCACCCTGAGTGTGGGCTGAGCCCAGGGTTGACCTTTATTTCATCCTGAGCCTTGCATTGGTGGGAAGTCAGTGTAGACTCCACATTGAGTCAGGTAAATTGGAATCTGGAGGACCCCTTGTGTGGGGGAGGATGTGGGGCTCAGGGGGCCACTATTAATAGTCCTCTCTTGGTACTCCCCTCTCCCTCCCTCATCCCTCAATGGTACAAGAGAAACTTCAAGTAAGGGTTTGGGAATAGGGGGCGGAGAAGTATTTTGGTGTGAACCAGAAGTGCTTCATATTAATCCTAGCCCCTACTTCTTATTTATCTGAGGAATGGCCATATGGGTTTGGGAGGGATGAATCATCCTAGCTGAGAATGTGGCTCAGTGATAGAGTGGTCACCTAGCATGACTGAAGCCCTCGGCTTGATTCCACACAGAAAAAGTTGGAAGGGGAAGTGGGGCTCAACTGGTTGAGCACCAGCCTTGATCAAAAAGAGCTCAGGGACAGTGGCCAGGCCCTTAGTTCAAGCCCCAGTACTGGAAGAAAAAAATCTTTGTTGGAGGCTTTTTTCCCCTCTGAAAACAATTTATTCTTTGTGATAAGCATAACATGGGTCCCTTCCCTCGCCACCAATGGGCCATTAGATGTCCCTTGAACTTGGGCCACCTCCAGGGAGCTTCTACCCTACCCGACCCCCAGTTTAACCTTCCCATCACCCAGCAGATGGAGGCCTGAGAGAAGGCCACCTGACCACCTAATTCCGGTGGCTGCCAAGGCTTTTGAGAGTCAGTATGTCATATGGAGAGTCATTATCTGCGTCAGTCTACAGAAGAAAGAGAGGGAGTGCTCCTCACCTGAGCTGTGGGCAGATCTGTATCTGGGGCATCTGCAGCAAGATATGCTCCTTGGGGGAGTCCTCTATGGTGATGAGAACCCTGACCTATCCTCTGGCAGTTTCCACGCTGTCTTCAAGTTGCAATTCTTCAAAACCTTTCTGCTCCTCCCTTAATTTACCCACCACAGGCCCTGATGCATCTGAAGCAGCTTTGGTGGTGTGGCTCAGCCTGTGTTGCATCTGGAGCCTGCTGTCCATGCCTTCCTCTGTGAGGATCAACAGCAGCTCCTGTAGCACTCTCCTCTTCTCCATCTTCTCCTGGAACAGCCAGCACACACACTTGGCTTTCTCCCAAAACAGCTCATTCAGGACCAACATCTGCTCTTTACACACCACGAGGGACTCCTCAATTGTTTGGATGTGTGCTGACAGCTGGCTGCATCGATGGTGGAGCTCACCTGCTGGATTCTGGAAGTCCACCTCATCAGGCAGGTTGTGGATGAATCAGATTTTCTTCTTGGACGCCCATGTGTCGTGCTTCCCATCCCCATGATTGCTGTGGTGGCAGCTCATGGGGCAGGGGGCTGTAGCTCCAGCTCAGTCTGGCACTGAGCTGCCAGTAGGGCCAGGTGCCTACAGCTGGCCCACCGCTCCTGTGGTATGATTTCCCCCCTGTTGATCTCAGCCTCAGTGTGTTAACAGAGCCTCATCCATCTACCAGGCAACATGGAATGTGGGCGTAGCCACAATTCTTGTATCCCACTGGTCAGAAAGAAACATGAAATAATGGGGGTGTGGCCAGAATCCTGTGATGCAGGCAGAATGGGCAGAGTTAAGATGATAGTGGCTCCCCCAGCCCCTTTCCCAGGGAACTCTGTCCAATTCAGTTGGGGACAAGAGGGTGACCTGCTCGAGCCGGATGTCTGCACAGATTATTGTGTATGTCCATTTGTTTCTAGTTTTGGACCTTGAACTCAGGATCTGGCACAGTCCCTGAGCTGCTTTTGCTCAAGGCTAGCCCTCTACCACTGGAGCCACACGGCTCTACTTCTGGCTTTGTTGGCATTGAAGTTGGACAGGGGTTTCAAGGACTTTCTGGCTTAGAGTGACCATGATCCTCCTATCACAGCCTTGTAAGTATCAAGGAGGAGCCACTGGTGCCTGCCTCATTATTGGTTTTGCTGATGTTCTTGGACACACCCTTGAGTTCCCTATCCTCAGGTTTAAGTGGTGGGAGCTGGAGCCCACAGTTGGAATCCTGTTCCTGCCACTTCCAAATGCAGGAGATCCTAAGAAACTCATTCCTATCCATATGAATACCAATGGAATGTGATGTATGTTGTGATTGAATGGGCAGTTCTTGCATGATTCTAGGATAAAATTATACACGATTGTATTCTAGCATACTGATCAATTTTATTAATACTTTATGAAGCATTTAAACAATCACATTTATTAAATGGAGGCAGAATGAAATACCGAAGAATTGGGCATCACATAGTATAGAGATGCCATTTTTTCTGCCCAGACTTTCTTTACTTAATTGCTATATAACATTTTCTAAATGTACTTTGGTATATGCAAGTAGGATATATTATACTTGATCTGGAAATCAATTATTCAAACTGTTTTTTTTTTATCAAAAATGCTTATAGCATAATAAAGAGTTAAATCCAAATTATGTATATTTGAAGACAATGCTTGGTTAGTCCTCTTCTCACATTACCCATTTCCTTCTTGAGAATAATACACATGGTAAGGAAATGCTTAGAATGTTTTGGAGAAATAGGTTGACTTTAAACCAGAGTTACTCTATGTTGCATTTTGTTTACTTTATATCTAGTAAAGCTAAATTCTTACCTTATCATTTTCCTTAGGCTTTATATTCAGGTTTAATCTCTGATGGGCAACAGATAAAGATATAAACATTTTTTAACAGTTGTTAAATTTAGGCTGAGGAATCTAGTTACAATTATGCTCATGCAGATAGGCCTCATCAGTCATGAGACCATGATACCAAAATGTTAACCAATGCTTATTGGTGTCATGCTTATGACATTTTGTGTATTATAAACAGTGGTTATTACTATTTATTTTGTAATCAACATCATTTCATGGGTTAGGAATTGATGTGAGACATTATACTCAGAACTATATTGAAGGAGGAATCCAAAATTAGTTACCAAGATATAGACTTAACGCAATGTTTTTAAAATGCAAGTGAAAGAAATAATTTATGAAAAAGTCAACATTTACAATAAATACAGAATCAGTATGATTCATATTTTCTTTTATCCCAGTTGCAATACGGCTTGCATGATGACTTTTCTGGTTATATGTTTAGTTAGGACTTGATATTTAGTTGAAGTTCTGTTTTTTCATATATTCATTTGTCAGATCAAAGATTAAATTAATTGCATGCCAGAGTCAACATCCATAATAATGTTACAGTTGTATCCTGCTACTTTGCCAAAGTTTCAAATGAGCATGAGTATCTTGGGTCTTTTTTGGATCTAACTAAATATGTATGCAATTTTGTCAGTAGTAGAAAGATTTTTTGACCACCATTTATTAAACTATTATTTTCCAGAAACAACTACTCTCTTTTCATGAGAGTAGTTGTTTTCAGGTCGTGGGGCCTGAACTCTGAGCCTGAGCACTGTCTCTCAGCTCTTCAGCTCAAGGCTAGTGCTCTACCACTTGCGCCACAGCACCACTTCCGGCTTCTTTATTTTTGCTTATGTGGTGCTGAGGAATCGAAACCAGGGCCTCATGCATGCAAGGCAAGCACTCTACCACTGTGCCACCATACCAGCCCTTTTCATGAGATTTTTAATATCATTTATTTCATGGGTTGATATTTTCCTTTAAATAACCCACATTCTGTCTGCTACAAAGTGTAATTTGGAGTAGTTTTAAATTTTGTACACTCAGGTACACTGCTCAGATTCTACTATTTACATATTTTGTTCTTGTTAAATCAGTAGGATTTAGGTCTCAATATGGATACTATTAGACTTATTCATTGCATTTCTGAATTTTTTAAGATGTCATGATTTTGGTTATTTTATTCTCTTAAATATATTCAGATCTCAATCCACTTACAGTCACATTTATTTTAAACAGTTTGATCCATTCAAGGGATTTGCTATATTAGGTTCATCTACATGAATTTAATTACAAATGAACACAACTGTATTTCTGAGACACAGTTATCTTTATGGTTCTAGTCAAGGGTAACATGTATTTGAGGTTTTTGTGCTTAAAAATAACTGGGCCCAACATATTTTAGTTCCTGAGGGCGTTCTAATTTGTTGGTTGTTTTTCCAGCTGTGGTGACTTCAACATATGTGTGCATTTTATTTCAATTGTTTTGTGTCTATATTTTGTTTCATATAACAGAAAGTACAAAAAGAATAAGTGATTTAGAACTTTTTGAAATAGAGTTCTAAGGGAGATACTTGAAGTTTTGTGACATCTGGGACTGGATAGGTCTTGTTAGTGGAGGGGGTAGTAGAATAACAGAGACATTGACATGATTTGAATCTTCCTCTTATTGCCTCACTATTTCATATAGTAATACTTCAAAGTCTTTAGTGGAAAGAAAATAATTTTGTTTGTATGAACTCAGAATTTTTGCTTTAATTGGGACACACTACACATTTATAATTGATTTTAACTCTAAAACCCTCTTCCCTTCTTTTAAAATTACAGATGTGAATTTATAATGCTAAAATAGCATCTACTAATTTATATGAAATAATCCAAAATATTTTCGCTTCACACTATATGTAATATAGACTGTAATAATCGTGAGTAATATAGTACGTAATAACTGACTTTGGGGAAAGTCAATTACAGTGGATTTTGTGAGATACTGAGTAATAGTAAAAATTATATTTGATTCTATTGAAAAGTTCACAGCTACATCTAAAAATAACTCATAGTTATAAACTAATGCTAAAAAGTAAGATTGCTTATTGGAAAAACCAGAAGTTTCAATAAGCTTGCTTTTTAAACATTGACTTGGATCTGGGCGTTGGTGGCTCATGCCTATAATCCTAATTACTCAGGAGTCTGAGATTGAGGATAGTGGTTCAAAGCCAGCCTCAGCAGAAAAGTTGTGAGACTCTTATCTCCAATAACCCACTTGAAAACTAGAAATGGCACTGTGGGTCAAATGGTACAGTGGTATCGATGAGCTGAAGAACTCATTGAAATCTGCAACCAGGCCCATAGTTCAAGCCCCACGACCACCAAAAAAAATTGACATGGATTTTTACTTTATTATTTCATGATTTTTTATTGTGAAAATACATATAGAGGGCTTAAAATTACATGAGCAAAGTAATGATTACATTTCTTATCAAACATTGTTTCCCCCTCCTTTGTTTCCCCTTACCATTCCTTCCCATCTTCCCCGCAAAGCAACCCAGGCACCAAAGTTCTAAAGTTCATTTTCCGACATAACTTGTTGTATATCTGATTGTTGCATGGGACCACCTGTATCCCTATTTAAACAACTTGTTTTTCCCTTCCCCTCCACAAATTATAACAACATCAAATACAATGAAAACAAGGGTTATGTCATGGGGGAGGGACATACAAAGCAACAAAGAAATCATCTTATAAATATCCTAAAAAAACAATAGCAAGAGAAAAAACATTTGAGTCCTTATCTTTGGGTTCATTTCGCCCAACATAAACTTATCTGATCATTTCTGCTTGTCCAAGATAATGAGTACATTTATTTTCAAGAATTGTAGCCTCCTCCTTTGTTTCCCCTTCCCATCCCACCCTCCCCACACCCCCCCAAACAGCTCTCCCACCCCACCAAAGTTGTAAAGTTCATTTTCGACATAACGATTTATTCATCTCATTGTTGCAATAGGTCCACCTGAATACTTATTTAAACGATTTGTTTTTCCCTTCCCCTCCACAAATTATAACAACATCAAATACAGTGAAAGCAGAGGTTATACCATGGGGAGGGACATACAAAGCAACAAAGAAATAATCTTATAAATGTGTTAGAAACACATGCATGAAAGAAAAAAACATTTGAATACATATCTTAGGGTTCATTTCCCTAACATCAACTTATCTGACCTTTTCTGCTTGACTCAGACATATACTACTTATTGCAAATAAGGGAAATCATGGGACCTAAGTTTCATTGGGCCTGGCTTACTTCACTTAATATAATTTTTTCCAAGACTTTCCATTCCCTAACAAATGGGGAAATGCCATTCTTTCTGATGGAGGCATAGAATTCCATTGTGTATATATACCACATTTTCTTGATCCATTCATCTACTGAGGGGCATCTGGGTTGGTTCCATATCTTAGCTAGGGTAAAGGTAATTAAGGCTGCAATAAACATACTTGTGCTGGTAGCTTTAGTGTGGTCTTGTTTGTGAACATTTGGGAAAATGCCCAAAAGTGGGATTCCTGTGTCATAAGGGAGCTCTATGTGGAGTCTTTTGAGGAACCTCTTTACTACTTTCCAAAGTGGTTGAACAAGTTTACACTCCCACCAACAATTCAGTAAGGTTCCCTTCTGTCCACATCCGCTCCAGCATCTGTTGTTATTAAAGTTCTTGATTATAGCCATTCTAACTGGGGTGAGGTGGTATCTCAATGTGGTTTTGATTTGCATTACTTTTATGGCTAGAGAAGTTGAGCATATCTTCATGTGTCTAATGACAATCCTTCTTTCCTCTTCAGAGAAATTTCTCTGTAAGTCTTTAGCCCACTTATTTATTGGGCAGTTGTTTCTTTGAAAATTTGTTTTTGGGGGATTTAATTTTTTGAGTTCCAGTTATATTTTGGATATGAGACCCTTATCTGTTGTATGGCTAGTGAAGACCTTCTCCCAATCTGTGGGCTTTCTATTGATCTTGCTAGCCATGTCCTTTGCCATGCAGAAGCTCTGCAATTTCATGCAATCCCATTTGTCCAACCTTTCTTTTATGTGTTGTGTTTCTGGGTCTCTATTAAGAAAATTTTGGCCTGTGCCAAGAGACCTAGGGTTTCTCCTATTCCATCCTGTAAAGTTTTCAGAATGTCTGTTTGACTCCGAGGACTTTGATCCATTTGGAGTTGATTCTGGTGCAGGGTGATATATAAGGATCTAGCTTTAGTTTTCTACAAGTAGTTAACCAATTTAGCCAACATCATTTACTGAAGAGCCTGTCATCAAGTTTGTAATATAACAACGACATATACAATTTCAATTTCTTCTAATTCACTATGAGGATACTGTAATAGCTAGTGGATCCAGAATTATCTGTGGGAGCCATTAATCTTTGTAAATTCTTGGCCTGGCCCACCGGAGAGTGTGGGGAATGCCACCAAAGGTGAAGGTGTCAAGCCTCACTTGGTGAGCTGTCAAGAAGTGATTGAACATTGGGCAGTTTGGAAAGTGATAGTTGAAAACAGGCAGAAGACCCGTTTGAGTGAGGAGAGGTCCAACCTATATATAAGTTGCATTTTTAGAGCATTGGAATGGGATATAAAAATGAGAGCTACCTGGATGGAAGAAAGTGGTAAGGCAGCAGGAAGGGAAAAGCCTGAGAAGAGAGGAAGCAGAAAAGTGGTCATTAGGGCAGAGTAGTGTAGGCCTGTGGAGACTGGAGAGGCCTGAAGAGAAGAAGGAAATGGTGGAAGGGAAAAAGAGAAAGACCAGAAAGGAATGACAGGTCTGTACTGAAGGAGGGAGTAATGGAAAAGTTAAAAGCCTTGCCCATTGAGGTTTGGAGCTTTGGAGATCATAATTTTTTGGCTGGTGGTTTGCAGACCAATTAAGATAGGGCAGGGCTGCCCATTGGAGGTCTCAGGTTTGGAGGTCAAGGCTGATCTTGGACCTGGTTATCCAGTCCAGGATAAGGTAATCACAGTCTCCTTTCTAGTGTAAATTGGATTATTATATTAAATTTGACTCAATGGTTTGTCTCCTTGCCTTAGAGGTAATAAGTACGCAAGTTCACAGAAAGAGCTTCAAGTCTCAAAGGCCATGAATTTTTTAAGATGTGTTGTGGCCATAATAGGTTTGTAAAAACACAATGGGACAGTGAAATAACAATGCCAATACCACAATATCATCTCAAAATAATGCTTTGATACCACAATTAGTTGTTGATACCATTCTCATGATGAGGTCACAATAAGTGTGTGATGTCACAATAGGTTCATGATGTCAGAGTGGCATGGGATATCTCAAATGTCATTAATTGATAATGAATATATGAGCATAAAAAGGGACTGTAATGTTTCCAAAGGCATGTGTTGTCACAAATGTGATGCTGTTTTAACAGCTTTGTGATGTCACAATGTGACACAATGGTCATGACATCTGGCAGTATGATGTCATAAGGGATTTCTGATATCACATGTCATACCAGAAATATGTGATTGAAAACAGATTATGAGCTCACAAAGGCCCTACTATATGACAATGGCAGCATGTCACAAAACTTACAAGGACAGGACTGGTTGTGAAGGCACAGCAGGTTAATAATATCACAATGGCAATGTGATGTCACAAAGGATTGTGATATCACATTGGTTATATGGTCAAAATGGGTTTCTGAAACAGAATGAATTCACAGAATCGGCCTTCACACTGTTAAGTCATAACAATGTCAGTGTGATTTATAATGCTATGATGCCATTGTTGTTTAGTGATGTCACAATGAACTGATGGTGTCATAATGACAATTTGATGTCACTGCTGATTTATGAAGTTACAATGGTTATGAGGTCACATTATGTTTCTGATATCAACACACATGTCAAATTTGAAATAGAATGAAAAAGCCGGGCGCAGGTGCCTATAAACCTAGCTACTCAGGAGGCTGAGATCTGAGGATCGCAGTTCAAAGCCAGCTCAGGCAGGAAAGTCTATGAGACTCTTATCTCCAATGAAAACCACTAGAAAACCAGAAGTGGCTCTGTGGCTCAAGCGATAGTTTGCTCACCTTGAGCTGAAGAACAGGGACAGCACCCAAGCCTAGAGTTCAAGCCCCAGGACCGAAAAAAAAATTAAAAACAGGCATTCATAATCTTATTATAACATCACAATGGTAGTGTGATCTCATAATGCTATCTTGTCATTGTAGATTTGTGATGTCAAAAGTAGTTGATGCTGCCATAATGACAATATTATGTCACACTTGTGATGTCACAAAGGGTTTGTGATGTTACAATGGCATGTTTGATATCAATTGTCAGTTCACAATGAGGTTATAGTTACACAAAGGGACTGTGATGTCACAAAGGCCATGTGTTTTTTCAAAGATGCTAAGAAGTCCTAATAGGTTTGGGATGTCACAATGTGATAGTGATTGTCAAATGGCAATGAAAGCTCACAATGGGTTTGTGATGTCACATTGGTGATGAAATCAAATAATTTTGTGAAGTCACATCTCATATTCACATGTCGAATTTCAGTTGCTACTATTTCACAATGAGGATATGAGTTCACAGAAGAAGACTGAAGTATTAAAGGCTATGAATTTTCTAAAACGCTGTGAAGACACAGGTTTTTGAAAACACAGTGGAACAGTGACATCACAATGGCAATGTGATGTTGCAATATGATGACTTCGTAATGTTTTGATATCACAATTGGTGATGCAACACTGGTGATGAGTTTACAAGAGGTGTATCACAATGTCACAATGGGTTGGTGATATCAAAATGACACATGTGATCTCAATTGTCATTAACCCACAATAAGTATATGAGCTCACAAAGGGACTGTGATGTCTCCAAAAGCATGTGTTGTCACAAAAGTGATGAAGTCCTAACAGGTGTGTGTTGTCAGAATATCACAAAATGCTCATAACATCTATCAGTGTGATGTCACCATAATCAAGATGTCACACTGGATTCGGGTATCACATTTCATACCTGGATTGGGTATGAGAGAATTGGAATTTCACATTGCATTAGTGATATCACTATCAAAATATGGGGTCATGCAGGGATTGTGCTACCACAATGGCTATTAGATCACAATGTGTTTCTACTATAATACGTTTGTGCTGTCACAATTGGTTGGAAACGTCACAATCGCATGCCGGGTCTCAAATGTCATTAATTCGCAATGAAAATATGAGTTCACAAAGGGACTGTGTTGTCTCCAAAGTCATGTTGTTGGCACAAATGTGATGAAGCCCTAACAAATTTGTGAGTTCACAATGTGACACCATGTTCTTGATGTCTATCAATGTGATGTCACAATGTTCATGTCAGAGTCAATTTCTGATATCATATGTCATACCTGAAATATTATGAGTTTGAAAACATTATAAGCTTACTAAAGGCCTAAAATATCCTAATGGCAGCATATCGCAAAAGTTATGACTAAAAACTCATGGTCTTTGGAGCTTTTCTTTCTTTGAAATTGTTTCCTCATTGTGAACTAGTAGAAATTGAAATTGCACATGTCATTGTGATATTACAAACTCATAATGACATCACAAACTCATTGTGACCTTATCACCACTGTGACATCACAAAACCATTGTGACATCACATTGCTGTTGTGCCTTCACAATCACATTGTGACATCACAAAGCTATTGTGAACTCTTGAGATGTACAAGTCGTTATGTCAAAAATGAACTTTACAACTTTCATTGGGAGGGGGGAGGGGGAGCGGGGAGGATTGGGTGGGGGGGCAGGGGGAGGATGGGAAGGGATGGGAAGGGGAAACAAAGGAGGAGGCTACAATGTTTGATAAGAAATGTACTCATTATCTTGCCCATGTAATTGTAACCCCTCTGTACGGTATTTTCACACACAAAAAAAAACATGAAAAAAAAAAACAACACATGACCTCTGTGGCATCACAGACCCTTTGTGTACTCATATCTTCATAGTGAACTAATGAAAATTGTTATCACACATAGCATTTTATCATCACAAATACTTTGTGCAATAATTATGACTGTGAAATCACATTGTCATCATGACACCACCATTTATTGTGACATCACCAAACCCCAATGACACCATGCCATATTTTTCTTTTTTTAATTCTGTGAGTTTTTTTTATTGTAAATACAGTGTACAGAGGATTACAGTTACACGAGCAAGGTAATGAGTACATATACTATCATCATTGCTGCCTTGACATCACATTGTCATTTTCATGTCATAGACCCATTTTGAATGCCTATCTTTGATTTCACTCTATCTGAAACGTGCCATTTGCATTGATATCAGGAAACCATAGTGAATTCATAACCTTTGTGACATCTAAATCTCTTTGTCACAGCACATTGCCTTTGTTATATCACTAACCCAATGTGACATCAAATACCTCTCCTGTTCTCATAATTTTGTGACATGCCATTGTGATATCTTAGGTCCTTTGTGAGTTCAAAATCTGTGTTTGACCTCGTATTTCAGATATGACATGAGATATCTATAATCCTGTGTAACATCATGATATCACATCGCTGGACACCATAACCAATACGTCACTTTGTGACATCTCAGAACTGTTAGTTCTTCACCTTTTTGACTACATATGCTTTGCTGACATCAGAATCCCTTCCCAAACTTATATACTCATGGTGTGTTAATGACAATTGAGATCCCACATGCCATTGTGCCATCACCAACCCCTTGGGACATCTCAAATCTATTGCAACCTCCTCATCAGTATTGCATCACCAATTGTGACATCAAAACATTCTTATAACAGGATGGTGAGATATCACATTGTCATTGTGAAATCACTGTCCCATTGGGTTTTCACATAGTATGAACTCATACTATGGAGCTTTTTCTATCACCTCGTATCCTCATATTGAATTATGAGTCATTGAAATTTGATATATCATTCCATTCTGATATTACAAACAAACTGTGACATCACAAAATCATTGCGACCTGATCACCACTGTGACATGAAAAACCCAATGGGATATCTCATTTCCATTGTGACATTATGGATCACATTGGGCCATCCCAAACTTATTATGACCTCTTACCACCTTTGAAAACACACATGGCCTCTGTGACATCACAGAACCTTTTTGTATCCATATCCTCATGAGGAACTAATGAAAACTGATATCAGATATACCATTGAAACATAACAAATCCTTTCTGACATAATCATAATTGTGACAATATGTTGCTATTGTGACACCATCAGCTCATTTTGACATGTAAAACTACAATGACATCATAGCATTATAACATCACATTGTCATTCTGATGTCATAGACATGTTGTTTTTGCCTATTATGTTATTTGATTCTATTTCTAATGTGGCATGTTGGTTGATACCAGAAATCCATTGTGAGTTCATGACCATTGTAATATCACGGTGCCTTACTAGCATCACATTGCCAGTGTGATGTCACATTGCCAAATGGATGTCAAAAAGGGATTTTGATGTGACAATGGTTATGACATCACAATGAGTTTCTGATATCAACCCACATGCCACATTTCAAATACAATGAAATCACAGATTTGGCATTCATAATGTGACAATGATGTCACAATGACAATGGCAAATGCTATACTGTCATTATCATTTTGTGATGTCACCATAAGCTAAAGATGTCATAACAACAATATAATGTCACACTGGTTATGATGTCACACAGGGTTTATTATCTTACAATGGTTATGAGGTCACAATGTGTTTCTGATATTAACTGATATGCCACATTTGAAATAGAATGAAATCACAAGGTATACATTCACAATGTGTCTATGACAGCAAAATGTCAATGCGATGTCATAATGCTATGATGTCACTGTAGCTTGGTGATGTCACAAGGAGCTGATGGTGTCATAATGATAGTCTGATGTCACACTGGTGATGATGTCACAAAGGGTTTATGATGTCACAATGGCATGTCAGATCTTAATTTCCATTAGTTTATAGTGAGGATATGAGAATGAAGTCACAATGACATATACAAATGAACTGTGATGAAACAAAGGCCATGTTTTTTGTCAAAAGTGCTAGGGTTCTTAACAGGTTCTGGTTGTCAAAGTGTTAATGATATAAAAATGGGTTAGTGATGTCAAATCTAGTTTGCAATATCACATCTAATTTCTATTTTCAATTGCTACAAGTTCACAATGATACAAGTTCACGGAAGGAGCTTGATGTCTCAAAGGCCATAATTTTCTCAGATGTGATGAGATCATAATAGGTTTGTGAAAGCATGAGGGTTCAGTAATATCACAATTGCAATATGATGTCAAATTATAATGTCATAAGAGTGTTGTTATGTCACAATTAGTTGGTGATGCCATAATAGTGATGAGTTCAAAATAGTTTTGTGATGTCGCAGTAGTTTGGTGATGTGACAATGGCATTCCAGACCTCAATTTTCATTAACTCATAATGAGTATATGAGTTTGAATGGGATTGTGAGGATTCCAAAGTCATTTGTTGGCACAAATGTGATGAAGTCAGAACAGATTTGTGATGTGACAATGTGACACAATGGTCATTACATCTAGCATTGTGATGTCACAATATTCATAATATCACAGTATATTTCTAATATTTAATGTCATACCTGAAATAATATGAGATCGAAAATAGATTGAGCTCTCAATGGGCCTAACACAGTGGCAACATGTCACAAAACTTACGAGGACAGAATATGTTTGAGTTGTCACAGTTGTTTAGAGATATCACAATGGCAATGTTATATCACAAAGGTATTGTCATGTCACAATGGTTATGAAGTCAAAATGTGTTTTTGATATGAACCCACATTTGAAATACAACGAAATTACATAATAGGCCTTCATAATGTATATATGTTGTCACAATGACAATGTGGTGTCATAGTGGTATGATGTCATTACAGATTTGTGATGTCACAATGACCTGATACTGTCAAAAAGACAATGTGATGTCACACCAATGATTATATTGTAAATGCTTTGTGATATTACAATGACATATCTGATCTCAATTGATATTTCACAATGAGGATACGGATACACAGAGGGACTGTGATGTCACAAAGGCCATGTGTTTTTTCAAAGATGCGAAAGATGTCATAATGGGTTTGGGAGGTATCAAGGTGATTGTAATGTCACAACAGCAATGTGATATCACAATGGCTTTGTGATGTCACATTGGTGAAGAGCTCACAATGGACAAGACAGGTTTGTGATGTCAGAACAGGCTAATGATATCACATTGGCACTGTGATGTCACAAAGGGATTTTCATGTCACAATGGCTTTGAGGTCACAATAGATTTCTGATATCCACCAATATTGTTAGCTTGTAATAGAATGAAATCACAGAATAGGAATTCACATATGTCTCTAATGTCACTATGACATATAATGCCATAATATTATGATATTTAAGTTTAGTGATGTCAAAATGGCATGTCTAATATTATTGGTAATTAAATTACCATGAGGATCCCAAAAGTTGCTATATG
This sequence comes from Dipodomys merriami, assembly GCF_024711535.1. NCBI lineage: Eukaryota > Metazoa > Chordata > Mammalia > Rodentia > Heteromyidae > Dipodomys > Dipodomys merriami. Next base: position 1,166,168 of record NW_027204971.1, on the reverse strand, counting down.
CTGAGTCCTTCAAAAGGCACATTGTGCTAAATCCATTACACAGAGTTCTTAGTGCTTTTTTTTAAAGTGTGCTATGTGTTGTCATCCCAAAAGATTCAATGTTCTGAGTCCTCGAGAGACAATCACACAACACCCACCCACACACCCACCCACACACACACACACACACACACACACACACACACACACACACACACACATACACACACAAACTCGGAGCATTATCTTGCACCTGCTTGGTGTGTGGTGTGGATGGAGAAGAGTCTCCCCAAGTGATTGGGCTGAGGGTATCTTCAATTCCCCCAGGCAGCTGCTGGGGTTAGGGGGAAGCCCTGAGCTGAGGTGAGGCTGCTTCTGCCATGGCCTGGTAGTCTTAGGGCAGAGTCAGGGCAGCACAAAGCCAGGGGTGGGGGCATGGCCAAGGTGGGGAGGGAGTGTGACTGAGGGGAGGACAGGGTGTGGCTGAAGGGGCACATAGTTGCTGCAGCCAGGGGCACACGGGAGCTGGCATACTTGTGCAGCAGGGGCTGGGCAGCCTGCATGAAAAGTGGGGGCAGAGAGTGAGCAGAGAGCAGGCACATGCACCAGGGGTGTCAGCAACCATGACTGGCCTCCGCTGCTGTAGGAGCACAGGTCTGGGCCAGGAGCACAGAGGACACAAAGCCAGCACAGCAGGCATATCCCTCTCAGCTCCAGGGAGGCTCAGAGGCCAGGTAGGCTCTGAGTCCAAGGCCCCTGCACAAGGAGCTCAGCTGTGGAGGGGGTGAGCTCAGCCCTGCCACCTGCCCACCGTTGCCCCGGCCCCTTCTCCTGCCCTCCCCGTGGCACCTCGTTTGAAACAGGTTGCTGCCAGCTTGGACCCGTGGTGCCTCTTGGAGTCATCCAGAGATGGTGCATCCCTGGCCTTCTTGCGGCCCTGACCCGGTCCTGGTCCCCAGTGGAAGCCCCTCGGGTCTGCACCTCATGACCTCCCCCTATCCTACACCCCCCCCCACGGACCCGGACCCAGACCCGTGACTCCTGCCTCCCCTCTTGTGTCCCAAACATGCCTCCCTAGCACCAGGCAGGCCAGCCCTGACTGCCACAAATGCGCCCCAGGAGTGGGAGGTGGGGGAGTGGATGTTGATCCGGGGATCCCACCCCCATCCCTAGTGGCCAGTGTCCCAGGAAAAAGGCAGATGCAGGGATGGGTGAGATCCTGGCCTAGAGCAGTGGGAGCCACAGAGCCATGCATCTTCATCCTTTCTCTCCCTGGGGGAACTCGGTGGCTTTAGTCAGAGGTGGGGAGCAGCACCTCCACACCTTCCTTCTTGGGAGTTTTCCTTTTTTCTGGTGGTGGGGTGGTGTTGGATGCAGAAGATAGCCCCCCCTTCTCTATGAGCCCTTGTCTTTTGTGCTCGGTCACCCTTTCCCCTGAGGAGGGTCCCAGAAGAGCCCACTAGGGAGATGAGGGCACTGGGGGTCAGATACAAGGTGAATGTCTGGGAAAAACATGCCCCTCCAACACACATACACCCTGCTGGTCCCCCCCACTCCAGCTGTCAACAACACTCACAGGGTGATCACATTTCCCAGCTCTGCCACCATCTGCTGGTGCTCCAGGCCCATCTGGTTTCCTCATCCTCCCCAAGAATCCACCAAGTCACCCAGAAGCATCTAGGCTGGAGTAGGAAGTTCATCCATGTATGTAGCCTTTAGTACCTCATCCATTTCCCCAACACTGCCCCCACCCTGGGTCAGACACTTCTCTGGGGGCACTATGACTTCCTGCTTGTTTTCAGTCCAGGTTCTGAAGAGCCACCTGTCTCAGTACTCCTTCACCCAGAGTCCTGGCCTAGGGTTTTGGTGAATGGGGAGTCAAGGCTGGTTATTCCCAAGGGAAAGTGTCTGGTCCTGGAGAAAGGGAGAGGCAGGGTGGTTCAGCATTATTAGAGCAGTGCTTCCTTGGGTCGAGCCCCTGGTTCTGACAAGGGAACTCCCGTGCTCCAGCTTGTAGATTGTCCCAGATGATGAACCAACAAACTCAGGGCACTACTCTGAGTCTGTGTGTGTGTGTGTGTGTGTGTGTGTGTGTGTGTGTGTGTGTGTGTGTGTGTGTGTGTGCATGCGTGCATGAGAGAGAGAGAGAGAGAGAGAGAGAGAGAGAGAGAGAGAGAGAGAGAGAGAGAGAGAGAGAGAGAGCAACTGACTGTGCTCAGGTGAGTGATCAGTTGGCAAATTGTAGGTGCTGCATGGATGAGTCTACAGTCACTGTTCTTGATGTGTGTGTGTGTGTGTGTGTGTGTGTGTGTGTGTGTGTGTGTGTATTTGTTGTTCTTTTTTCAGCAATGCCAAGTACAATTTTTGTTTTCACCTTCACTGTTTCATGGCTCCTTTGGGGAAGATTTCAGTAGACATTCCTTTCCACCTCTCTCTTCCCCCTTTCCCATAGCCCACAGTAGCTGCTGGCTCTGTGTGGGTCTCGCCTAGGAGGCCTGTGTGAACCACAGACCAAAGTGGACACCTTCTGTCTTAAGCCTGAAGGCTTGTGAGACGAGTGTGACCACAGCCACACTCTTCCAGCCAGACTGTCTGTTCTCATTTGTATAGTTGGAGCTAATTCAAGGGTTGGGAATGTGTCTGCCAAATGTAATTAGGGAACAAGATGGAGGGGGGAGAGTAGGGCAGGGGCTGTGAAGCTAGGAGGGTCTGGGAAGTGGTGAACAGTGTGACATTGCAGATGGTTCACCACTACCAAGGATGAGAGGGCAACCTTACCCAGGGCATTGATGGTGTCCATGGGCATCTGGGCAGGGGGCTCTGGGCTCCCACTGGTGGCATGGATTCCCTCCCGGGGGAGTGCTCTGGTGGGATGTCCTCCCTGGAATCCTGCAGATTCTAATCTATGTCCTGCCTGTGCTGTTTCCTGCTGGGCAGTGGTAGGCAAGTGCATTCCCGCTGTTGGAGCCTGCTCGGTATCAGGCCATGGCAGTTAGCTAGGGCTTGCTGAATGCCAGTTTCTGTAACCTGCTGTAGGCTGTCTGGAAAGAAAAGGGGACCGCTAACTTTGGAACCCTTTAAGTTTGATTGGGACAACTGAAATGACACCTTTTCCAGGGTATTTTCTTGAAGCTGGCAATTTCCACTAATGCCTGGGATTATGGCTCAAATTAGATGAACCATTTCAGCCAACAATCAATGACATTCAAAGTATCACAAGCAGAATTTCCAAGCCAGATGGTCTCCTGCTATGAACGTCGTGCCTTGATTGCTTTTATGGGGCAGCTGTTGATTCTCCTCTGACTCTCTAGTGTGACCACCACAGTTGAGTGAAGGGTTAAAGTACTTGAGGCAGTGCCCACTTGTTGCTTGTTTCAGAGCAGAGCAACACATGGTGCTAAACCACCTGGTTGTGTGCCTTCATAAGACCTGTAAATCCTTAGCTCGGGGCTCTCCTCCTGGGCTCTGCTGTGTCAGAGTGTAGGACGAGGCCCAAGCTGCAGCCCGTTTAAATAAAACAGCTCTAGAGTCTGATTCTTGGTGGTCTTCTTGGTGGGGTACTGAGACATAGACATAACATTGAGGATGTCATGGGGAGCAGAGATTGTGACCTCACCATCCCTAGCCTGCCAGCTATGAGTAGCGAGGATTCTCAGCACCTGCACTGGACTCTGGGAGATTCATATACCCAAGATGCCTTGAGGATCCTTTCTCTGCAACATGAAACTTGGGGGCCAGATGTGGTGGTCCATCCTTGCTGGCCCTAGGGGTAGGAGAGTAGGCCCCTTGAGCCTGGCCTTCAGCTCATGGCAACCTCATACACTCCTGAGTGGGGAATTGAGTACCACAGAGCAGTCAGCTGCTGGCCAGAGATCTTTGAGAAGATAGGCATCCCAGAGGCCCCAGAATCCAGTGAGCACACCGTGGATCATGTCTGCAGAGCCAAAACAATTAAGTTCAGTGGCACAAGGAGGGTGGGAAGAAGGAGAAGGGAGAACTGTGGGACAGCTACATCAGGCTTTGCCCCACCCAACAAGATGCTTACCTGAACGGGATGGGACTTTTCTGTAGTATTTTTGTAGACAGATGCTCATTTATTTATCCACAAAGAGTTACAGTGTGTGCCAGGCTCTGGAGGGGTCATAGACAATGAGAGTTTCCAGTGCTGGTTCCACAGCACATGAAGAAACCTTGGTTTGAGCTGGATGCCGGTGCTTCATGCCTGTCATTCTGGCTACATAGGAGGCTGTGATGGGAGGATGGATGCTTGAGGCCCAAGCAGGAAAGCCTGTAAAACTCTTATCTCCAACTAACTACCAAAAAGAAAACACCAGAAGTGGATGTGTGGCTCAAGCCATAGTCTGTTGGCCTTGAGTAAAATGGCTCAGGGACAGCACCTAGGCTCTGAGTTCAAGGTCCAAGAGTGAGAGAAAGGAAGGAAAGAGAGAAAGAGGAGGGAAGTCCAGATGGAGAAAAAGAGGAAAGGAAGGAAGAAGGGAGAACATGTGAGACTTGGTTTGGAGTCCCTGGAACAAGGGAGCCAACCATTCACAATCTATGTGGGGACAATTTCAGAGCCTAAAGCCAGTATGTAGGACAAAGCTACTGACACCTCAGCAACTTTCTGATATCCAGGAGCTGTGTGGTAGCCGACTGCAGAGGGAAGCAGCCTCAGGTAGACACTAGGACTCAGGGCGGGTCACCAGGTTTCAATCATCCCTGATGCCAATGAGTTTATTTTCTGGTCAGATTAGAACAAGCTGTCCAAGGGCAAGGGAGGTATTGTTGTGAGGAGTGTCGGGGGGGGGGTGTGTGTGCAAGGAATAAGCAGGAAGATGAAGAGGGAAGAGAGTGTCAGGACATTGTAGCCATGACTTCACCTGGCAACTTAGACCAAAAGTGATACAGCCTTTGACCTAGCCACACTGCTATTAAGAGTCCTGGCACATTGGGTCACCATTGACCACCTGGCTATAGTCCATTGCAGAATGCCTGTGCAGTACATCCTTGGGGACTGGGACTTTCCAGGTCTCAATCTGAAGTTGACACCTCCCCCCCACACACACGTTCTTTCCTCCACCAGAGACAGAAGTAAGCTGGCCACTAGCACAGGACAGCCAGGGAATGAGGATGGGAGTAAGGACCCTTGTTGCCCCAGACTTCCTCTAGGGGGCGCGAGGACCCCATGATTGCCATTCTCAGAGGCAGAGATGGTTCTCTTTGCAGGCTCAGCCTTTAGTCTAGATGCAGATCTGGGATTCAGAGAGGGCAGACTGAAGGTGGGGCAGGTTTGGATAGAGGCTGGTGGGAAAACCAGAGGCACTGGTCTCTGAGCAAGGTTGTTTCTTTGAGGATACTCACAACCCAGGAATATTCCTGGGATAGATCAGCCCTTTTCTCCTTCCTGAGAGAGAGGGACCTGGAGCCCTTGAGTCTGTGTCCCTTGACCGAAAAATCCTTTCATTCCCACATCCTGTGGTTAGATAACTAGACCTCACCTCCCTACCCAGTGTAGAGGCAGGACAGTGAGAGATCTTGAGTCTTTGATAAGGTCAGGGGATCCTGAATATGTGATTGTACTTGAACATCCTGACAGTGCATGGTAAGTTCCATCTAAGTTTACCATGATGTAGGACATAGAATCTAGAGAATCAGATCAGGATGGGGTCTGTTCTGGGAGTCTTGAGTATTATGTGTGAGCTTTCAGCTCCCGTATGCCCACCTGCTTCCCTTTCTTGGGTGGGTCTTTGCTAGAAAAAGCTTGAAACTAGGGACTGGGTCCTATCCCTTGTCATTTATACTCAAAGCTAGCAGTCTACCATTTGAGCCACAACTCCACTTCCAACTTGTTTAGGTGTTTATAATTGGAGATAAAGAGTTCTCATGGACTTTGTTGCCAAGGATGGCATCCAACTGCAGTCCTCAGATCTCAGTCTCCTGAGGGGATAGGATGACAGGCATGGAAAAGTATCTTTGGCCAGGTGGCACTAGCTCATGACTCTCATCCTAGGTACTCAGCAGGTGAGATCTGAGGATCAGGGGTCAAAGCCAGCCTGGGCAGGAAAAACCCTAAAGCTCTTATCTCCAACCAACTGCCAGAAAAGCAGAAGTGGTGTTGTGTTGTGGCTTAAGTAGTAGAGTGCTTGCCTTGAGCTGAAATGCTCAGGGACAGCACCCAGGCCTACGGTTCAAGCCCCACAACTGAAAAAAGAAAGAAAGTAAAACATATTTGCCTGCAAAGGATGGTCCAGGTGTGCAAGGGATGAAAAGGGGGGTGCTGTGGTTTGGAGACCAGGTGCTCACCCCACTGTACAGACATTTCTAAGAACTCCCCAAGTTTACCCCAGCTTGAAGCCACAGCTTCAAGAGGACATGGCTTGTGTCAGGCAGTGAGTGGGTGAATGGGTGCAGGGCTGGGATTGCTGTGTCTGTTTTTTCTCCAGTAAAGGATGGATTTGGATTCTTGGTGACAAAGTCTGAAGTGAAGGGTTGCAAGGAGTTTGTGGCCTTATGAGATGGTTTTCCTCTGGGTATGTAAGGTGGCTGAAACTGGAAGTCATCAGTGGCTCACAACTGTCATCCTAGCTACTCAGAAGACCATGGTTCAGAGCCAGCTTGGGCAGAAAAGTCTGTGAGACTTGATATCCAATGGACCACCAGAGAACAGGAAGTGGTGCTGTGGCTTAAGTGGGAGAGTGCTCACCTTCAGCTGAAAAGCTGAGGGACAGTGACCTGGCCCAGAGTTCAAACCCCATGAGCAACAACAAAAAAAGAGGTGGCTAAGTTTTCTGCACAGCAGTGTGTATGGTATGAAATGCCATGCTGGTCTATGAGACATTCCAGATGTGTGAGAGGCTCAATGTTTTGTCTACAGTGGGTCTGATGTCGGTAGTGCCACATTCTTGTGGGTGGGATGTTATCCTAATGGAATGAGTTCATGGTTCTGTTCTCAGGGACTGCTGAAGCCTTGAGCTGTCCCTGTGTGTGTGTGTGTGTGTGTGTGTGTGTGTGTGTGTGTGTGTGTGTGTGTGTGTGTGTGTGTGTGAGTCTGTGTGTCTATGTCTGTGTCTGTGTGTCTGTGTGGGTCTGTGTCTGTGTCTGTGTCTGTGTTTGTTTGGAGGTAGAAGAACTGGGCCTTGAACTCAGGGCATAGGTATTGTTCCTGACCTTCTGAGCTCAAAGCTAGTGCTCTGACACTTAAGCCACAGGTCCATCTCTATCTATTTGGTAGTTCACTGAGGATAAGAGCCTCAGAGCCTTTCCTGCATCGGCTGGCTTTGAACTGTGATCCTCAGACCACAGCCTCCTGAGTAGGTAGGATGACAGACATGAACCACCTGTGCCAGATTTGTGTGTGTGTGTGTGTGTGTGTGTGTGTGTGTGTGTGTAGAAGTGGAGATTTGTGTGTGTGTGTGTGTGTGTGTGTAGAAGTGGGTTGTAACAAGGAGCGCTAGACCCTTTGGTAACTTCTAACTGCTATCTTTGGGTGGGTGCATGGATATTGTGTCTGAGGTTTGGGGGCCTGGAAGGGTGAAAAGCTTAAATTATAAGACCAAGGGATCTGTGTTCCCTGGAGCTGTCTACTTCCTTGTCCCTGGATGGTGGCAGAGGGAGCTTGGGAGGACCTGGGGGTGGGGCCTGCAGGAGGTGGCTCCCCAGAGGGACAGAGAGCATGGCCAGCACTTAGTCTAGATGCCAGCTCTGTTATTATGGAGCATACTGGATGGGTCAAACTCTGGGTCTTCTCATCATGAGGTCTGATTGGTGAGGCCAACCCTATTTTAAATCTTGAGCTATGATCTTCAGATCTCAGCCTCCTGAGTAGCTAGGATTATAGGCATGAACGTCTGGCACCTGGCCTCTGATTCTTTTTGGTATATTAAGGTTTGAACTCAAGGCCTTAGGCTTGCCAGTCAGGTATTCTACCATGAAAGCCAAGCCTTTCTGTCTTGGGCATTTCCAAGATAAAGACTAAATATATGCTCAGGCTGGGCTGGTTCATGATCCTCCTGTGACAGGTGTTGGCCACCATGACTGGTTCTCTGTATCGGGATGCTAGACAGGTAGCACCACGTTTAGTTATCAGTTTAGATGGATTGTCACAAACTCTTAGTCCACAGCAGCTGATTCTTGACCACAGTTGAAGCTCTGGGCCTTATCATCGGACCTCAGTATCCTCCTGGGACAGTTGTGAGGAAACAAGGGATCAATATAGGGGGATCACTGGGGCAGGGCCAGGCATAGAATGAGCGGATGCCAGATATGGTTCTTGGAAATTCTGTGAGCATATGAGAGGAAGGTACCCTGCAATGGCTCAGATGGGGCCTGTTATTTATGATGCAACAGGTATGGGATTATGAAACAAAACATGGCTCTCTTTCATCCTTACCCTATCCCCATGTGGAAGGGGATCCTTCACTGTGTTCAGTTTTGCAGCTGGGGAAAATGAGGCACAAAGAAGCTGGGTGACCTATTCATGAACCCCAGTTTACAGGAAGCTCAGCCTGACTTCTCTGCCATGCTCCCTATGACAAGGGCTGCTATTCAGTCCACTTATTGTGGTGGATAGTCCACTTCTTGTCAGTCCTGAGGCTTGAACTCTGGGCCTGGGTGCTGTCCCCAAGCTCCTCAGTTCAAGGCAGGTGCTCTACCACTTGAGCCCTCAGCACCACTTCTGGATTTCTGGTAGTTCTTTGGAGATAAGAGTCTCACATAACATTTCTGCCTGCGTTGGCTAAAATCCATGATCCTCATATGTCAGCTTCCTGTATAGCATTATGCCTGTGCCACTGGCATCAGGCATAAGTCCAATTTTGATTTTCTTTCTTTCTTTCTTTCTTTCTTTCTTTCTTTCTTTCTTTCTTTCTTTCTTTCTTTCTTTCTTTCTTTCTTTCTTTCTTTCTTTCTTTCTTTCTTTCTTTCTTCCTTTCTTCCTTTCTTTCTTCCTTTCTTCCTTTCTTCCTTTCTTTCTTTCTTTCTTTCTTTCTTTCTTTCTTTCTTTCTTTCTTTCTTTCTTTCTTTCTTCCTTTCTTCCTTTCTTTCTTCCTTTCTTTCTTTCTTTTTTTCTTTCTTTCTTTCTTTCTTTCTCTTTCTTTCTTTCTTTCTTTCTTTCTTTCTTTCTTTCTTTCTTTCTTTCTTTCTTTCTTTCTTTTCTCTTTCTCTCTCCCTCTCCGTCTCTGTCTCTGTCTCTGTCTCTGTCTGTCTGTCTCTGTCTCTGTCTCTGTCTGTCTCTGTCTATCTGTCTGTCTGTCTGTCTCTCTCTCTCTCTCTCTCTCCCCCCCCTCTCTCTTTCAGAAACTGGTTGAATGTGTCCTGGAGCAGGTGGCTCAGCGTCTCCATGTGGCTGGGACCCATAGTAACCCTCTCATTCTGGAGGTGGGCTGTGGGTCAGGAGCTGTCTTGCTCAGCCTGTTGAAATAGCTCCCTGAGGTCAGCCACTCTGTGCCCGGGCTAGAATGTGATGGTTATTCATTGTCCATCCATCCTCTGAATACTTCCCCACTACCCTCTGCTAAGTCAGTTAAAGGAAAGTGGATGAGGAGGCATTGTGTTGTCCAACAGCCTTGCATGATCCTGGGCCTCTGATCCTCACTGTCATCTATCTGGCCAGACCCCGGTTATAAGAAAATGAATTCACTCTATGTCTACTTCGCTTTGCTGGGGTGTGTCATTTCAGGTAGGGGGGCGGGGTACAGAGGAAAGACTCCAGACCTGGCAGCTCTTGTGGTACCTTTGTTCTTGTGATAGAGCCGCCAAGTTATTGCTGTGGATAAGGAAGTAGCTGCCATCAAACTGATCAGATACAATGCTCAAAGGTAAGTAGGCAGGCTGTTGAAGTATCAAACCCACTCATGATTACTTCCCACTCACAATAAGGGGGGGTGCAGTGCAGGTGGCCGGCACTGGCCCTAGAGGAATATAAATGGATGGTGGCTTTCAGGTGCTGGTGGCTCCCATCCATCATCCTGGCTATTTGGGAGGCTGAGGTCTGATGGTCATGACTAAGAGGCAGCACAGGCAGCAAAGTCTGTGATATTCTTATCTCCCCAAAACCACTTCCCCCCACCAGAAAAAAAGCCAGATGTGGTGCTGTGGCTCAAGTGGTAGTGCCTCAGCCTTGAATGAAAGAAGCTCAGGGATGACACCGAGGCCCTGAATCCAAGTCCTAGGGCTCAGAAAAAAATGATAAAATAAATGAATAGTAGGCACCTGTTATTTTACTACTAAAAAAAATGGATTCAGTCTTCTCTTTGGTACTTGTAGCCAAAAGTAAGGGGCTTCTTTGATGCTCCTCTAAACCTCCCTTTCTCTCCATTAGCTCTCTAGGCTTCAGTTTCAGGATAGAATTCAGATCATCCCACTCAATGTGACCTTATATACCCTCTCCTACCCACTTTCCTTGGGGTGGGGATTCTGGATTTACTCACCACTGGGAAGATGAGGCACTGCAGAGATGGGGGTAGGTATCCCCGAAACTCACACACACATGCACACACACACACACATACACACACACACACACACACACACACACACACACACACACACACACACACACACACACACACACACACTCACCTAGGCCAACTCAGACTAGCCTTTTCCAAAGGCAAATTATCTCCTTGTATTAACTGACCTAACAGAGGAACTTGATCCCTCGTAAATGACTATTTTAACTACGGCTTGCTTGTTGGCATGAAATAAACAAAGAAAGGGTCTGGGGCCCATTACCTCTGGCTCAGGTACACGTCTGACACCCTGGCTACTTAGGAGGCAAATATCTGAGGATCAAAGATCAAAGCCAGCCATAAGCTGGAAAGCTGGTGAGAATCTACTCTCCATGGAACCACCAAAAAGTTAGAAGTGGAGCTGTGGCTCAATTTGTGGAGCACTGCCTTGAGCATGAAAACTCAGAGAGACCACTCCCAGAACATGAGTTCAAGTCCACACACAAAAATGGCCCCATCTTTTTGCCCACAGACTGCCTGGGCCTTGAGTGCCTTCTCACAGAGTGTGATACAACACTGGTCCTAGGTAGTGTATCAGAGCCTTCAGAAATTGGGTGGTGGAAGCCAGGCCTACTCCTTCATGTGCTCTAAACCCACACCAGCTGGAAGGCAGAGCGTGACAAGGCAGGCAGCCTGCAGAGCAAAGAAGATCTTGCTCTGTCAGGGCGATTGGAGCAGGCTTTTTAGAGGCAGCACTTGAAAGGGGGTTTTTCTTAACAAAGAGGATCTGACAGGAAGCACAGAGAGCAAAGATGCTGTAGATAAATTACAACATAGTTAAGCATGTTTATTTACAGCCAGGGCTGCTGGTGAGAAACTCAGTATTGATGTGAAAGACTATCCCAAGACAGGCCCGAGGGTTCACAGAGGAACAGCTATCCAGGGTTGGGATTGTGTCTTAGCAGTAGTGGGTTTGCCTAGCACATAGGAAACCCTGGGTTCAATTCCTAGGTCCTGCATACACAGAAAAAGCCAGAAGCGGCACAATGCCTCAGGTGGAAGAGTGCTTGCCTCAGAAGAAGCTCCTAGACAGTGCCCAGGCCCTGAGGTCAAGCCCCAGGACTGTGAAAATAAAATAGCACTCAGATGGACCTTGGTGACAGGTGGTTGGCTATGCCCTGTAGCTCTTAGTAAATCCATCCATGCTTAGTGTCTCCTTCTTTGACAGAGGAGAGCTGGATATTCCTTCTGCCCTGGACACCTCTGGAGGTAGTTATCAGCAACCCTCCCAACATCTTCCACCGGGGAAATGGCCCCAGAAATCCTCAGGTACAAGTTGGATGGGGTTGGGGGGATACAGGGCAAACCCCAGAAGTCCTAGTGGGTCTGACCTGTCCCAGAGAACCAGTCCATCCAGAGAAGGCAGATGGGAGCTTAGAGAAGGGTAGAGATGTGGAGGGAGCTCTTTAATGCCCATGGCCCTAACCAAATTCCAAGCCTTTCTTTGCTTTCTGTGGGGGAGATAGAGGAGTGTCTAGGTGGTAGTGTATAGAGGAGGACTACATGGAAATTCTAAAGACTGAGACACAGTAAGCCTTGTGCTGGTGGCTCACACCAGTTATCCTGGCTACTTGGGAGGCTGAGATTCAGAGGATCTCATTTCCCAGCCCAGGCAGGAAAGTGCCAAGGACTGGCTCTGTCGGGATGATGGAGGACACCTAGTGGAGGAACTGGAATAGGTGGGGAGATGGCAAACAGACAACTCATACACAAGAGGAATGGATGATGAGTGCGATTTAATGCAGAGGATAACAAACTTTTATAGCAAAAGTCTCCAGGAGAAAGGGCAAAAGGTTACACAATCTTGCTGCAGGGCTTCATTCTTGGGTGGTTACCAGCTGGTCGCCTGATAGGCACTTCTTTCTGGCTTATCTCTATTTTTAAGAAATACAATGGGTTTCCATGTTTATCACCAATTAACCATTACCTTTTTCTATAGAGGCCTTAACTCCCATAAGATCTTTCCTGTTCCTTCTTTAATAGTAAGCACCAAGGAGGCCTAGATCTAGCAAGTCTCTTAGTAAATGAAAGAGAGTAACAGGAAATTCTTTCTCCTAAGTAGTTCTCCCAGCAATTGCCATACATTCTTTCTGTTCTAGCCGGCCTACAGCTTCTTGTAAATCTCTTACAAACAATTCCTTCTGCTGTCGTGAAACCCCCAATACTTTTATATTTACTTATGACTTGTCTACTAGCGTCCATAAGAGGGGCTTTCAGGGTAGCACTTAACTCTGGTGAGTTAGTCATATTTTTAAGACACTCATCAGATGTTGGAGTCGTCAACACTCTTAAGAAAGAGCTTTAAATAAGGGAACATTGAGCATGAGTAAGTACAATGAGCAGCAGAAACAGTAAAAGATTAATAGGCACTCTTATACAGTGAAGAAAAGAAAAGCAGGGACAGAAACACATCTTTCCCAGGGGCTTGCCAGCCTTTCCAGGAGGTAGGCCTCTTTGAAGCCCCATTCTCTGAGGTAGATTTCGGTGAAGTCCCATTCTCAGAGATAGGTCTCTGTGAAGCCCCATTCTCAGGTCTGAAAGCAGGTTTCCCATGCTAAGCAGACTCCACCGGAGTAGGCGTGGCAGGAAAGTCCCATGAGAGTGTCATCCCTAATCTCCAAACAGAAATGGCACCATGGCTCAAAAGATACAGAACTGGCCTTGAGCAAAAATCATCATCAGGGACAGTTCCCAAGCCCTGAGTTCAAGCCCTTCAACAACAACAACAACAACAACAACAACAACAAAAACAGAAATACACTCTTGCTTGCAAGTGTTGGTGAAGCAATGGGGTTCCTGTCATTGGGAGACCAGATGCTAGCCTAAGTGTACAGAAATTTGTAAAAACTCTCCAGGTTTGCCCCAGTGTGAAGTCACAGCAGGGTGGGCGTTGCTTACCAACAACTCCAGAAGTCGTGGCCTGTCTTAGGCAGAGAGTGGGCTAATGGGAGCAGGGATGGGAGGGTAGTGTCAATTATATTCCCTCCATCCATGGAAATATAGTTTTGGATGCTGGTGTCAAAGTCTGAAGTGAAGGGTTGCATGTGGTTTGTAGCCTGACAAGTTGGGTTTCATCTGGCTATAAGAAGGTAACTGAAGCCGGGTGCTGCCAGTGTCTCACAACTGTCATCCTAGCTACTCAGGAGGCTGAGATTTGAGGCTTGCAGTAAAAAGCCAGCTTGGGCAGGAAAGTCTGTAAGATTTTTATCTCCAATGAACCACCAGAAAACCAGAGGTAGTGCTGTGGCTCCAGTGGTAGAGCACACACTTTCAGCTGAAGAGCTGAGGGACTGCGTGCAGGCCCATAGTTCAAACCCCATGACCGACAACCAAAAATAAGGTGAATGAGTTTTCTGCATAGAGTTATGTACAGTAGGAAATGCCATTCTGTGTTATGAGCCATTCCAGACGTGTGAGAGGCTGAGATTTGTCTACAGTTGGTCTGAGGACGGTAGTGCCATCTACTCGGGGTTTGGCATGTTCGGGTGCTCAGGGACTGATGAGGCCTTGGGCTACCCCTGTGTGTGTGTGTGTGTGTGTGTGTGTGTGTGTGTGTGTGTGTGTGTGTGTGTGTGTGTGTGTGTGTTTCCTCATCTTTCTCTGTCCCCTTCCTGGGTTCCTGTCTTCCTCTTCCTGACCAGGGATGTTGCCCCTCTTCCATTACAACCTTGCCTTTTGCCCTGTCAGGGTCTACAATGAGTCTTAAATTGCCAGAGACCTGCATAGTCCAGGTTTTCATTGGGGCCCAAGTCTGGCTGTCCATATCTTTGGCCACTTCCAGGGGATTCTGTGTCCGCAGGGCCAGCTGGCATAGGTTCTCCCTTACCTCTGGAGGGGTGGGGTTCAGTCATGGGATGTCTTGTCCTTTTCCTCAGCTGGGCCTCTGGCTGCGTGTCCCTCCCAGCAGGCTGGCAGTGGAGTGGGGGAAGGGTGGTTGCCAGTGGCTCTGACCAACTTGAGCTTGATAGCTGACTGAAGGCTGCCCAAGCAAGAAGGATCTTGGGCTGCATAGAGGTGAGGCCCAGGTGGCTTGGAAGTATCTGTTGTTGTCTAGGAAATGTCAATGAACATTATTGCAGCCAAGTCTATCTCCCAGCCCCAGCTTGGCCTCTCAGGTCCTTCTAGACAATTCTGGATACCCAGAATACAGAGGCACAGACTTAAGATTCCAGGACCAGGGAACTGGGGGATGAGAGACTGGTATGGCCAGTAGCGCAGTGTTCTGGGGCCTTCACCTGGTTATGCCTTCCTTGCGTAAGTTCACTTCTTAAGCTGTGGCTGGCCACACACCGGCCATTTGTGGCAGTGATATGGAAGTGGCAGTAGCAAAAGTGAGATCTAGTACGACCAAAATCTGGATTTATGGTCTGTGGGGGTGGGGAAGGCAAAGGGTGTATATTAAAAAAAAAATCTCAGAGCTGGAACTCAGGGCCTAGGCACTGTCCCTGAGCTAACACTCTACCACTTGAATCATAGATCACTTTTCACCTTTTTTAGTAGTTAGTGGAGAGATGAGTCTCACAGACTTTCCTGCTTGGGCTGGCTTCAAGCTGCCATTCTAAGAGCTCAGCCTCTTGAGTCGCTGGAATTGCTGGTATGAACAATTGGCTCCAGTTAAGGATGATAGTGGATGCATGTGCTTGCATGCCTGTTTGTGTGCATGCATGCATGTGTGTGTGCATGAGTGTGTATGTGTGTGTGTGTGTGTGTGTGTGTGTGTGTATTTACCAGGACTTGAACTCAGAGCCTAGGTGTTATCCTTTAGCTTGTTTGCACAAGGTTGGTGCTGTACCACTTGAACTAAGGTATCTCTGCTTCCCAGCTTTTGGTGATTCATTGGAGAGAAGAGTCTGCTCAGGCTAGCTTTGAATCTTGATTGATCCTCAGGTGTCAGCCTTGAGTAGCTAGGATTATAGGCATGAGCCACTGGCACCCAGTTGCAAGAATGTCTTTTCATACGCTCTTCTGTTCTAACAGCTGTCTACTTCCCCTGGCCTAGATCTCTGACCTCCACTTCAGCTCCCAGCATCCCGGGACTGTGTGGAGAACATAAACCTCTAACCTGATCCCATTTCTTTGTACTCATGGGAGGGTATGTTTCTTCTGTAGCCTGGGGAAGGAGGGTAGCTGTAGATGGGCGCTGGGCTGGGGGATAGGTAGTCTGTTTCAGCCAAGAAGGAAAGTGTGGCCAGATGCTAATAGCTCATGCCCTCCTAGTCCAAGCTCCTCAGGAGTCTGAGATCTGAGGATTGCCATTCAGAGGCAGCCCAGCTTGAAAAGTCGGTGAGACTCTCCTCTGCAACTAGCCACTGAAAAGCTGGAAGAAAAGCTGTGGCTCAAGTGGTAGAGTGCTAGCCCTGAATGAAAAAGGTGAGGCACAGAGTCCAGGCCCTGAGTTCAAGCCCTAGTACCAAGATGTGTGCAAGTGTGTGCAGGCATACATACACACACAGACACACACACACACAGAAGAAGGTGGTAATGATGAGCTCAGCTAGAAAACTGGGGGCACTCCTGAGGCATAGTCATAGTAAACTCTCAAAGCAGATCAAGTGGTTTTTCCCTAAGTCATTCTTGGGCTGAGGGGTCTGGGTCATGCCAGTAAGTTCCATAGAACCTGCCTTTCTATCCATGCACGGGGCCACAGGACCAAGGGAAGGCATTATGGATGCTCATTTGTAGTCGGCCCACAATTGCCCCGAGCACTGGTAAGCAAAGTAAGGGTCTGAACCCTGTGACTCCTGGGATAGAGACTGCTACCAGCAGCAGCTTGCTGGCTGTGGATACCTGAGACTACAAGTCTTTCCTGAGCCCAACTCAACACCCGCCCAATGTGTGCCTGACAGATTCACACTCTTGTGATACTCGAGTGAGTGGGCATTACCTGCTGTGCCATCTTGCAGCTCCTGCCCCTGCTGGCCCAGAACCTTGGTCAGCCATGACAGATGCCATTCTGATGAACAGATTAATGACCTCCATGCTCAAGGCTCCAACCTTCTCTGATACTGTGGCCTGCTCTGTAGGCAAAGGCCTCCAAAGAGGCTGCTCTCAAGACTTGTAGCACACCTAGTCATTGGGAGACCCTCAGTGGCCCACTTGAAATTACTCTGCCTAGATCCACAGAGTGAGGTCCAAGCAGGCCAGGTGTTGGTCATGGGACTTGAACTCTGGGCCTGGGGCCTGTCCCCAAGCTGTTTGGCTTGCCACTTGAGGCACAACACCAATTCTGGTTTTCTGGAGGTTCCTTGGAGATCAGAGTCTCCCAGACTTTCCTGCCTAGGCTGGCTTTGAACCGTGATCCTCACATCTCAGCCTCCTGAGGAGCTAGGAGGACAGGTGTGAGCCACCGGTGCCCGGCTGATCTGGCCTTTCACCACAGTAGACTAGGAGCTTCTGAAAGCCTTTCTTTATTTTTTTAGGTGCAAGTACTGGGGCTTGAACTCAGGGGTTAGGCTCTGGTCCCTTAATTTTTTCCCTCAAAGTTAGCACTCTGCCACTTGAGCCAAAGCTCCATTTCTGGCTTTTGGTAGTTCATCGGCAAGAAGAGTCTCACTTGCTTTCCTCCCCTGAGCTGGCTTGACCCACGATCTCTATCTCAGTCTCCTGAGTAGCTAGGATTTACAGGGGTTGAGCCACTGGTGGCATTGGGCTAGAAGCTTTTCTTAAGCAAGTGTTCTGCCCTGAGTTTGCCCTAACTCCTCCATGCAAAGGAGGTCTGAGGGTCAGGAGCTCTGAAAAATTAGCTTCCAGCCACAGGAAATGGCTGGGGTCTCTGGTAAAAAGCCAACTAATCTTCCTCCTGGGCCCCATTCTGGGACTCCAGCCTCTGTCCTACCTGTGACTCACATATAAACCTTGACCCAGCCTTGAATGTCCTACCAGACTTGTCTGAAGCCACAGAACCTTCATTCCACCCATACCATCTGCTCTAAAGCACACCTCAGGACCTTTGCCCATGCTGTACCTTCTGCCTGAGGCCCTCTGTCCTGAATCCACATCTTGGAACTCCTGTGGAATTTTGGCATTGGTTATATCACCTAGTGGAGCAAGTCTTTCCTTCCCTTCTCCCTCCTTTTTTTTTTTTTTTTTAATATTGAGTTTCTAGAGATGGAACTTGTGCAGGCTGACTGGCAAATGCTCTATCTTGGTTTGTGTGTGTGTGTGTGTGTGTGTGTGTGTGTGTGTGTGTGTGTGTGTGTGTGTGTGTGCATGTGTGTGCCAGTCCTGGGGTTTGAATTCATGGCCTGGATGGTATCATATCCCTGAGCTTTTGTGCTCAAGGCTAGCACTCTACTCTACTACTTGAACCACAGCTCTATGTCTGGCTTTTTGGGTGTTTAATTAGAGAAAAGTGTCTCATATAGACTTTATTGCTTGCAATTGGTATCATCAGATCTCAGCCTTCTGAGTAGCTAAGATTACAGGGGTGAGCCACCAGCACCTGTCCTCTACTCTACCTCATATCTATAACTTCAGCCCTCGTCTGAGTTCCAGAGCAAAATATCACACCAGGATGAATTTTTTCTTTTTGACAGTCTTGGGGATTGACCTTAGAGTCTCGGCATACCCCTGAGCTTCATTTGCTCATGGCTATCTTTCTATCACTTAAGCCACAGTACCACTTTTGGCTTTTTCTGTTTCTGTGGTACTGAGCAATCAAACCCAGGGTTTGTGCATGCGGGCTAGGTAAGCACTCTAGCACTAAGCCACAATCTCATCCCAAAGCTCCCTTCTAAAGGGAGTTATGAGGGTGGGGTTTATTGGCTTACCCCCTTTGGTGTAGAAATCTCTATTTCATATCTTTGCCATGATTTGGGACCAGCTTGTGACTCGGCAATGAGGCATGATAAATGAGTGATAGCCACAGGCCCCAGAAGTCTAGCCTGTCATCCTACAGAAGGATAAAGAATATGGAGCCAGAACCTTTGACAACTCCTAGAGCCTAGGAACTGTGCTTTCCCTGGAGGCAGTGGCTGGCTTCATGGTGTCCCGATGGGACACCTCGGCCAGAACATAAGGCTTCAGTTCTTAAATGGCAGAGAAGGATTCTTTGTTCATGTTGCCTGCTCAGACTTTGTACTCTCTGAGGGCTTGTCCCAGCTTGCCCAGGTTGGGGGGCTGGGCATGGGCAACCTGCTGAATGCCCATTGTCCATACACAGATACATGGAGTTATTGCCTCGTTTTTTTTTTTTTTTTTATTTTTGGCAGGTCCAGGGTTGTACTATGAGCCTAGGCTCTGTCCCTGAGCACCTTTTGCTCGAGAGTAGTGCTCTGCCCTTGAGCCACAGCCCCATGTATGGTTTTGTTTCCCCTGTGATCTCTTAGAAAGAAGAATGTCATGGACTTTCCCATCTTGGATGAATTCAAATTGGCATTCTCTACATCTTGGCCTCCTGAGGAGCTAGGATTACAGGCAAGAGCCACTGGCACCTTGCTTACTTTTCTTCTTTTTTCTTTTTTTTTAATGGCAACAATCTGAAGTCTTCACGGTGTCACTCCAATGGTTTGCATTATAATTAAATGACCCAGGCCTGGAGTTTGAATGCTAGGGCTGCAACCCACAAAAGGAAGGAGAGCCTGACAAACTTATTCCTGTTCATGTGAATGCTTATAGAGTGTTGTTAATGTAACAATAAATGTGCATTAGATTCATGACCCCATTTTAGAATGCCACACAAAAATTATTGGGTTTATGTTTTCCATTCTAACACCATGGTATAATTAAGGATATTGATTAATTTTTAATTAATACTTTTATAAGTATTCAACCTGGATACTTCATTAAATGGAGGCAAAATTTATTAACTAATAATTGGTAATAACATATATAATTTAATATCCTCACATTCCCACTCTCTGTATATGTATATATTTGTATATGTTTATGTCTATCTCTCTATCTACTTCAATCTACATATTTATCAACGTATACATACATATATAAGTATATATATATATGTATAAATATAAATATGGTGCAAATTCCAAACCAGTGCCTTATTACTATTATTATTACTATTATTATCATGAAGATGATGATGATTATTTTGCCTAAGCACGGGGCTTGACCTCGGGTCTTGGCATCTCTGCCACAGTTGGTGGTGGCATCCTAGGACCCGAGTTCAAATCTCGGGGTGGAAAAAGAAATAAAAAACTGTAAAGGAGAAGCCTAAAACTGAGAAGTTCAAGGAGGTAGTTTTCCTTTTTATTCCCTTTGTGTTGTGACCATCCTGGGTCTAAATGACAAGGCCCAGAAAGCATACATTATCTTGCATTGCTGATGTTTGGTGGGGTATTAAGGAAGCCATAGCCAAAACCAGCAACTTAGGCCTGGAGGTCGAATCCCAGGACTGCCATTAATGAATGGAGATTCTCAGAAACCTATTCCCATATATATCCATATGAATGGAATGTTATAAAATTAACAAATTAGTAGTTAGTATACGATATTATAAAATTATACACAATTATACAATATTGACTAGTTTTCAATTAATACTTTATTATGTATTCATTCATGATAGTTAAAAATGGAAGGAATAATTTAATTGCCAATAATCGGTATTAATATTGTTTATGCAACTTCATAATATACAGACATCTCTCTCTTGTTTTATACATATACATCTATTTGTCTATCTACCAATCTATACATTTATCTGTTCATACAATTGTCACTCCTGGGGTTTAATGATAGAATGTTTGCCTAATAAGTACAAAGCTCTGCATTCGATTCCTCACTACTGTGTACACAAAATTCCAGAAGTCATGCTGTTACCCAAGCAGTCAAGCACTAGCTTTGAGCATAAAAATTTAGGGACTGTGTCTAGACCCTTACTCAAGAGCCAGGACTGGCACCAAAAAAAAAAAAAGATAGAATGTTCTGACTGCAACAATGTAAGTATAGTACTACAAATACCTCATCACAAGTATGGGACTACAAATACCTCATCACAGAGCAAGTAGGGAGTCTGGTGCTGACAGCTGCCATCTAACTTGACAAAATGTCCCATGATACTATTATCATATATTCACCACTTAGAAACTTGAAGAGGAAGCTGGGCATCGGTGGCTCATGCCTGTCATCCTAGCTAATCAGGAGGCTGAGACATGAGGATCATGGTGCAAATCCAGCCTGGGCAGGAGATTCCTTGAGATGATTATCTCCAATGAACCACCAGAAAGCCTGAAGGGGCGCTGTAGCTCAAGTGGTAGAGCTAGACTTGAGCTGAAGAGCTCAGAGACAGCACTGAGGCCCAGACTTGAACTCCTCCAACTTACAAAAAAGAAGGAAACCTGAAGTGGAGTGCTGGGAACTTGTGTTAGGGGTAGAGTGCTTTGCATGTATGAAACCCTGGGTTTGAATCCTAAGTACCACATCCCTAGAAAAAAACTCTGAAGTGGATCTCTGGCTCAAGCTCAAGTGGTATACTTGAACAGGTGAAACAGATACAATGTTCATGTCCTGAGTTCAAGCTCCAGGACTAGGGTATATATACACACACACACACACACACACACACACACACACACACACACACACAAACACAGAGCATAAGTAAAGTTGTGACACAAAATGGTAAAGCACCTGGATTCTCCTCTGACCTCATTCTCATCACCCTGGCCCTGTGTTCAACCCCAAAACCTAGCCACCCAAGGCCTGACTAGGAGAGGACAAAGGTTTCAAAACCTGATAAACTTCACCAGATCTAGATGACAGGAAGCATTGTGATTTTGCACAAGTGCTTAGATTTAGCAAACTTCCAGAATCTTAGGGAGGCACCACCATTGCCAATTAGGAATCTTTTCATTAGGTTCAGCTCCCTAGTTGTCTGCCAGAAGGACTCGAATTAATTGAAGCAGTTTGTTTCAACATTGGAACATAATCTCACAAAGACAGGACAAGTCCAGGGAACTTGGCCTGCCACAGGAGGTGGCACAATTGAAGGCTTCCTGTCAAAACAGAGCACTGGGGAGAGAGTTAGCTTGGGGTACAAAGAGGCCTTTTTCTCCTGGCCTTCAGAGCCCATCCACACTCATCCTCACTAATTGCCCCCGATAAATTGTTTGTTACACAGCTGTACAGGAGTGAAACTTTTTGTCTGCCTGTTCCAACAGTGAGGCAGACTTCCTCCAGCAGCCTGGGGTGTGCAGAAACCCTCAGGATACCCTGGGAACAGTGAGGGGAGCCCCGAAATAGGCACTGTCTTGAAAACACCGTTTGTGCTATGAAATCATTCTATTCAAAGCAAATTTCCTAGCTGTGTGCCTTTCTTCATAGCGACCTTGGATGTTCACTGATAGAAATACATACATACACACACAGACACATGGAGTTAATGGCTCTTTTGTGTGGCTTTTTAATGGCTTTTTGTAATGGCTTTTTTTTGAGGCTTGAACTGTGAGCCTAGACATTGTCCCTGTGCTCCTTTTGCTGAAGGAAGCACTTTATTGTCTTAAACCATGTTTACCCTAGGCTGGGGTACAGCATTTACACCCACAGATGATCCGGGGATCCTAGGACCCGAGTTCAACTCACAGCACTGGCAAAAATACATCAAACCAAAAAAAAAAGAAACGGAGGAAGAAAAATCCAAGAAGTTTTACACAACCATTTTACCTCTTTTTCCTTGGCACTGTGACCATCCTGGGTCTCAATGACTCTGCTGGAAAATTGTATGTCACCTTGCATGGCCTAAGGCTTCTGGGCTGTCAGTGAAGCCTGAGCCCAACAGAGACACCTAGGACCTGAGTTCCATGATCCTGGGACTGCCACCTACTCACAGCTGAAGATCCTAGGAGATTCGTTCCTATCTATAGGAACACTAATAGAATGTTTGACATATACTAATTTAATTACTAATTAGCTAGTCTATTATAAGATTGTATGCAATAAATATAAGTCATTGATTAATTTAATTAGTACCTTATTAAGTCTTCTACCATGAGTAATTAATGGAGGCATAGTTTTAGAACTAATAACTGGTAGTAATAGAATATATAAAAATAAGATATAGACAGACTCACATTATATGGAGTTATACACTAGAATCTACATACATGTCTGTCTCTCTATATATACATTTATTTATAGATGAATATACATATGTAAATACACGCACACAGCGATCTACACATATATCTGTTTATGTATTGGCCACTCCTAGGCCTTGATCTCAGGTCCTGAAATTTGCTCACCAACTTCACTTGCATCAGACTGTTGTGCTAACATTAACCCATTCGTGAAGTGGGCCTTCTAGGCCTGGAGTTCAAATTACAGAACTGCCAAAAACTTAATCCTGGTGGCAGAAGCCAATTGTCTCACTTGTTTTCCTTATCGGCGAAAGTCCTGGGTTTCAGGAATGATGTATAATACATTGACAAATCTATGTCCTATGTAATAGGATGTAAAAAATGTTATATGTGTAATCATACTCATTAAATAGATTAAAATAAATAAAACACAAAATAAAATGAATAACTACACTAACCACAATATGCAGTAAACGTGCCTGTAAATATAAATCATGTATTTAAAATGTATACGAATATTATTTTTTTTCAAGTGCTAGGACTTGAATTCAGGCCCTGAGAACAGGCTTGACTTTCTTGTCCTCCAGCAAGGTGAGCTTCCCGTTCCCCCACAATGCTGCAGATTTACCCAGACCCTGAGTTCAAATCCCAGGCCTGGCAGAAAAAATGGCATGAATTCCAAGCCAAGGAGCCTCACAATTTTTAAAATATTTTAATATATTTATTTATTTATTTATTTATTTATTTATTTATTTATTTATTTATTTATTTATTTATTTATTTATTTATTTTTGTTTTGTCAAGCACAGGTCTTGAATTCAGGTAGTGGCAACTCTGCCTCCGCTTTTATCAGTCTAGGCTGGGGTGCAGCCACTGTACCCACAGCTGAACCTGAGTTCCTGGGCCCCAAAGACTGACAGGAAAAAAAAAATGAAAAGACAGATAAAAATCTGGCAACTTGCAGATGGCTCCGGTTTTACATTTACTTTCTTTGCAAGGTAACCATTCTGGATTTGTATGATGGCTGAAAATTGTTTGTAACCTGGCATTTCTGAAGGTTGGCGGGCTACCAGGGAAGCCATAGGCCAACTCGGCAACATAAGCCCTGTGTTAGAAGCCCATTCCTGTCTCCTACCAATGGAGGGAAATCCTAAGAGTCTCATCCCTATTCATAGGAATACTGATGGAAGGTTATGAATGTCAAGGTTGAATTAGTTGTTCCTGAAAGATACCACTATAAAATTAAACAGAGTGATTTTAGGAGGCCAATGGATTTTAATGAATATTTTCTGACACATTAAAAGAATACTTTTAATTCCATGGATGTAATAGTTTCCGGACAGTGGTTGATTCAATTAAAAATTCATTAAGGATGGAAACAGTCATATTAATTACATTTAGGCATAATAAATACCCAAGTGTTGGTAAGAATGTAGTCTATATAACTGAAGAATGTATGGAAACCTCTGGCACTCTATAAAGATCTATATTTATTTGGTTTTTTTTTCAGGGCTTTTTTTTTTTTGTGAGAATACCGTACAGAGAAGTTACAATTAGATGGTCAAGATAAGGAGTACATTTCGTATCAAGCATTGTTGCCTCCTCTTTTTTTCCCTTCCCATCCCTTCCCATACTACTCCCTTCCCTCCACCAGGTCCTCCCCCCCTCTCCACCAAAGTTGTAAATTTCATTTTTCGACATAACAAATTGTACATCTCATTGTTGCAATGGGTCCACCTGTATCCCTTCCCCTCCAAAAATTATACCAACATCAAATAAAGTGAAAACAGGGGTTATACCGTGGGGAAGGGACAAAAAATGCAATATAGAAATCATCTTATAAATATGTTAGAAACAATTGCATGAAAGGCAAAAAAAAACAAAAAAATTTAATACTTATCTTGGGGTTCATTCCCCTAACATCAACTTATCTGACCTTTTCTGCTTGACTCAGACATATACCAGTTATTGCATATACAGGAAACCATGGTACCTATGTTTCTTTGGGCGTGGCTTACTTCACTTAATATAATTTTTTCCAAGTCTTTCCATTTCCTAACAAATGGGGCAATGTCATTCTTTCTGATGGAGGCATAGAATTCCATTGTGTATATATACCACATTTTCTTGATCCATTCATCTACTGAGGGGCATCTAGGTTGATTCCATATCTTAGCTATGGTAAATAATGATGCAATAAACATAGTTGTGCTGGTAGCTTCAGTATGGTCTTGTTTGTGACCATTTGGGTAAATGCCCGAAAGTAGGATTGCTGGGTCATAGGGGAGTTTTATGTGGAGTATTTTGAGGAACCTCCATACTGCTTTGTGTACTACCATCTGCATGTCAATCTGTTCTTATTTTGTCAACCCCTGGGGCTCAATCTCAGTGCTGGGAACTGCTTGTCAGCTCCATCTGCCCCATGCTGGCCGAGCTGACACTCATCCATTCATAAATTGGGCCTTGTAGGCTGTGAGTTCAGATGCCAGCACTCACAAAAATTGAAGCAGGGAGTAAGAAGCCCAGGGTAACACATGTTTTCCTTTTCTGTGAACGTCCTGGGTGTCAATTGTGAAGTTTCATACATAGGCAAATCTATATCCTATGTAATAAATGTAGTAAATATTCCATGTGCAATAAGTCAATAAAATAAATGGTAACTAAATGAATAAAACAAAAAATTAAATGAATAACTACAATAAGTGGAATATTGAGTCAACATACAGGGCTCAATCTCAGGGCCTGGCAACTGCCTGGCAGATGAATTGGCTAGAGGCTGCTATGCTGACAGCCACCCATTCATGAACTGAGCCTTCTAGGCTCTGAGTCAAGATCCTAGCAATGCCAAAAATATAATCTTGGAGTAAGAAGCTGAGCGGGACCCATGTTTTCCTTTTCTTTGAAAATGCTCAGATAGGATGTATAATTCGGGTGCAAATCTATGTACTATGTAATAGGATGTCATAAAGGTAAGAAATGTCATAGGTGGAATAATTGTCACTAAAATGAATGAAAAACAGATTGAATTAGTAGTGAATCATTCTGGGATAAAATTAGATGCAACAATTTAGGAGGTGCATTAAGTTTAATTAATATTTTATTAAGCATTAACAGAATAAAAATTACATGGAGATATAATTAAATACCTAAAAATTGAAAGTAACACATGATACATAATTTAACTATATATAGACATCTATCTCATTCTATAAAATATGTAATTTTATGTATGGATGTATGTACATATGATAAACAACAACAGGACATTGAGTAATTATTGATTAATGATTTATTAATTGTTCAACTGGAACATTATCATTAAATGGAGACATAATTTAATACCTACAATTGTTAGTAATATTATCTATAATTAAATAATATACAGACATCTCTCTGTGTATATAATATTTATATACAGCAATCTCTAAGTATACCTTGTTCACTCCTGGTTTCAGTTGTTGAGTGTTCACCTAGCAAGCACCAAGCCCTTGGTTCGATTCTTCAGTGCCACATGAACAGAATACCTGGAAGTTCTGAGGTCTTTCAATCAATTGAGTGCTAGCCTGGAGTACAAATGCTTAGGTACAGTGTCTAAGCCCTTACTCAAGCCATAGGACTGCTTCCACAAAAAGGTAGATTGTTCTAACTGCAACTATACAAAGACAACTGCAACGATACCTCATCACAGAGCAAGCTAGGAGTCTGGTGCTGACAGCTGCCACCTAACCTGACTTAGCCAGATGTAAACACTGCAACCTAGCTCCATGGAACCAGACACAACTGACTTACCCAGATCATCCTAGCTGCTCAGGGGCTTTAAAACCCAGTCCTAGCAGGAATTCTGTGAGACTATTTAAAATGTGGCTCCAAGTGGTAGAGCTCTAGCCTTGAGCAAATGTTATTAGAGTATAATCTCCATGTTTTGAGTTCAAGCCATATGCCTACCCCCCAAAAAAAAACCACCACAATAAACCATTAGATGTGAACTTGTGTGGTTTGTGAAATGTTCCTCAAAGAATGGTGATAGTGATGAAAGCACCCTAATTCAAATAACAGCTTGTGGAATAGAGCTATGTGCTGAGTCCTTCATAAGGTGCTCTGTGCTAAGTCCTGCACATGATGCTATGTACTGAATCTTTCACAGGGTGCAGTGTGCTGAGTCCTGCATTGGGTGCTGTGTGCTGGGTCTTTCACAGGATGCTTTGTGTTGAGTCATGCAAAGAGTGCCATGTGCTGTGTCTTTCACAGGTGCATTCTTTCATCAGGTCCTTGTAAGAGCTCCACACCTGAGATGATTATGCAGACAAGAATATTGAGGCTCAGATACATCCCCATGTCAGGGACAAAATTATGTATTACGTAAGACTAGTGAGTTGTCTCCTGCAGACAATTGTTTTTTTTTTCTTTCTTTTTTTTTCACAGTCATGAACCTTGAACTTGGGGCCTAGCCACTGACCCTTACCTCTTGGGTACATGGCTAGCACTCCAACCCGTGGAGCCGAGGACCCCCTTGCAGGAGAGTGCCACCTAGGGGTCGATAGCTGAGGACTGTCACCCCGCCTTCTCAAGAAGCTGAGATCTGAGGATCTGGGTTTCAAACTATCCCAGAAACAAAAGGTCCCATGAGACTACTATCTCCAATTCACCACTAAGAAATCTGAAGTTGAAGCTGGGTGCTGGTCGCTCATACCTGTCATACTAGCTTCTCAGGAGGATAAGATCTGAGTATCAAGGTTCAAAGCTAGCCTGGGGAGGAAAGTCTTTAAGACACTTAGCCCCAATGGACCACCAGAAAACATGAAGTGGTGCTTTGGCTCAAGTGGTAGGGCACAAGACTTGAGCTGAAGAGCTCAGGGACAGCACCCAGGCCCAGACTTCAACTCCTACAACCAACAACAACAAAAAAGGCAGAAACAAACTAACAAACCTGAAGTAAAGGGGTGGGAATGTGCCTTAGGGGTGGAGTGATTTGCAATTATGAAACCCTGAACTTTATTTCTCAGGACCAGAACACTAGAAAAAGGCTGCAGTGGCTCTGTGGCTCAATCGGGAGAGGGCTATCCTTGTACAAGAGAAACTAGGTACAGTGCTGAGTTCCAGCTCCAGGACTGGTGTATGCGCACTCACACAGACACACAGACACACACACACACACACACACACACACACAGACACACACACACACACACACACACACACACACGATCACACACACACACACACAGACCAGAAGTGAAGTTGTGACACAAAATGGTAAAGCCTTGGGCTTCTGCACCGAGCTCTTGGTAGCACCCAGGCCCTGTGTTCAACCCCCAAACCTAGCCACCCAGGGCCTAACTAGGAGAGGTCAAAAGTTTCAATATCTGATGAGCTTCACCAGCCCTAGATGACAGGAAGCTTTGAGATTTCTGACATGTGCTTGGATTTCCTAAGCTTCAAGAAACCTAGGAGAGGAATCATAGGCCCATCATCTCCAACAATGAAATATTTCATTAGGTTCAGTGCCCTAGTTGTCTGCCAGAAGGTCTCCTGAATTATATTGAGCACTGTATCTGAACACCGGAATATAGTCTAACAAAGGCAGGATGAGTGCACAGGACTTGGCCTGCCATGGGAAGTGGCACAAATGAAGGCATCCTGTCAAAACAGGGCACTGGGGAGAGAGATCGCTTGGGATACAAAGAGGCCTTTTTCTCCTGGCCTTCAAAGCCTGCCCACACTCATCATCACTAACTGATGCAGATGGAGTTGTTTGTTAAACAGCTGAACAGGACTTAGGCCATTTGTCTGCATATCCAAATAATGAGAGAGACTTCTTCCAGCGGGTCTGGGATGCAGAGAAACAATGAGAGAGACTTCTTCCAGGAGGCCTGGGATGCAGAGAAACCCTCAGGTTACACTGGGAACAGTGAGGTGAGTCCCAGAACATGCACTGTCATGAAAGCACTCTCTGTGTTATGAAATCATTGAATTGAAAACAAATTTTCTAGATTGGTGCAATTCATAATAGCTACTCTGGAGATTCACCTATAGGAATACGTCCATATACACAGAGACATGGAGGTACAGGTTCTTTTCGAGGGGGCAGGACCTGGGGTTGAACTATGAACCTAAGCATTATCCCTGAGCTCCTTTTACTCAAGGGTATTGCATTAACCTTGAATCACAGCCCCACTTCTGGGTTTTTCTGTGATGTCTTAGAAATAAAAGTGTCATGGATTTTCCTATGCTGGCTGGATTTAAACTCAGATTCTATACATCTCAGCTTCCTGAGGAGCTGGGATTATAGTCAGCCTCCACTGGCTCTTGCCTTTCTTTTCTTCTTCATTTTTTAATCTGTACAATCTGACTTCTTAACAGGGTCCTTCCAGTGGTTTGAATTTATAAGTAAGCAATTCCAATGTCATTTATAGCTGCTTTCTCTGAGAAGTATTTTCTCTCCTCATCTTCTCTTCTGGTCACAGGTTTGAAGCCAAAAGTGAGAAATGAGTATCACAGGATTTGGCAGCTAATGTCCACATTACATGCCAGTTCTGGCACTTAGCATTGAGCTGCAGTGAATTTACTGTCTAAGGATGAGAGAACCGAAAGCTGGAGCAATCCTCATACTGTCTGTATTGCTCCTTTTTCCTATAAAATGATCTAATAATTATGAATGTTGTGTGTCTCCAGTATTAATTATCTAGAACACATTAGAAGCATCTGCATGTTTCTGTTTTTCTCTAGTACATCCTGAGATTTAGACTAAGGTTTTGTGTGGAGGGGTTTCTCAGTGTATCCCTGAGAAAGCTGCTTGCATTCTCCTGGGGAGATCACAATTCAAAGTCAGCCTGAGCAAGAAAGTCTGTGAGATTCTTATCACCAATAAACCACCAGAAAACCAGAAGTGGAACAGTGTCCCAGAGGGTAAAGCTACAGCTTTCAGAGAGAAAGCCGAGCAGGAGACACAGGCCAGACCAGGCAAGAAAGCCTGGGAGGTACTTATGTCCAATTAACAACCAGATGGCTGGAAGTGGAGCTGTGGTGGTGGTAAAGCCTCAGCCTTGTACGAAACAGCTGAGGAATGCATTGGGCCCTGTGTTTAAGCACTGGGATGGCTTCTCTTTTCAAAAAGAGAAGGCAAGGATTATGTATCAGTGCACTAACTACTTATGTGTGTATAGTACCTCCCTGAGTGCAAACAGACCATATGCAATGCTTCTCCTTTTATTTACTGGTTCATTTTTCAGATGTGCCCGTTGCACATACTGCACCATTCTCTTCATTTCAGGCCCATGGCTTTTCTCTTCCAGGGTTCCAGGCCTGTGTCCTTATATGATACACACTTAAGCTCTCAGCAGTTTTTATTTACATTTTATTATGAGGCCCATGCAGGAACAGACACAAATCAGGCAGGGGAACAGAAGAAAAGGTTTTTTAGAAATAACTAGTATTCAGAAAATTAAATTTGGGGATGTAAAATGGTAGTATATTTATGTAAAATCTACCATGAAGAAAAAGATGGGGCTGTGGACTTGGATTACTGAAAGAGTGCTTGCCAAGCATGCAAGAACCACTGGGTATGATTACTCAGTATCACATACACAGAAAAAGCCAGAATTGGTGCTGTGGCTAGACCTGGCAAACAGAAACCTACGTAGGTAGGTAGCTAGCTAACTAGGTAGGTAGGTAGGTAGGTAGATAGATAGATAGATAGATAGATAGATAGATAGAGAGAGAGAGAGAGAGAGAGAGAGAGAGAGAGAGAGAGAGAGAGAGAGAGAGAGAGAGAGAAAGATAGATAGATAGATAGATAGATAGATACATACATACATACATACATACATACATACATACATAATACATAGAAAATAGATAGATAGAAAAAAGATAGATAAATAGAAAGAAAAATAGATAGATAAATAGATAGATAGAAAGAAACATGATATATTAACCTGGTCTTGGATGTCAGGAGGAATGAAGGGAACAATTCCCAATCATGATGCCTTCTGCAGTGTTCCGGTCACCAACTTCACCTTCACACAACCACAGAGCAGGAATACTGTCTCTTTCCCACTTCTCAGGCAGCCAAATGCCCCAGAGCCAAGAGGGCAGAGCCAGGTTTTAACTCAGGTGCTTGGAGACAGAAGAGAAAGGACCCTGCTTCTCCTTGGACTGGGAATTTGCATTAATGATGTTCAGAATGAAGGAAGGAGAATGGACTGGCGGAGGTAGAAGAATGGTCTTTAAATATGACAGATGGAGAGTCAAAACCCCACTCCTTAAGACCAGAGAGCAGGGTTTTTCTTCTCTGTTCCTCCCCTCTCCCCCACTAAACTGGCTCTCTATTGTTACCCTAGAGATAGCCTGAGGCTGCCTTCACCTGAGAGAGGAAGGTTAATTAGTCATTGTTTGAAGAGGGTGAGAAAAGTCTGACCCTGCTGTAACTCTAACAAATGTTTCAGGGTTCCCCCCATTGCTGGCTTTTGCAGCTGACTTCCCTGTTGAGCGTGTACATTCTGCTTCCTAATCCTGCAGGCCTAGGTCTCTGCACCTAGCCTGGCTTTTGCAACCATTTTCTGTCCTTCAATTACCGTGTTACACTGGAGTTTTTCTGCAAAGAGTGCTAGGGCTTGGATACTGAGAACTTCATTTGAACCCAGGATGGTTCAATAATGTTTCTTTCCTGCTTCTATAGCTCGAGAACTCTAAGAACATTAGAGTGCAACTAACTTCTCATCACCAAGGGAAACACAGGAAGCTCTTGAACATCTGACCTTTCAGAAGTGGAAGTCAGAGTGTCATAGACCTTTCTGCCCTGGCTGGCTTTACCCTGTGATCCTGAGACCTCAGCCTCATGATCTAGGGTGTTGGGCATGAGCTACTGGTGCTCTGCTAGGTTCAGAAATGTAATGACATTGACAATACAAGTCAACTGCTTATCACATAAGGCTCGGGAAGCATATTAAGCCTTTCAACAATGGACCTTTAAGAACCATGTAGGACACAAGGTTCAATGCTAGAGTCTAAGAGGCTGGGAATATAAATCTGCTACATTTGAACCTAGAGCTCTGACTCCAATTCTGGTGTACATCAGTGTTCATTTTCCAGAGAATGTTCTCCTAATTAGCAAATAGGAAAGTACTTAGATTAACCCTCATTTTTTTTCCAGTTGTGTGTCTTGAACTCAAACCTTGGCACTCTCCCTGAGCCCTTCAATTCAAGGTGAACACTCTACCACTAGAGCCACAGTGCCAGGTGGGGTCTTTTGGTGGTTCACTGGAGCTTTCCTTGCCTAGGCTCTCTTTGAACTGTAGTCTTCAGCTCTCAGCCTCCTGAGAAGCTAGCGTTCCAGGTGTGAGCACTGGCATCTGGCCTATTGTTTTTGTCAGTCCTGGGGCTTGATCTTAGGGCCTTGGTACTATCTCTGTGCTTTTTTTTCTCAAGGTTAGCCACTTGAACCACTCTACAGCTTCTGGCTTTTCCTGAGTATGTGTCACTGAGGATTCAAATCCTGGCATTCATGCATGCTGAGGGAGCGAGCTCTTTACCACTAAGCCACATTTCTAGCTCCACCCTTAAAATTTTATCCCTCAATTTGCCTATCCTCAGGAAAAGGCTTCTGAGTATAAATCATCTAAAGGAATCTCTATAGGAAGATGTCCAAAGATAAGCAAAAACTCAGGGAGGATGGGAAGGGATGGGAAGGGGAAACAAAGGAGGAGGCTATAATGCTTGATAAGATATATACTCATTATCTTGCCCATGTAATTGTAACCCCTCTCTACAGTATTTTCACAATAAAAAGAAAAAGAAAAAAAAGAAAAAAGAAAAAAAAGAAAAAGCTCATACTTGGGAGAGACTCTAAACATGTGAAAACTGTGACAAATGGCTCCATTTAATTATGTATTATGTTTCAACACTTAATAAAATATTAAGGAAAATTAGTCAATGTCCTAAGTTATTGTGTATAATTTTATAATAGATGTGCAAAATACAATACATATTATATGTATAATAATATTAAATACAATAATCAATAAATAAATGAATCAAATAAAAATAAAATACAAAATCAATAATAAAAATCATAATATGAAATTAACATAGATATGTAAGTATATATCATACATTCAGTACACATGTACAGAAATATTTTTTTCCATTGCAGGGCCTTCATTCAGGCCCTGGGAACTCTAGCCTGAATTATTTTCCTCAAGGACAGTGGGCTTCACCTTCACCCATGTTGCAAAAGAGTTACCTTGATGGTGAGCTCAAATCCTAGCAATTGCAGAAATACTGGCCCCAGTTCCATGAAAGTGACTTAATTTTTTTAATAGAAGCAGTTATTTTTATTCAGTTCCATACTGAACATTAAAATTAGGCAGCGTAGGGCTGGGAAGTTGGCTCAGTGGTAGAGCTTGCCTTGCATGCCTGAGGCCCTGGGTTCGATTCCTCAGCACCACATAAGCAAAAAGAAAAAAAAAACAGAAGTGGCACTGTGGCTCAAGTGGTAGGGCACTAGCCTTGAGCTGAAGAGCTGAGGGACAGTGCTCAGGCCCAGAGTTCAGGCCCCACAACTGGACCAAAAAAAAAAAAAATAGGCAGCGTAGAATTTTGTACAGCTATTCAGATTTCCTTCCCTTACCCCCAAAGTGCTTTTCTGAAAACTAATATGTTTCTTTTTTTTTGTATGTTTTTTATTGTAAAAATGTTGTACAGAGGGTTCACAGTTACATGAGCAAGGTAATGAGTACATTTCCTATTGAGCATTGTTGCCTCCTCCTTTGTATTCCCGTTACCATCTCTTCCCTCCCATCTTGAAAACTATCTCTGCCTGCCTAGGTCAGTGACTTAATTTTTCAATTTTGGTTGGCATGGGTTTTGAACTCAAGTAGTGGCAACTCTTCCTTCACATTGCTACAAATTTACCAAGAACCCGAGTTCAAATCCCAGGCGAGGAAAGAAAACTGGCAGAAATTCCAAACCAAGGAACTTTATTTTTTTTATTTTTGTTGAATACTTTCTTTCTTTCTTTCTTTCTTTCTTTCTTTCTTTCTTTCTTTCTTTCTTTCTTTCTTTCTTTCTTTCTTTCTTTCTTTCTTTCTTTCTTTCTTTCTTCCTTTCTTCCTTCCTTTCTTTCTTCCTTTCTTCCTTCCTTTCTTTCTTTCTTTCTTTCTTTCTTTCTTTCTTTCTTTCTTTCTTTCTTTCTTTCTTTCTTTCTTTCTTTCTTTCTTTCTTTCTTCATTTATTTATTTTTTGGCCAACCATGGGGCTTGAAATCAGGTCGTGGAAACTGCCTCCGCTTGGATCTCCCTAGGCTGGGATTCAGTCTCTGGATCCATAGCCGATCCTGAGATCCTAGGCCCAGGGGGCTGTCAGGAAGAAAAGAAAAAGCTGGAAAACACAAAAAGTGGCGAGCTGCAGAGGCCTGGGTTTTTATGATTTTTTTTCTTTACACAGTGACCATCCTGGGTCTGAATGACACGGCTATAAAGTGGACCTGACCTGCTATTGCTGTTGGCTGGTGGGCTCTCAGTGAAGCCATTGGCCAACCTGTCAACAGACCCTAACTTCAAATCTCAGTCCTGATACCAATGACAGAAAATCACAAGAGACTCATTCCTATGCATAGGAATACTGGTTGAAAGAGTAGCTCATGCCTTGGTCTAGTCTAAAATTGGATGCAATAATCCTAGAATGCTGATTGATCTTAATTAATAGTTTTTTAAGCATGAAACAAATAATATTCATTCACCGGCAGTATAATATATACCTACGAGTTGGTAGGAACGTATTTGTTGTCATTCAATCATAGATAGATGGCTCTGTCACTCTTTACTAATATATATTTATTTGTATACCACCATCTGCCTATCTATGTATCGCTGTTTTGGCCAAACATGGGGGTCAATCTCAGCATGTGGGAACCCCCTCACATCTTCATTGGCAAGAAGCTGCCATGCTCAAACTCACCCATTCATGAATTGGGTCTGCTAGGCCCTGATTTCCAACTCTAGCATTACCAGGCATGATGGAGAACACATCTAAAATCTAGATGCTATATGATAGGATGTAAACAATTTAATAAATGGTATAGGTGTCATCCGAGTCAATAAAATAAATGGTAAATAAATGAATAAAACAAGAAATAAAATGAATAACCACGCCAAACACAATTTTGACTGAACATCTATATGGAAGTATAAATCCTACTTTTAAAATGTATATTAGGTGTATCTTTTCCAGGCCTGAATCTTGAATTCAGCCCCCACTACGAGGAGGGAATGGCAGGAGATCATGAGCTACTCTGTTCTGGACCTAGGAAGAGTCATGGTATGCTATCGATCTCATCCTTGAATGAGTAGTTCGTACATGATGTGAGTAGGAAATGATATGCAAGACTCATGGAGTATCAATTAATTGTAAAGAAGAGTTGATGAAGCTGGCAATAATCATCACATTCATGAAATGGAGGCATCAGGAAAGATCCAAGAATCGGTAGTTCCATGATAGATTGGATTCCATCGCAGGACACAATTTCTCCTACCCTATACAAATATGTACTTATTTGCATTCTACTTCAGCTTATGAATGGATGACTATTGTTCTCCCCACTCTCCCCCCCCCACGGGGGGGCTTTCAATCTCAGGTCGTGGGAATGGCCTAGCTCCTTCATGGCTCACAGGCTGGTGTGCTCATGTGGACCAAATTTCCAATTGGGACTGCTAGGCCCTGAGTTCAGATCCCAGCCCTGCCAAAAGATTCATCTTGATGTCAGAAGCCAATCATTGCACTTGTTGTCCTTTCCTGTGCAAGTCGTGGGCCTCAGCTCGGATGGAGAATTCATGGGTCACCCTGTTGCCATGGGAATAAGTTATTACCCATGTCAACCCAGTTATACCTCTCATCATATACTCAAGAAAATACACAATACATCCATGAATAGCATACAGAAGAAAGAGAGTAACTACACTCAATGCACGATGCAGTCCACATACAGATTTGAATATATATCTCATGTTTCAATGATGCATTTGTAGACTATTTTGGCCTCCCTGGGGCTCAATCTCAGTTCCAGCTCCTTAGTGGCTCACAGGCTGGTGTGCTCACCTGGACCCATTGTGCAGTTGGGCCTCCTAGGCCCTGAGTTCAAATTCCAGCTCTACCAAAAATTCACCTTGATGTGAGAAGTCAGTTGTTGCACCTGTTTTGATGTGTTGTGCAAGTTCTGGGTCTCAGCTAGGATGGAGAATGCATAGACAACTCTATACTCATTGGAATAGGTTGTAATCCAGTTCACCACAGTTATATCTGTCTTCCTATACTCAAGAAAATACAAAATACATCAATGCATGAGACACAAAATAAAGAGAGTGATTACACCAAATGCAAGATGAGGCCACCAATGTTTGGAAATATAGATACTCTGTTTAATTATGAATTTATGACTATATTGCTCCCCATCAGGGCTCTATCTCAGTTCCCTGGAATGACCTAGCTCCTTAGTGGCTCACAGGCTGGTGTGTTCATCATGACCCATACACCAAGTGGGTCTGCTAAGCCTTGAGTTCAAATTCCAGCACTGCCAAAAGTTTCATTCTGATGTAAGACGCCAATGGTTACACATGTTTTCCTGTCCTGTGAATGTCCTAGGTCCCATTGAGGATGGAGAATGCTATATAGACAACTCTATAGCCATGGCAATAGGTTGTCATCCACATCAGCAGTTATATCTGTCACCATACTCAATAAAATATACAATACATCCTTGAATAAGACACAAAATGAAAAGAATAACTACACTGAATGCAAGATGCATACCACACCTGTAGGTAAAGAAAGATCTTATGTTTAAAAAAGGTGGGCTTGCTGTGCTGGGACTTCCAATCAGGCCTTGGACCAGGCCTGAAATTCTATTCCTCAAGGATGGTGAGCTTCCCCTTCTCACCCAGTGCACCAGAGCTGCCCAGACCAGCGTTCCAATCCCAGCACTGACAAAACATTCATGCTGATATCAGAAGCCAGTTGTTGCACATGTTTTCCTCTGCTGTGAATGTCCTGGGTCTCAACTAGGATGTAGAATGTATAGGCAACCCTATAACCATGGGAACAGGTTGTCATCCATTTTAGAACAGTTATACCTGTCACCATACTTAGTAAAATATGTAATACCTCCAAGAATTAGAGACAAAATAAGAAGAAGTGCACCAAACACAAGATAGTGTCCACACATGTATGTCAATATAGATTCTATGTTTAAGTAATGAATTTATGACTATAGTGGACCACTCTGGGGATCATTGTCAGAACCTGAGAATGTCCGAGCTCCTTAGTTGCTCACAGGTTGGTGTGTTCACCTTGACTTATTCTCCAATTGGTCCTGCTAGGCCCTGAGTTCAGACCCCAGCACTACCAACAAGTGGATCATGGAGTAAGAAGCCGAGTGTGAAATTTGTTTACCTTTTCTCTGAGAATCCTGGGTGTCAGGCATGATGGAGAACGTTTCTACAAATCTAGATTCTCTGTGATAGGATGCCATCAATGTAATAAACAGAATGGGTTTCATCATAGTACAATTGATGTTAAATAAATGAATAAAACAAAAAATACAAGGAACAACCACATCAAACATGTATGGACTGAACATCTATAGGTAAGTATAAATCCTATTTTTACAATGACTATAAATAGTATGTTTTCCAGGATTGGGGTTTGAATTCAGGCCTAGTGAACAGACCTGACTTTCTTAACTTCAAATACGGTAATCTTCCCCTTCATCCACATTGCTGCAGATTTACCCAGATCCTGTGTTCAAATCCAAAGCCTGGAAGAATGAATAGCGGGAATTGCAAATCAAGTAGCTAATTTTTTAATTTTTAATTTTTAATTTTTTTTCTCAGCACAGTGCTTGAACTCAGGTCGTGGTAACTCTGCCTCAGCTCTGATAACCCTAGGCTGGGGTGCACCCCCTGGCCCCATAGCTGCTCCTGGCATCCTAAACTCCCAGGCCTTGCCTGGAAAAAATGCACAGAAAAAAATGTGGCATTTTTATATTTTCTTACTTTGCATGGTGACCCTCCTGGGTCTGAATGACTCTGTTGCAAAGGGTACTTCACCTTGCATTGCTGAAGGCTGCCAGACTATTGGGGAAGCCATAGGGCTACCCGGCAACATAGGCCCTGATTTCGAATCCCCATTCTGACACCAACCAATGGCAGGAGATATTAAGAAACTGATTCCCATCAATAGGAATAACAATGGAATGGTGTCAATGTCATGGTTAAATATGTTGATCATGAATGATGCTCCTATAAAATTAGACAGCATCATTTCAGGAGGTTGATTAATTTTATTTAATATTTATGAAGCATTAAAAGAATATAATTACTTACAGGAATGCAATAAGTTCAGGACACTAATTGATTTCATTAACATTTTAAGGATGAAAACAGTAACATTAATTATATGGATCCATAATAAATACCCAGGAATTGGTAGGAATGTAATCTGTATAACTGAAAAATGTATAGATGTATCTGGCACTCTATAAAAATATATATTTATTAGCATAATGCCATCTGCATGTCAATCTGTTCTTATTTTGTTAACACCTTGGGCTCGAACTCAGATCCTGGAAACAGCCTGTCAGCTCAATTTGCCCCAGGATAGCGTGATAACATTTACCCATTCATGAGTTTGGCCTTGTAGGCCATGAGTTCAGATGCCAGCACTCCCAAACAATGAATCGTGGAGTAAGACGCTGATGGTGACACATGTTTTCCTTTTCTGTGAATGTCCTCGGTGTCAGGTATGAAGTAGAATACATATATAGAACTATATCCTATTTAATCAATGTAATCAATGTTCTATGTGCCATAATAGCCAATGACATAAACGGTCAATACATGAATAAAACAACACAATATGGAGTCAACATATGTATGTAAATAAAAATCATATATGTAAGTTGTACATGGATAGGATGTTTTCTATTGGTGGTGATCTATTTCAGGCCTAATGATCAGACTTGAATTTCTTGACTTCAAGGAAGCCAGCTTTCCTTTCCCACACAGTGCAACAGAGTTACCCAGACCATGAGTTCAAATCCCAGTCCTGGCAGAAAAATGGAACCATTATAGTATGTACTGCTCAATTCTTAAGAATTTCATTATGCCTCCATTATATGTATATGATTGTTTAAATGCTTAATAAATTATTAACTAAAATTGATCAGTGTCCTACAATATAATTGTGAATAATTTTATGCTAGAATCATTCAAGATCTGCTCATGCAATCATGACATATATCACATTCCATTGGTAATCATATGGATAGGAACAAGTTTCTTAGGATCTCCTGCCATTTGGAGGTGGCAGGACCAGGATTCAAACTGTGGGCTACAGCTGCCACGACTTCAACCCATGGATAGGGAACTCACCAGTCTGTACAAGAACATCAGCAAGACCAATGATGAGGCAGGCACCTGTGGCTCTCAGCAGTCCTCCTAGATACTTACCAGGCTGTGACAGGAGAATCATAGTCACCCTAGGTAAGAAGGTCCTTGAGACCCCTGTCCAGCTTCATTGCCAACAAAGCCAGAAGCCTTGTGGCTCCAGTGTGGAGGGCCAGCCTTGAGCAAAAGGAGATGACAGACTGTCCAATCCTGAGTTCAAGGTCTGGGACTGTAAACAGACAGACATACACAACAATCTGTGCAGCTGGCTATCTGGCTAAAGCAGGTCACCCTCTTATACCGAGCTGAATTGGACAGAGTTCTCTGGGAAAAGGGCTGGGGGAGCCGCTGTCATCTTTACTCCACCCATGCTGCTTGCATTACAGAATTCCGGCCACACCCACATTCTTTCATGTTTCTTTCTGAGCAATGGGATACAAGAATGGTGGCCATGCCCACATTCTATGCTGCCAGGTAGCACAGGGATTCATTCTGTTGGTTGACACCACTACCAGCAGTTGAGGAAGGCAGAGGTCGCTGAGTGCTCAAGAGAATTTGAGTACAGTAGGATATTGATACACCAGCCCATGCCCTGGCTCCCTCCCCTGCTTTCCCGCAGTGCTGGGTTTCATACCTCAGGCAATGGCTTGCTGCCAGCTAGCCTAAGGCCCCCACCTGGTCCCTGCCCCAGGTCCTCTGCTCTGTGCCCATGTGTCTGCAATGCTGCTGCCATTGCTGCTACCCCACCTGGAGCAGCCACCAACAGCTTCTCCCAGCAGCACAGGTGTATGGCCACCCCAACACCAACCCTAACCCGGTTCAGACACCCATCTAGGGGCACCATGATCCCCTGCTTGTTTCCTCTCCCCAGCTCTGAGGAGCCACCTTTCTGTCTTGGGAATTTCTGAGATAGAGACTCAATATATACTCAGGCTGGGCTGAATCATGGTACTCCTATCTGTGACAGGTATGCTCCACCAGGCCTGGTCCTCTGTAGTTAGGATGGTAAGGCATGTAGTGCCATGCTCAGTCATCAGTTTAGATGGATTACCCCATACTCTTACTCCACAGCAGCCAATTTTTGACCACAGGTGAATCTCTGTGTAGGGCCTCAACAATAGGACCTCAGTCTCCTCACAGAATAGTTGTGACAAAATAAGGGATTTATGCAGAGGGATCTCGAGCATGGCTAGGCACAGAGGGAGTGGCCTTCAGACAAGGTTCTTGACAATTCTGGGAGTATATGACAGGAAGATACCAGCAAAGGGCTAAGGTGGGGCCTGTTATTATTCATGCAACAGGTCTGGGATTATGAAACAAAACATGGCTTTCTTTCATCATTACCCTATCCTCATGATGAAAGAGATCCTTCACTGTGTTGAGTTTTGCAGCTGGGGAAAGGAAGGCATAGAGAAGCCAGGTGACCTACTTATGACCTCAAGTTCACAGGAAGCTCAGCCTGACTTCTCTGCCATGCTCTCTAGGACAATGGGTGCTATTCAGCCCACTTCTTGTGGTCGAAAGTCCACTTCTTGTCCATCGTGGTGCTTGAACTCTAGGCCTAAGAGCTGTTCTCAAGCTCCTCAGCTCAAGGCTAGCACTCTACCACTTGAACCCACAACATCACTTCCAGTTTTCTCGTGTTTCTTTGGAGATAAGAGCCTCACAGTCTTTCCTGCCAGGGATGGCTATGAACCATGATTCTCAACTCTCAGCCTCCTGTCTAGTTAGTATTAGAGTTCTGAACCACCAGCACAGACTTAAGTGTAATTCTGACTTGCTTTCTCTCCTTCACACACAGGAACTGGTTGAATGGGTGCTGGAGGAGGTGGCCCAGCATCCCCATGTGGCTGGAACCCAAGGTGGCCCTTTCATTCTTGTGGTGGGCTTTGGGTCAGGAGCTGTCTCACTCAGCCTGATGAAACAGTTCCATGAGGTAAGCCTCTCTCTGCCCTGGTTAGACCGTGATGGTTATTCATTTTTCATCCAGCCTTACTGGACTTAGTATTGTTTTCAGCATCATTTTGTAGCACCTGGCCAAAATTATGATACATAGTTATGGAATGAAAATGTAATGCCATATTAAGACAGTCATTTAGGGCACTGGGAATGTGGTTTCATGGTACGGTGATTACCTAGCATTCATGAAACCCTGGGTTCAATTTCTCAGTACCCCATAAAAAGAAAAAAACTGGAAGTGGTGCTGTGCCTCAAGTGGTAGAGTACTTACCTTGAGAAAAAAAAAGAAGCTGGGGAATATTTCCCTATCCTTGAGTTTAATCCCCTGGATTGGCAAAAACAAAACAAAACAAAACAAAAAACATTTAGTTAGTACATTCAAAATAAAGAACCCATACTTGGAATATATAATTGCTCCTTCCATACTGACACCTGAAAATAGGCCCTAATTCATCTGCAATACTCATATTAGGATACTGTGTTGAAATAAAAAGTTTTGTTTATTAGGTCACAGCAATTAATGCCAGGAATGTGCTTAGATGTCAGGTGAAGATTAATTCTGGAAAGTCAATGATTCCAGGCTTTGTGTGTTCATTGCTAATCACAAAGAGAACGGTAGTCAAAGTGTGATTTGGAAATCTTTTTGGTCAGTCATGGCACCAAAAAGGCAGAGGCTAATTAACAGTTGTGACAGAAGAGAAGGAATAACTCCAGATGGAAGGAATAAAATGATAGCTAAGGTATAACAGAAGCTGTTCTAGGGAACCATTTTTGATTATTGAAGAATTAGTTATCAATTAGGATTGTTCCTCATTGCCTATAGCATTCCAAATCTCTTACGCTAGCTCTTAAGCTCTGTGTGATAAATGTATATCCTTCTATGCTGTTCTTTCATACCTGATCTCCTTTGCTTTCTAAAAATTTCAGTCTTTCTGTATTTCTCTATGAACATTTCCTGATACTACACATATACAGATGGCATAAGATACTAATGGAAGGGTTCCATAGCTCATTAGTCATTAATGTAACAACATGGAAAAGGAGGACATATTTATTGTTAACTCAAATTTTCTGAAAAGCTGGAATGTCATCATTTGGTTCAAATTTCCATTCTTTGTCTGCATATTTGCACATAAATGCAAATGTGAGATGGGTGCTAGTGGTTCACACCTGTAATCCTAGCTATTCAAGAGGTTGATACCCGAGGATTGTTTTTCAAAGCCAGCCTGGTCAGGAAAATCCATAAGACTCTTCAATTAACCACCAGAAACCCAGAAGTTGTGCTAAAGTGGTAGAGCACTCAACTTGAACTGAACTGCTGAGGGACAGTGCCCAGAATCAGAGTTTAAGCCCCAAGACCAACAAAAAAAGTGAAATATGACTTTAAGTTTCCTCAAAAGGAATGACAAGGTCATAATCTTCCCAAGCAGAAGAAATAATTCCAAAATGATTCAGTGTACCTACTTTTGCTGAGTTAAAATTTAAGTTATGTCTTCTTTGATGGACATATACTCTTCTTTTAAAAATTGTCAAATATGGGTTGGGAAGGTGGCTCAGGACCCACAACCGGACCCAAAAAAAATAGTAAAATATTAGTTTGACAATAAATTACAACTATTTTTTTTCTTTTTTGGGGGGGGGTCCAGTTGTGGGTCCTGAACTCTGGGCTTGGGCACTGTCCCTCAGCTCTTCAGCTCAAGCTAGCACTCTACCACTTGAGCCACAGTGCCACTTCCAGCTTTTTTTCCTTTCTTTTTGCTTATGTGGTGCTGAGGAATCGAACCCAGGGCCTCATGCATGCAAGGCAAACACTCTACCACTGAGCCACCTTTCCAGCCCTCAAGTAATATTTCTTTTTTCAAAAGATAAGTCCATACAGTTGATGTCACTTAGCTTTCTTACTATCTTAGTTCAAAGCCAACCCAGGCAGGGGAGTTTGTCAAACTCTTATCTGTAATTAAACACCAAAAATCCGTAGGTGCAGTTTGGCTCAAGCAGTAGAGTACTAGCTTTGGAGGCAGGTGGGCAGGAAAGACAACTGTTCAGGGACAGAGTATAGCCTCTGGATTCAAGCCCCAGAACCAACACAAACTAAACAAACAAACAAGGAAACAAAAATAACCCCACATATTTCTTTGGGACCATCCTTAATGGAGTACTGGTCTGAGAAGAGGCTCCTTTTGCTGATCCTACTCACTGGATCCTGCTTTTTCAGAATCCTTATTGCTCTGGAGAACTCAGGACCAGACTAAAGGAATTGATAACTGTCCCATCCTGCAACAAGAGAATCATCTCAGGGGTGAAATATCCATCCATAAGACACTTTACAACCTCCATGTCTTTGTTTCTTTTCTGTAGAACACTTTTAAAGCAATGTTATTTCCTTTTGTTCTATGCTGGCCTTCAAATGGTACATTATTTCTTTTTGTAATACTCTCAACTAGAAGTTTTCAGAAAAATTTTATATGAGTATAGAACACACTCGAAAAAGTCAGGAACAGAGTTTCCTTCAAACCTTGGGATTCTTTCTTGTACAGTAAAAAGGAAAGCACAAGTTAACATGAACTTTGTCATTCCTCTATGTTCATTTCTTCTCCTGGGAGTTTCCACATCCAGTAGCAGTTATTTCCAGTAACAATCGATGGTGCTGCCTGAGGTTTGATGAAAGTTTTCTGGGTTCACTGAAATAACACAAGGACACCTTTGGACCTGAGGTAACACGTGTTTCAGAGACAACTTAGTAAAGAGAAAATATGAAATTTATGTTGCTTATAAATACATTATCAATGAGTACCTTGAGTTCAAACTTTGTAAGTTCTCTGTAAATTAAGGCAAATTTTTAATGGGAAGAAGTTTCTCAGGTCCTTCTTTTTGTGAGTGTATGTGCTGCACATTATTTCTCAAGTGTACAGGAGTTAGTGAGAGAAACAATAGCAATAATAGGAGAAAGAAAAGTTCTGTTTTTAAGTATAAGGGTTCAATACAGTATAGAAGACTCTACACATAAGACAACAATGAAACAATAAAGCCAAGTTCAGTATGTAGATTTATGGGAGTGATATACAGAAAACATTACTCCTATGTGGAACACGAAGTATGAGGCCATTCCCTTTCTAAATCACATTTGCTAATCATGCAAATTTATTAAAAGTAGAATGGAAGAATAATTCTTTTTCCAATGCAAGTCAGCTATAAGAGCATGTACTTAACTGGGGAAAAAGTCCATCTTGAGAGAGCAGGCATTATACTAGCAATGAACTGTTGGCTAA
This sequence comes from Dipodomys merriami, assembly GCF_024711535.1. Taxonomy (NCBI): domain Eukaryota; kingdom Metazoa; phylum Chordata; class Mammalia; order Rodentia; family Heteromyidae; genus Dipodomys; species Dipodomys merriami. The sequence continues at coordinate 1,121,982 of NW_027204971.1, read as the reverse complement.
GATTACATTTCTTTTTCTTTACGTATATATATTTTTTGTTGGTGGTGGTGGTCTTGAACTCTGGGCCTGGGCACTTTCCCTCTGTTATTCAGCTCAAGGCTAATGCTCTACCACTTGAACCACAGTGCCACTTCCAGTTTTCTAGTAGTTAACTGGAGAAAAGCATCTCCTGGACTTTCCTACCTGGGCTGGCTTTGAAACCCAATCCTCAGATCTAATCGCCTCCTGGTTTAAGATCACATTTCTAACAGTGTACACTCAGAATATGCAATTTGTATGTTCATCTATCTTTATATGAATTCTTGAATAAAAAATCTGGTATACAGCTTAGACTTTACACTCACAAAAATGTTTGTAGTTTAAAAGTTGGTACTACTGGATAAATATAACCTAAGAATGTAAAGGAGTCTGGGAAGTTCAGTTTGCATCCAGCCTGGGCAGAACACTCTTTGTGACACTACCTATAATTAACCAGCCAAAAGCTGGATTGGAAGAATGGCTCAGGTGATGGTATACTAGTCATGAGCAAGACTGATGGATAAGAGCTTGGGGCTTTTGCATACATACATACAAAGATACACATACACACAGAGATACTTACATGTGCACACATGAATACACAAATGAAACAACTCTCACAATATGTAGAAAAGTTAGAAAACAGTAGAAAATATGTCCTGCGTAATACTAGAATAAAGTGATAATTTTTAAAATTAGAAAGTCCTCAAGTGAATTACCTTCAAAAATTTGAGACTATTACATAGGTAGGTACCAGAGATAGTAAGAGAATCAAGTAATCATTATTAAAGGGATCAGATCTATGGAGGAATGAATCAGAGACCCCTGCAGGTGCATCTGAAAATGTTCATATCTTGTGTGGAATGTTAGAACATCTTTGAAAATAGTAGATAAACAGTCTGAACAGTCATTCTAGTGGATAATATCACTGGAGTAGTTCAGAATTGCTAGTCTGTATGTAGATTAAATAAACCAAGAAACTATGGCAGGGCAATGTGATACAAGGCTAGAATTCTAGCACTCAGACTAAGACAGGAGATTAGAGAGTGCAATTACATAGTGATAGCTTCCCTGGACCAGGTAGTATAATTTTGTCTTAATAAAAGAAACCATTCAAGAAAGGAATACACAGTTGGAAGATTGGGCTAATTTTGTTATTATGTTTTGAGAAGTCAAGTTTCCTATTGCAATGCAACTCATATATAATCCCCAGTTGAGTTTTAAATGCTCTCTTCATTACCGAACATTCCTAGATGCAAAATGGCTCATGATTCCCATCCAAAATTTGAAAAACTAAATAATCATCATTCTGTTGGATTCCAAAGAAATGATGAAGGATTACAAAAGGTTAAGCCTGGAGAAATAGCAAATTTTGTCTGTAAGACTTTGAAGATATTGCTAAATTAGAATTTAGATTTAAAATAAATATTTTGGTTTTGTTTGTAATTTCATATTCTATAGGATAGTACAAAATTGTTTTTATGTAGATGGTTTAATTGACAAATTCACAAATGATTTTGGCATTCTATTTGCCCAGAATATTCTTTCAAGAGATATAATTAGAAATTAGTTAATATATAATTCCAATAGTTCATGTATAAAATGATAATGTGAATACTCTAGATTGAGTTGCGAACAAATGGATGGTATTAATTCATAAATTTAGAAAAAGAGCAATTTTTTGAGGCTTTGGTTTAACATGGTATGAAGAGAATGATTCTGTGAGATCTTCTTTCTTCTACCTATATGTAACACAAGTGCAATTTCCTTAATTACATGCCTCTGTATGCAATGAGAAAAATGTTAGGTTTGGGGTTTGTTTTTATTTTTGTTTTGTTTTATTGGTTTGTCCTAGGGCTTGAACTTTGAGCCTGGAAACTGTCTCTGAGCCTGTTTTTGCTAAAGGCTCATGGCCTACCACTTCAACCTCAGTGCCACTTGTGTCTGGCTTTTTCTGAGAAGTTTATTGGAGATAAGACTCTAAGGAACCTTCCTGCCTGGGTGGGTTTTGAACTATAATCTTCTAATCTTAGCATCCTGAATATCTATGATAGTTAAAAAAGTATAAATATAAGCAATATTTGCAAGTATTCTGATCTCAAGAATACCAGTGGGGGGAAAATTCATGCAACCCAGTTTATTGTGGTGTTCGTTCCAGAAAAAGGAGGGCATCACATTAGCAGCGGTTTAGTATTTTTTTCAAAATAGAGATAAGCTATATTTTATGCAACTTATTTTTTAAGTTTAATTTTATTGTCAAAGTGATGTACAGTGGGGTCTCAGTAATTGTAAATTAGTGAATAAATAACTTTTCAAACTTGTTACCCCCTCCCTCATTTTTCTCACAGTTTTTCTTCACCCTAATAACCTCACAAGTTGTAATGTACATTTCCAACATATTGTCTGGTGAGTATTGCTATTGCATTGGTTTGCTCTTTGTCCTTTGTCTCGTCAATTTGTTGTTCCCTTTCCCTTCCCCAATTTAGGTAAATGTATACACAATAAACAGGGTACCAAATTCAAATACAGCAGGGGATAAACCATAGGGGAAAAGCCCAAAGAAAACAGAAATCACATAGTACATGAAAAAACAACGATCACAAATAAAAATCTCTGTTTCCATATCTTGGAGTTCATTTTGCTCAGCATCAGCTTATATGGTCATATGTATGCATAAGAAAGTCATTGGAAAATAATAGTTTCGTGGACACAATATCATGAAAACAACATGTTAACTGTTTTTGATGGTAAAGGTGGAATTAGTATTGCTGAATTTGCGATTCTGATAAAGAAATTTCAAAAGAGTTTAAAAATTACGACAGGTTGTAAACTTGTTCAACCACTTTGGAAAGTAGTATGGAAGTTCCTCAAAAGACTCCACACAGAGCTCCCTTATGATCCAGCAATCCCACTCTTGGTCATTTACCAAATGTTTACAAACAAGACCACACTAAAGCTACTAGCACGACTATGTTTATTGCAGCACTATTTACTATAGCTAAGATATGGAACCAACCCTGATGCCCCCATTAGATGAATGGATCAAGAAAATGTTGTATATATACACAATGGCATTCTTTGCCTCCATCAGGAAGAACGACATTGCCCCATTGGTTAGGAAATGGAAAGACTTGGAAAAAATTATATTAAGTGAAGTAAGCCAGGCCCAAAGAAACATAGCTCCCATGGTTTCCCTTATTTGCAATATCTAGTATAAGTCTGAGTCAAGCAGAAAAGGTCCCATAAGGTGATGTTAGGGAAATGAACCCTAAGATATGTATTCAAATGCTTTTTGTTCTTTCATGCGATTGTTTTTAACACATTTATGAGATTATTTCTTTGTTGTTTTTTATGTCCTTCCCCAACAGTATAACCCCTGCTTTCACTATATTTGATGTCGGTATAATTTGTGGAGGGGAAGGGAAAAAACAAATCATTTAAATAGGGATACAGCTGGAGCCATTGCAAAAATGAGATGTACAAGTCGTTATGTCGAAAAGGAACTTTACAACTTTGGTGTGGCGGGAGGGGGAGCGGGGAGGATTTGCTGAGGGGGGCAGGGGAAGGATAGGAAGGGATGGGAAGGGGAAACAAAGGAGGAGGCTACAATGCTTGATAAGAAATGTATTCATTATCTTGCTCAAGTAATTGTAACCCCTCTGTACAGTATTTTCGAAAGAAAAAAGAAGAAAAAAATTATGACAGGTAAAGTGTAATTGTTCAAACTTTTTAATAGCTTAGCCTATTAAGAAAATTTAAAATTGCCTGGGAAAATAGGCTTTCATGCAAAGAAATCCATGGAGACTTAGCTGAGAGGGAGCAATGTGGGTGAAGATGGCTCATTTTCACTCTAAACAAACAAACCTCAAAAACCTTGCTATAAATACTGTAGGTTCCCTTGAGAATTGTCCTTACCCAGGAAATATACTCTCACTGTTTCAAACAAGTTTCTAGTGGAATTTAAATGCAAAGTTCTTAAAAAAAAGACATCAAAATTTGTGAATTGACCTTTGATTACCAAATAGTAATTCTCTGAAAAAGATAATTTGGGTCAAAATATTTAGGGAGAAAATGCCCTCCACAATGAAAGAAGTTATTGGGTTTACACTTTTCTGTTTGCAATACTTTCCACAATGTCTTTACACGTGAAGCAGTGAAACACAGAAAAACATCAGATTGGATACTTCAAACCAATGATTTCACATATCTAAGTAGCTCACAAAATATAATATCCTTCGGGCTGGGAAGGTCGCTCAGTGGTAGAGCGCTTGCCTTGCATGCCTGAGGCCCTGGGTTCGATTCCTCAGCACCACATAAGCAAAAAGAAAAAAGCCAGAAGTGGCGCTGTGGCTCAAGTGGTAGAGCGCTAGCCTTGAGCTGAAGAGCTGAGGGACAGCGCCCAGGCCCAGAGTTCAGGCCCCCCCCAAAAAATATATATATATATATATATAATATCCTTATTAACATGATATAGTGAAGACTTCCCTTATTACATAAGCCAAAAAGTTTTGGGATCAGAAGAAGAATTGAACAGGGCTGGGAAGGTGGCTCAGTGTTAGAGTGCTTGCCTTGCATGCATGAGGCCCTGGGTTCGATTCCTCAGCACCACATAAGCAAAAAAAAAAAAGCTGGAAGTGGTGCTGTGGCTAGAATGCTAGCCTTGAGCTGAAGAACTGAGGGACTGTGCCCAGGCCCAGAGTTCAGGCCCTATGACTAGACCCCCCTCCCAAAAGAAAAGAAAATAATTGAGCAAATTGAAAAGGTAAAAAAAGGCGTTCTTAGAAGCCCAAGTTAAGCAGTGGAGGGAGGCCAAAACTTTTTGATATAGACTGTGTTAACATTTTTGGTACCTAAAGTGATTTTACAGAACCCATTTGGCTCACTACAATTCAGAAAATACTGAATGAAGACATGAAAATAAATTCCACATCCAAATAAAAGAGTTTAAAAAGAGAAACCATGAAGATGTAGCAGTGGGGTAGGCCTTATAGTCTTTCAGCTTCACCAGACTTGAAGTCAAGAAGCTGTGATTAATTGGAAATCAGGCAAGAGCTAAGAGGAGGACATCGAAGTAGGACAAAGAAGTATTGTCCGTTGTAAGAGACACTGTCATTCAAGGTATGGGTGATTTAAGTCTGGTCTTCATGCACCTTGTTGAGCAAATGCAAGACCAAGAGAAAAATAATCAATTGAAATAATTTTACAAAGAATAACTTCACTGTTTCTGATATTGTATCTAAGGAGAGTATTAAGGGAGAAGATAAACGTGGAGTATCCTTCGGTTTCCTCTAAGCATCTTGTTAGCAAAATATATCTTTGAGTTTAGAAGAGATTGAACCAAAAATTGGTGGAGTACTTATTTTTGTGGGCACTTTAGACACAGGAAGACTTTAAAGGTAAAAGAAAAAAGAAAAATGAATAGCTAAATATTTGTGATCATAGCCTCTTGGACTGGGTTTTGGGAGACAAAGTTTTACATTAAAGTTTGTCCTCATTAACCTAGATGTTGGGTTTTCGTGGCAACCAAACACAAGGTTGAAGTTTAATGGACTTGCTTGGACACGTAAACAGCATGATAGAAAACAAAATGGCAAATAATATTTAGTGAATTACTTTGACCAATTATTTGCCAGAAAAAAAGGAGAGATATAATTCAAAATCACTTGATTTAAAAGTATGAAAAAAGAGTAGTGCAGAGAGATGAGAGAAAACATAGAGAACTCTTTTGTCTCCAGTGGGGTAATGGGTTCTTGATCTTGTTTCTTGCATTCTATCTTCACAAGCTATCAAGTGTGTCTCAGGTCTGGAGTATCCAGTTCAGACAAAGAAAACACAGAAGAAAATACTTGCAGCAGATATAGGTGATTTTTAACCTTAGAAAATCTATTTAAATCTGATCAAAATTCTCCCCAAACCCCAAACTGCCTTTTTGAACAGCTTTGTTTGTCTTTCCCACTACTGCCCTTCATTAACTATTTAAAATTTTGAGAGATCATATTCATACTCTCTAGAGATTGCTGTTTGGTTGTGATTTTTGTGTGTTTTGTTTGTTGTGTTTTTTTTTTACTGAATTTCAGAAGTTTGTGCAAGTGTGTTACAATTAAATATGTCCATCTAATTGTCCAATGCTCCTGGATCAGAATAATTCCTTCGATCATTCTCAACCAACTCCTTCTCCAAGATTTATTTCAGATTTACTACTTCCTTTATTATATGTGTACATTGAGTATTCTAGCTTGACTTGCCTCTTGTTCCATTTTTCATTTAGTCTATATCTTTGCAATTGTTCCTCCCTGGTTTCAACTTCCTGATAGTCATTCTGTTAAAGTGTCTGTTAATATTTTGAAAGGTTTATATACATTCCATGAAGTTTCAATCCTGCATATACTTGAACTGATGTCCACTTATATTTTCATAATTCATTCATCTGCAATAACAATTTGCAAGACTGGAGACGTGAAGCACCTAGACATGATTTTATTCTCATCCATTTGGAAGATTAATCTTTAGTCAAAAAGAAAGTTTAAAAATGGCTTAGAATGTATTCTTTTTTTTTAATTTAATTTTATTTTATTTGAGAACATACTGTACAGAGGGGCTACAATTACATGGGCAGGATAATGCATACATTTCTTACCAAGCATTGCAGCCTCCTCCTTTGTTTACCCTTCACCTCCCTTCCCCGCCTTCCCCCTCCCCCCACCCAATTATACCCCCCTCCCCCCACACACCGACATTGTAAAGCTGGTTTTGACATGACATTTTGTACTTCTCATTGTTGCAACAGGTCCACCTGAATCCTTAAACGACTTGTTTGTCCCCATCTCCTCCACATGTTATACTGACATCAAATATAGTGAAAGCGGGGGTTACACTGTGGGGGAAGGACATACAAAGCAACAAAGAAATAATCTTATAAATGCGTTAGAAACACATGCATGAAAGAAACGAAAACATTAAAATACATATTTAAGGGTTCATTTTCCTAACATCACATTATCTGACCTTTTCCGCTTGACTCATACCTATACTAGATATTGCAAATAAGGGAAACCATGGGACCTATGCTTCTTTGGGCCTGGCTTACTTCACTTAATATAATTTTTTCCAAACCTTTCCATTTCCTAACAAATGGGGCAATGTCCTTCTTTCTGATTGAGGCATAGAATTCCATTGTGTATATATACCACATTTTCTTGATCCATTCATCTACTGAGGGGCATCTGGGTTGGTTCCATATCTTAGCTATGGTAAATAATGCTGCAATAAACATAGTTGTGCTGATAGCTTTAGTGTGGTCTTGTTTGTAAACATTTGGGTAAATGCCCAAAAGTGGGATTGCTGGATCATAGGGGAGATCTATGTGAAGTCTTTTGAGGAACCTCCATACTGCTTTCCAAAGAGGGGATGTGGACAGAAAGGAACCTTACTTCATTGTTTTTGGGAATGTAAACTTGTTCAACCACTTTGGAAAGCAGTATGGAGGTTCCTCAAAAGACTTCACATAGAATGTATTCTTAACTACCAGGTTTTTTAAAATGGCTTTGTACAATGGTTTGCGATTATTTAATTTTACATGGGATAATATTTTCTACTACCTACAGGTTTTGCAAAAAGAAGAAAACTATAATTTACTACTATAGAGGAATATGATGGAAATAGAAGACAGATTTTATGTTCGTCACATCTCTGATGAGTACCCATCTTCAAGACTGAAAAAATCACATTTCTTAGATAGGCAAACATATGTTAGACAGATAGGGAAACATAAAAAACATCGTATGATAAGGCAACTATTTTTGACTTTTTGAAATGTACCTTACGTGATGACATTTATTTTATTAACTAATGTTTGGTTTGAAATATGAGTGGCTGCTCTATTTAACACATTTCTGGAAGGCAGCTACTGAACAAGACAAATGGTGGGGGGTGTTATTTCTACACTTCAATGAATGGTTGAACCTGTTTGGCATTTGTGCTGGGTAAATAAATCAACTCTATTGTAATTTGCTCCCTACACATTAAAAACTTGTAATGTCATTAAGTATCACTTACTTGTCAAATGTTATTTTGGTGAATGATTTTAAAATGTTTATTTGAAAAGTAATATACTTTCAGGAGATTAAATGTAGGTTATCATTGGTTTGAGAATGACAACATTTTTATACTACAGAACCAAGTTTTACTGAAGTACCAATGTTTTGAAGCACTAATGATCTTCTCAATTAATGTTTTACTGAATTGTATTTGACTTCTAAGTCGTTTATCTAGCTTTGGTAGACCAATTATGAATCTATCGTTCCAGGAAATATTTTTTGGCCTACTTTGTACTGAAATTTTTCATTAATCATTAGGGGAGGGATATTAAAAATACTCTTGTGACATTTGTAATCTTGTTCACTCATATGGGCTGGTCATTTGTAAATTGAAATTTTGAATTACTGTTCATTTTCTCAGATTTTGTGATATCATCTTTCATTTTAAGATGCCTTGCACTTCACAATTGCTTACCGCTACTTTCTGTGTCTTAAGGAATTGGGGCCCTGAAATATTATAGGAAATGAGAAATTGAGATGAGTTTTCAATTACTTTTTGTTGGCATGTTGCATGGGCTTAGGTGAGAAGTCTTGCCCTTGTTATCTGATGATGCGGATAACTGGGACCTGGGATCCTAAGACCTGTGGGTCCTGCAGAAGAATAATACCTTTTAGACATCACATCAGCAAAATTAGGGTATAATCAGTAGGAATGCTTCAGAAATATGGAGAGAAACAGTTTGAGACCAGCGAGTTAAAACAATAAAGATAGCAACAGAGTAAAATCCCTTATAGATTAGAGGAAAACAACACATTTTTTTACCATGTGAATTCAAAAGACCAAGTACACTTAGAACGTATCACAAGTTTATACCGAAGACATTGAATTGATACTTTTTATATCCTAATATATATTCTAAACCTATTTATTTATATTCCAATCTATTTATTGGCATAAATATCAATTTATTTGTCAAATTATCAATTAATTTTAGTAAGATTCACTGTGTGAAATATACAATATAAAATATATATATTTATAAATATAAATTTAAAATATATAACTATATATAATATGAGAAAATGTTTTGCATTGTTCTGTTATGGTTAGGGTATCAAAAGCAACTCTGTTTTAAAGTATTATTTCATTATCTCTACCTCAGTGTTTGGTAGAGTTAGACCTAATGCTTTACCCTTTGTAGTTGTACAGCCTAGAGGCAAGAGGAAACACTGTGATGAAACATTACCAATTTAAGGCCTAATATCGAGGAGAAACATATGGACTTCTCCTGGAGCAATGGAAATATTTGGTGATAGAAAGTCAGTAGTGTGAGTTACTGCCTGGTTGGATGGTAGACAGGCCAGGACACTAGGTAATCATGCATATGAACAATTTTTTCATCTTCTTGACTTTAGCTACTTTGAAATAGTAGGTATAATAAACAATTAGATTTTGATAAAATACCTTTTAGTCTGAACAGTTCTGTCTTAACTGTTCATCTCTCTATGATCCCTTGTAACATTTTAGTTTTGTTCCAGTAAGACAATCTATGCTGTCAGGGTAAGATATTCTGGTTGGTCTGTTCATACATGGAAGAAGGGTAAAGGGTCAGGTAGACATTTGTGACAATAAGACCTCATTTGGGAAATTTTAAACTGCAAAAATTTAGAAGTAGCTCTTAAGCAAGGCTTATATTGAATCCATTAGCTCCACAAAGGTAACTCAGTTGATATATAAGTACTTGAAAAGCCATCACCTTTTTTGGGGGGGTGGGGGGTAAAGTCGTGGGGCTTGAACTGTGGGCCTGGGCACTGTCCCTCAGCTCTTCAGCTCAAGGTTTGCGCTCTACCACTTGAGCCACAGTGCCACATGCCCCCAGCCCTAAATTATCCTGATTAATTTTCAGATAGAATCTGGTTTCCTACTTGTGTATGATCTTAGGCGCTATCCATTTGATGTTATTCTTCCTGGAAATTAGAATAACTGGTACCTGGGATAGTGTATAGATCTTTCTGTCCAGTCTGGGCTTTATCCACTAGCCTCACAACAGTAGACTCCCATATAGTCAGGATTTTTATAAGCTTACCATACCTGATTTTTAAAAAATCGTTGCATTTCCTGCAGGTTCTTGAATGCTGAATTAATTTGTGTTTTCTTGGGTTCTTTTGTTTCATTTGAATATATGTGTTGACTTATTCCTCACTTTTCCTTTTCTTTCACTCACGTTCTTAAGTAAAGTGCTGAGAAACCAATTCTTCTTTCTCAAGATAGTCAAGGTGAACATTATTTAGTCCAAAGCAATTTAAGTAATATTTAAACAGCTTCATATCTATGAATGGTATATGAATGCTAAGCGCTGACAAGGGTCTTTTTATTTTCTCAGCCATCTTTGGCATACACAGACAGATCATGAATTATATGAAGATAATAAAGCTACAGATGCTTGCCAGGAGGAGAAAAAACTATTACTAATTGTTTGATAGAGACTTCCTTCTCGTGAAAGAAATATGCTGCTTGATGCAGGATTTCACAAAATCATATTGCTAGGAAGAACCTAAACCATCTCCTAACACTACCGATTTGAGGGAGATGAACTGACCTCCTGCATAATTTACTTTTGAGTCAAATAAAATCAGGCTTCCAAAAAGAGAGTAGACTTTAGAGAAACACCATGTAAATAGGTGCTTAGCTGTTTTTGTCAATTGGTGAAATAATACAGGAAAATTACAGCAAGGTAAAAATATAAAGAACTTTGCATTGAAATACTCATTTGTATATATGTGTGTGTGTGTACACGTGCCTGTACACACACGTGCATGTGCATGTGCTCCTGCATGCATTCATCATTCCTGAGGCTTGATAGTGCCTGGGCACTATCCCTAAGCTTCTGTGCCAAAGGATAGTGGTCTACCACTTTGAACAGAGGTGTCTTCAGATCTCAGCCTCCTGAGTAGTTAGCTAAGCTGATTCAGCCTCTGAGTAGCTAGTTAAATTCTTCTTGTCCTCTATGATTCATTGCTCTTTTATTCTTTCCTGAGGTAATCACAAGCCAAAGTCATAATATGTCTAATTGCTTTAAAAATACTATTACTGCTTGGCAGAAGGGACTCCAATCTATACTCTTAACTACTTAGGAGGCTTGAGAACAGAAACCAGGCCAAATTTTAGTGGACTTCCTTCTCAATCTATAGCTGGGTGTATTGGATCATTTCCACCATCCTGCACTATCTAGAGACTAAGATTGGAAGGACTGAAGGATCAAGGCCAGCCATGGTCGGAAGCTAGAAAGTTGGTGTGCAACTCTGATGCCATTGATGATGGGAAGGCTAAAAGGACAGATCAGGTGCATATTCTTGTGGAAAGGGAACCCCTATCCCAAAATTAACCACTGATATGACGCCAGCCTTGCAAGAACCATACCCCAAGTTGAAATCCCCATAATTGCCCACAACCAAAATAGATATATACATTAACATCCAAAAACATAGTACAATCTGTTCTTTGCTGTAATATAATCTTTATCCGATTATCATATGATGTGACAGAGTAGTTTCTTCACTTACTTATGATATATTTAAAAAGACCTAGAAAATTCTTTCTCACGTATTAAGTGAAAACAAATGGCAAATTGCCTCATTCCTTACATATTTGACTACCACGAAAAATTCATCTAATGATTATTATAGTAATATATTCTGATTTATTACTTTACTTTGTAACAGTTTTTAAACTTTTTGCTTCTCTGCTGAAGTTTAAGTATTCAAATAGTATCATCAAAGTATATTCCTCAGTACTTGGGGAAGTTTTGTACAAGGTTTTTAACCGATGGCTTCTAAGAATTCTTAATTGGTATATTATTTGATTTATTTTTAATTTCAATTTAATTTCATTGTAAAGGTTATGTACAGAGGGGTTACAGTTACATAAGTGAGGTAATGAGCACATTTTTTATGGAAAGAACATTGTTATCCACTCCATCGATTTTTTTTTCTGTACACTCAAACAACTACTGATGATTTTGCTGTTGCTATTGATCAATGGGTACTTTTGCTTTCTTTGTTCATGCATTTTTTTATTACAAAATTGATATACGCTGGTTTTACAGTTACTTAATTTAACTAAAGAGTACACTTCATTTTATTTTCTAAATTTCAAATTTTGAACTTAATTATTTTCTTTTGTTTTTTGAGGTAATTTTTTCAGAGTTGTAGGATTAGTTAATTTAATTTTTCATGATTTTTACACATGTAAATTATTCAGATATATATTTTGCTTTAAAAATGTTTAACACGTGAATTTCTAAGATTATTTTCTTAATTTTTATATGGTTGGTAAATTTAAATAAATTTATTTTCTTAAGGTACTAAACATATTTTACAGTTAACAAATACTTACTGTATTTTCAAGAAAGACAAACTTTATTAAGAAGGGCTTCATTACCTGGTCACTTTTTTGTAAATATTTGTACTTGAATTTAAAAAAAAAAACGTTTAATCTGGGCATGGGGATTTGTGGCTTCCATTTTCTAGCTATGGTAGGAACTGCAAGTAGGGTTTATAAATAGGGAGAGCCTGAGAAAATATGAGACCTTAGTACAAAAATATCCAGAGTGGGGCTGGGAAGGTGGCTCAGTTGTAGAGTGCTTGCCTTGCATGAAGCCCTGGGATCGATTCCTCAACACCACATAAGCAAAAAGAAAGAAGCTGGAAATGGTGCTGTGGCTCAAGTGGTAGAACACTAGCCTTGAGCTGAAGAGCTGAGGGACAGCACGAAGGCCCTGAGTTCAGGCCCCACAACAGGACCCACAAAAAAATATCCAGAGTGAATTAAAAAAAATATCCAGAGTGAAATGAATAGAGATATAGCCATCCCTAGCGCAATATAGAGCACCTGGTTTTCATATTCTAAATCTTGAGTTAAAACTCCAATAACATCAATCTTTTGTAAAAATAAAAGGATACATGTTTCAAAATGTTTATTGTTTAAAACTCTTTGCAAAGGTTCTCATGTCTTCTATTTCTTAATTTTCAATTTACTTAATCTATAAGAATCCAAGTATATCGTGACTATTTTATTTCTACTAAATTTTAAATAGTACAAACAATACTATGATTCAATATATTAACCTACTTTTACTATTTGCGATAATTTACTCTGTTAATATGATAATATCAATATTCCAAAGGTGTGTATGTGTTGTGTGTGTGTGAGTGTTTATGTGGTTTGTGTGTGTGTGTGCTTTGTATGTACTTTGTAATGCTTGGGTGATCACTCTATTGTTTCACATATGCTGGGCCAAGTTTTTACCACTGAACTATACTGTCTAGTTATAATGTAAGTATTGTTTTAAATTATGACTTTTAAATTTTCATTCCTAGTATGTTTTTTTCAAAATTATATATGATAAAATGTGATCCATATTCTATCCACGATAACAATTTTTATTCTTATTTTATTGTTTTTTAGAATATTTCCACTGCTTTTCTACTTCCAAACTCTTGTGTTTGTTATTGATAAAGGTTTTACTTTGCTACTTTTCTCTCTCCATTCTTTTTGCCTTTAGAGTTTATCTACTCTTTCTTTTATTTCTTTGGAAATTAGTGATCATATTCCTATTACAATTTCTTTACATTGTAACAGGTCTATACAATGCTTTATTTTCTATTTTATTTTTTTCCCAACTTCTTTGACTCTTAGTCCACACTATTAGGTAGAATGAAAAGAAACTTGATTTAGAATACTTTGATTATTTTCCTCCTTCTCTTCTCTGAAGTATTTCTCTACTTAGAAACACAATAGCAACTACATATATCTCCTATGTAGTTCATCATTCTATTCTATCCCCTCTGACTCTACTCTGTAGTACAGTTCAAGTTGTTATCATTCAACTTTATTATGCTATAGTGTTCACTAAATCTTAACTCATTCCTAAATTTATTTTAGATGCTTTAAACATTCTCTAAAGACATTTTTCTCTATATAATATCTGGGGTCTTGTGTTTTCACAAAGTGCAAAATGTGAGTGACTATCAAACATCTAGATATCTCTGTAGAATATTGGTCCACCTGTTCAATAAACTCGTATGCAAATTCAAGGAATACAGGTCAGTCAGAACAATTTTGTAAAATGGTGTAGCTTGAGCCATCATACTAGTTTTGAACCTTATTACCATGTGTAGTAGTGAAAGAACAGACACATAGAAGAATGGAACAGATTTATCAAAAATAAATTCTTAGTTTTATGGTCAATAGATTTTGAAGAGGATGCCACGACTTCATGAAATAAAAATAGAATCTTAAATGGGTGTATTGGCACCATTGCTTCTCTAGATTTAAAATGATCTTAGACTACTACCTCAAACCTTATACAAAAATTTAAAATAAAAAATGACTATCAAACTAAATGTGAGATGTTAAAACTTATAAAACATAAATATACAAATTCATGACATTGGCTCAGTAAAGGTTTCTAAAAATTTGACATGTAAAGCATTAGAGGCTAAAGATAATCAAGAATTAACTGGTTAGTATCAAATGATAACCTTTCATAATTCTATGAAAGTAATGAAAACATATCCAACAGATAGAGCACACATATTTGTTAATGCTACAATGTTAATGTTACAATGATCCTGAGTCTTAAGTAAATTCATATCTTCTAATTCTATATAAAATTTTTCCTGAACAGGAGACTTCTTAAAGAACATATGTAAATTAGTAGTTAATAGGAGGAGCATATGAAATAATTTAGTATCTAAGAAAAAAGAAAAAAGAAAATTCACTAGTATGACCATAATATAAAAAGATGACACAAAATATAATAATGCATTTGTGGAGAAATTGATACATTCCACATAGCACAATGATTTGTATAATACCGCAATCATTTTAGCAAGCAAGTTTTCCAGTCTTCATAAGGTTAAAGAGAATTGTATATTATTCAGCCATTACACTTCTATGTATGTATTAAAGAGAAGTAAAAAAAAATGTTTGGACAGAGAATGTAGTTCATTTACAGTGCACTTGAATAGTATGTGTGAGACCCTGGAAATAATCCCCAAAAACAAATTTGAAAAGACACACTATAGAGGATATATGCTGGACAAATTCCTGTAACTGAATTTTATATCTATTTTAATGTCTGTTCTAAAATTTACAGCATTTCTATTTGAAGAAATGTAAGTTTGTGAAACTTAGGCTTGGAAAACCTATGATTGTACAATTCACTTACAAAGCACTAAAATGTATACAATAAACGGAGATAATATATTGCATGTGAATTTCATGTCAGCAAAAAAAAATTGTTAAAAATACTTCACACAAATTGCAGAATACCGGAAAATATGTTTTCGGTGTTAGCTAAAAATTCTTTGTAAACTACAGCTATTACAATGAAGGTGTGATTTCTGTTTATTTTGAGTTTTTTTTGGTCCACTTTTTTGAGTTTATGCAGAGATAACTCAATCAAAAAGTGCATGTGATAACTGGAATATCTAGGAATTATGCATCACTTATAAGTAATTGATAACCTTTTCTGGAAGGAACTTTTAGCAAATGACAAAATACACAAATCTATGTATTTGCATTTTATGAAACCTATATGCTACTTGCTCAATCCAAATGCTTTTCTCTACTTTGCTAGGAAAAAAGTATTCTCAAGATAAGAGCCAACAGCAGTGAAAAGAAACAAAATACACAATCATGTTGATTTATTTGTGAAAATAACAAATGAAATAAAACAATTCCAGTTAAGCAACTCCAATGTTAGTATCTATGAAGATGTTCCTGAATGCCAACAGACATTGATTTTTTTTTGAGTTTTAATTTCTACTAACATATGAAAACTAGAACACGAAAACAAATATAGTCTTAAAGCAAACCAGCCTTGGAATAATTTTCTTAATTGTTTTGAAATCACAAAAGAATTGATACCATTGAGGAAATGATCATTTCCTATAGAAATCATTTAAAATGTTTATCACTTATTATAATTCAAAAACCAAACAAGAGTAATTTTATATAATCATTACAAATATCATTTTATTACTATTATAAAGTAGAATAAAAGGCCAGTCCAAATATATTCTTCTTCTTCTTAATTTTTAATCATTACCTAGATATCTCAATCTAAATAGTCATGTCTTTAACATAGATGTAAATATTCTATAATTTTTACTTAACATTTTTCCGGGGCATGTATTCATGTTTCTAAGAAATGTTCACAACAGTTAAAAGATGCTTTTGTGAAATTAATGTGAAATTAATGTGATATATATTGTTGTTGTTTGCAAGGCCTGACCATTGTCTCTAAGCCTTTTTATGATCAAAGCTAGCACTATACAACTTGAGGAACAGAGCTAATTCCTGTTTTTAGTGGTTAATTGGAGATAAAAATCTAACAAGTACTTTTCTGTGTGGACTAGTTTTGAACACAATTCTAAGATCTAATTACACAGAATAGCTCGAATTATAGGCTTGAGTCACTGGAACTTGTTTTGATGTATTTATTTAATTTTAATTATGTCTTAAGATTTTTTCACTATAATGTACATCGTTCTACACAAAAATTTGGATATATGTATATATTTCTGATGACAATCTCCAAAAATGTAAGTCTTTCTACACATTTTATATACATATATATATATATATATATATATATATATGTATATATATATATATATATATATATTTCGGAAGACAGACTCCCTATAAAACTTTATGCTACTATTTTTGATCTTTTTTAATTTCAAAGATATGCAGTCTATTTTTCCTAAAGTTTCCTAGAATAAAATAACTAATATTTAAATAGAATGTAGAGTTTATTATTTTTAAGGGAATTTTCAATATTCCCATGATATTGTAGTAGCATTTACAGTTTATTACTTGAAATAATTCTGTTCAAACTCTTAAATATTTTTGTGTAGTTGGTAGGGAGAGAGGAAGTTAATTCATACTGGTTAGGAATTTGCAATACTTCAAAAATCTACAATTTGTTATAAGCATATAGTCAAGCTACCTGTTATGGTTTAGTTTTTTTATTTCTTTTTTTGTTCTAAATTTTAATATGGATGCATCACAGTGGTAACATGAAAATTATTAATCAACAGACAAATAATTGCAAAATCACAAATACATATCAGACTTTCAATACTTAGCACTTATGATGCTAGTAATAATTTTGGTGAAGATGATGATGACAACAGTGTACCCTGATAATTACAATATTGTGATTGAAAAGGAAAAGACTTTACACATTTTTGAAGCTAGAGTTCCCACACTGAATACATGGTAATAAACAGCATTCGATTACATACAGTATGAATAACAAGAGGAGAGTTTCAATATCAAAAAATAGAACCACATTAAACAGGTAGAGACAGTAAAACCCTAATGTTATTCCTGCAGTCTCTCTAATTTATACTCATTTTTCCTGGTGGTATTATTTTCTTATAAATAAAATCGTTAATTTGCACATTTTGATGGACTAAGATGTAGTTTTCAACTTAGTGTGATTAGTTCAAATAACATTCTCATATAGACACTATTCTATAACCCTGTTTTCCAATGATATATTAAGAGTATGTTCTTCAATACAGCTGTAAACATATGACACAATTTACATAATACCACTTACATATCTGTAGTTACCTTAAAAAGGCATACACTCTAGAGCCAGGAGGTGAAATTTATTTTTATTTTTGCAGGAAACAATTTGTGACTTTATACCAACAAACTGAATTTGACTCTTTCTTTATTTGTAAGGTAAGGTGGAAAATGTAAGGACTCTGGAGTTCAAGCCCCATGACCAAGAAAAGTAAAAAGGGAAAAAAAGGCGGTAAAGCAACATTTTAAAGCAAAAATTGTCTAGAAATAAAATTATAACAGCCCCTGAACTGGCAAAAAAAAAAAGATTAAAATGAAATTGCCTTCAATCATTCATTTAAACAATCTATACTGAGGGCATGCTATTGGAGCTCACATCACTAACTAGAATTTGAGAAGATCACAGTTCAGAACCAGTGTGCAAAGAACGTAATAAGATTCTCATATCATACTAAGCCTGGCATTCTGCAATGCATTTGTGATCGAGTTACTTGGCAGACAGAGGCGAGGAACTTAGCCTCTGTTCAGCCCTCAGCAAAACTGGTAAGTCTATGAGCAAATAACTAAATTGAAAAAAGATTGTTCTAATGGTAGAATACTTGTTCAGCCAACAAAATATCTAAATTCATACTCACTTCCTAAAAGAGGAAAAAGGGGAAGAAAGAGGAAAGAAAGAGAAAGAAAAGAGAGTAGAGAAGGAGGAGGAGAGAAGGGAAGGAAGGAAGCAAGGAAGGTAGGAAGATAGGAAGGAGGGAAGGAAGGAAGGAAGGAAGGAAGGAAGGAAGGAAGGAAGGAAGGAAGGAAGGAAGGAAGCAAGCAAGGAAGGAAGGAAGGAAGGAAGCAAGGAAAAGAAAAGAAAAGAAAGAAATGTTGGAATAAAGAATGGGAGGGAGAATGAGAGGTATAAATAAAAACCTCAGCATGTGTTAGATGTTAATAATGACACCAAATCATTTTAGTTATAAATGCCATCATTTAATTCCCTGGGAAGAAACATTTTGTATCAAGCCCTATTGTATGGACTTGGAATCCCTGAAAGGCCACCAGAGACCATGACCATTGCAAACAGCAAAAGAGTCATATATTTGCAAGCTTAAGCTTGATTCTTTGCACATCGCGTAACCGGTGACACTAAGAGTCCCCGAGCACAAAATCAGCACAGCTTTTATAGTATTGAACAAACAAGTTTAGGAAACTTCCACACAAGCACTTACATGATTGTTTTGAGTCCACGGTAAACACATTGCCCTTTTTCTGAACTATTGGTATGTTCTGTTCCTGGAACACTTGGGCAACTGTTCTGCTTTCTTAAGTTTGGGCAGGGTTGGTGGCAACCTGTGGTTTTTTTCTCTCTCTTGGGGTTACTCTGAGGGCAGCCTAGCACAAGTTGGTGGGGGTAATCTCAAATTGGAGTTACTGTGGCTCTTCATTCTCTCCTCTTCTAGAACATCAGGGACCAATCATGGTCCCTTAATTGGCACAGTCTTCTATATTTACAGTTTGGTATTGGGATCTCAGAAATAATAGATGGACTGTGCTGATCTACAGGGTCTACAAGGTCCAATTGTGAGTAACAAAAATTAACAGTACCAAGGACCTTACATTTTCTTCCAGCAATGTGACTCCGTATACCACAGCTAACTTACCTTTATACCAGCTGAACTCGTAAGCTCCAATTTTAAGACATACTCATACAATTTGCTACATACTTAAACTTTCTGAGGTTTGTCTTCTTTACAAACATTTTAAGACAATCCTTATTTTTAAATCTTTCTTATCTAAAGGATACCAATTTTTCCCCAATTTCTTCCTAAGACTTTCTTTACTACACTCCTATTCTTTACAGTTCCTTGAGCTCTTTTGTGACTAGAGTTTAAACCCGTAAATTTTTCCTTTGATTTGTGGAACCAAGTTATCTTAGAAAGCCTTAAAGTACCAGTGGGATGAAAATCTTGCGAGACTTTAAGGCTAAGATTAGGGCTGGGTCTCATTCCTCCTCTTACCACCATATATTTAAAAAAAAAATTCTCTCCTCTATCTTTCAAACACATCCAGGCGGAAGCAGATAATTACCATACCAGAGCCAAAATAGGTTGTGACCCTGAAGTGCCTAAGGCAAGGCAGTGATATCCTTGTCCCAAATATCCACTGTGGGAGTAGAGAGGTTACTGGATATCACCAAAAGAATGTCCCACATGATATTAGTTTTAGCAGCTTTCAACCAGGAAGCATTCTCAGGTGATGGAGTCAGGCAGGAGTTCAGCCTACTTTTACCAGCGTGGAGATGGTCTGGGTGATGATGTAGATTTCTTCCAGGTGACTGTCAAGCTGTCGTTGAAATTTACTCATTAGTGTGTGCAGCAGCAGCAGCAGCAGCAGGGACTCTCTGTGGCTTCAAGGGACTGTCACACCTGGTTCTGGGCTGCGAATTCCTACAAATACTGGTTAATGATTCATTGCATAGGCTTGGCAGGCTATGACTCAACTAATTTTTTAAGACTATTTACACAGTAGCCCAAGACAATTTACCAAGATGACAATTTTTTAAACTAGATTGTAATTTTAATAAGATTAGGATTTTCTAGGCAGATATAGAGGGCTCAGGCCTGTACTATTATTTCCCATGCCTTTTCCTTCTATCTATTCAGTCTATTTTGTCACATTTTTGAAAAAGATACTCTGGTCCCTTGTTCTTAAATGGGGATGATGGGCAAAGATTCATCTTCTGTCACTTCTTCAAGCTGACTCAGGGGTGCTGATCCTACCTAACCAGGAACCTATAATCTTAGCCTATTTTACAAAGAGGTTACCAGAGTTAGATGTCATTAAGAACAACATTTTAACTTTTGACAAATGCACAGACCTTTTTTTCTGGCTATAGCAGTGCTGCTTATTTAGCCTTCTGCTTTGCAAAAAGATCTTTCAGGATGGCTTAGGAATGTGATCTCTTGTAATCCTAACAATGCCTGAGTTACCTATGCAGGCATTCAGACATATATCAATAGAAAAAACTCTCCGGGATACAAACTTTTCCTGAGCAGATGAATTTCATGAAGCTCGTGTCAGCTCAAAAGTTACTGCCAATTAGAGCTTTTGGCAGTAACAGGGGTTGGGATCTAAACTATCCTCCACATTTTACAACCTTAGCCTTTTAGTACTATCACAGATGACTGACAAGTTCCTGTCCCTTACAAGGTAGATAGTCATAGACATTATGCATGCTTACAACCTATCTTCCCATGACCTCCTGACTCTGACCAATTTTTGAAGGTCCACACACAAATGATTCTAGGATCTGACATTATTTCTGCCATCCCAGCAGATGCTCCTGAATTGCTTTCATCCAAGTAGTGTCTTCTACACACTGGGAAAAATGCCTCATTGGCATTTCTCTTAGTTGGTTGCTGGACTTGAACTCGGAGCCTGAGTGCTGTCCCTCAGCTCTACAGATCAAGGCTAGCACTCTGTCACATTGAATCCTAAAGTAGGTCTGCTTGCTCTTTCAGCCTTCTGGTGGCTGAGTAGAGGTGACAGTCTCACACGGACTTTTTCTGCCCGGGCCACTTTACTCCAATTAAAAGCAACAGGGGTGGGGGGGGCATCAACATAGAAGTAGTTTTAAGTATATTCTTACCTGAAACATATTAAGAGCCAAAGTTACGTCTGACAAACTGACAAAAATCCTCACTCCTTTTTTTGGGCCTGATGAGAACTGTTACAAAAAAACCATGAGATCAAACTGAAATAGGAATTAAGCAATTATTTTGGTAATCCTAATTTTTCCTTTCTGCACTTTGAGGAAATGTTTAGAACTATTATACATTTAAACTTTATATACAGAAACCCATTCCTAATTTATAAGCCTCCTATTAATCTCTGTTTTAATATTCTATACTTTAGTTTTTAGTTACATTTTGAAAAATCCTTTGAACTTTCAAGGCTAAGTGTGTCACTAATTTCCTCTTGGCTGCTTGTTTTAAAACAGATACACATGAAAACTTTTAAACTCAAATAATATTTTTTCTTAATGCAAAAATTACAATCACCATCACTGTACCAAGGAGCTAGACTTAACACCTTTATGTCTTTAAAAAAACATACACAATGGCAGAATGTTATTGAGAGCAAATCACATTATACAAATAAAATTTTAACCATCTTTTTAAGGCCTTCTCAATTTTAATTTTAACACATCCAAGGGGCAGTTTTAGCAATGCTAATCAGATCTTTACATCACTCATTTTTACCATCATGTTTCCGGTGTCTATGTGAAGGGAAAAGGGACAGAATAAAGAGGGGCCACTTGGCCCTTCCTGTGGAATGTGCACACACACAATCCGACTCTTTAGGGTTAGATGAACTGCTATTGAGCCAGGTTGCCCTCTTTCACCATGGGTGGACTTCCCATGGCCTGTTCCATCATGCATGACCAGCTGAACTGCACTTCTGCCTGTTCACTGTTCACTCCTAAAGATAGGTTTTTTGTTAGCTTCTAAGTTTCTCCTTTTTGTTAAGCCAGATATCTGGATTACAGTATAAACAGCCTTATGCATTCTGAAATACCAGATTTTCTAATTTTAAAGTTAAAATATCCTTAAAAAGCTATTTAAAACCATGTGAAAATGCTTTAAAAATGTTTCAGTAATGGCCAAACCTCATAACCTTTTGAATTTTAAACTTAATCTCACCCAATTGTTACATCCTGCTGACAATTTCTATCATGAATATGTTCACAAACACATACAAAACACACTCAGATCTTTAAGCACCCAAAAATCAAAATCAGTTTTACATATATTTTCTAAAGTTTTCTAACAAAAATTTAAGACAATATTTCTTTTAAACTAAGTAATTTTGTAGAGCTTCATTTTCTCAGGGCCTGATTGTTTAGTGAGTCATTTCACCAATTGATCTTTGACTCACTTCTGTTGGAGGAAGGCTCGGGGGGTGGAGGGGTCACCTGAAACTAAACTGTTCTCTTTTTTATCCAATTTTATTTTTATTTATTTATTTTTCTTCTTAATGTGCTTTTTTTAATTGAGAAAGTACTGTACAGAGGAGTTAAAATGGGCAAGATAATGAGTACATTTCTTATCAAGCATTGTAGGTTCCTCCTTGGATTCGCCTTCCCATCCCTTCCCATCCTCTCTCCACCCTCCAACCCAATCCTCCTCCCCCTCTCCCCCTCACCACCAAAGTTGTAAAGTGCATTTTTGACATAACAACTTATATATCTCATTATTCAAATAGGTCCACCTGTATCCCTATTTAAACGATTTGTTTTTCTCCCTTGCCCTCCACAAATAATACTGACATCAAATACAGTGAAAGCAGGGGTTATACCGTGGGGGAGGGACATACAAAGCAATGAAGAAATAATCTTATAAATGTGTTAGAAACAATCCCATGAAAGAAAAAAAAATATTTGAATATGTATTCAAATTATCTGACTTTTTCTGCTTGACACAGACATATACTTGTTAGTGCAAATAAGTGAAACCATTGGACTTATGTTTCTTTGGGCCTGGCTTACTTCACTTTACAAAATTTTTTCCAAGTCTTTCCTATTCCTAACAAATGGGGCAATGTCATTCTTTCTAATGGAGGCTTAGCATTCCATTGTGTGTATATACTACATTTTCTTGATCCATTCATCTACTGGTGGGCATCTGGGTTGGTTCCATATCTTAGCTATGGTAAATTATGCTGCAGTAAACGTAGTTATGCTGGTAGCTTTAGTGTGGTCTTGTTTGTGAACATTTGGGTAAATGTCCAAAAGTGGGATTGCTGGGTCATAGGGGAGCTCAAGCTGGTTCAAAACTTTGGCGAAGTAGCAGGGTATAAAATTAACACTCAAAAATCAATGGCTTTTCTGTATTCCAACAATGAGAAAAGTGTGGCTGAAATTAGGAAAGCAACTCCATTCAGAATAGCTCCACAAAAAATAAGATACCTAGGAATTAACTAAACCAAAAAAGTGAAGGACCTCTGTGATGAAAACTTTAAAACCTGAAAAAGGAATTTAAAACAGAACTAAGAAAGTGGCAAAAACTCCCATGTTCTTGGATTGGACAGATCAACCTCGTGAAAATGTCAATACTTCCCAAGGCTATCTACAAATTCAATGCGATACCTATCAACATTCCAACCTCATTCTTCAAGGAAATAGAAGAGGCAATCAAAAAATTCATATGGAACAATAAAAGACCCTCAATACCTAAAACAATTCTCAACAGAAAGAACAGTGCTGGAGGAATATCAATACCAAGTTCCAAACTCTACTACAAAGCCATAGTAATTAACACAGCTTGGTATTGGCACAAGAACAGACCTCAGGACCAATGGAATTGAACCAAAAACCCAGAAATGAACCCACAGACCTTTAGCCATCTAATCTTCAATAAGGGAGCTAAAAAAATAGATGGAAGAAAGAGCCTTTTCAGTAAATGGTGGTGCCAAAATTGGTTAAATACTTGTAGAATCAACTCCAAATGGATCAAAGACCTCGGAGTCAAAGCAGACACTCTGAAATCATTATAGGATTATGTAGGAGAAACCCTAGGTCTCCTTGGTACAGGAGGAAATTTTCTTAATAGAGATCCAGAAACACAACAAATCAAAGAAAGGTTGGACAAACGGGATTGCATAAAATTTCTGAGCTTCTGTATGGCAAAGGACATAGCTAGCAAGATCAAAAGAAAGCCCATGTATTGGGAGAAGATCTTCACTAGCCTTAAAACAGACAAGGGTTTCATATCTAAAATATACCTGGAACTCAAAAGATTAAATTCCCCAACAACAAACCTTCAAAGAAACAACTGCCCAATAAATAATTCTGCTAAAGACTTAAAGAGAAACTTCTTTGAAGAGGAAAGAAGGATGCCCAAAAGACACATGAAGAAATGCTCAAACTCCATAGCCATAAAAGAAATGCAAATCAAAACAACATTGAGATAGCGCCTCACCCCAGTAAGAATGGCTGTAATCAAGAACTCTAATAACAACAGCTGCTGGAGGGGATGTGAACAGAAGGGAACCTTACTGCATTGTTGGTGGGTGTGTAAACTTGTTCATCCACTTTTCAGGACTAGCTGAAAAATCAAAACAGGCACACATCTTTCTATGTGACTGAGCTCAGCTGGAGGCTGGAATTTTTATTTCCCCAGAGATTTTCAAATAAATAACAAAAACACTAAAACCAAAAACCCACATTTAAAACTGGTACAAATTCTAAAATAGAACTAGAGAAGACAATAACCAAAGGCTGAGTTTATCCCTACCAGAACTCTGTGTCATTCTCACTCAGCAACCTGAATCCAGAGTCTGCTGAGTGAGCCTACCACTCTCAACCAGAACTTCCCTATCTCCAGAAACATACAACAGAAAACAATAAGGTCTCAGTGAATGGGGTGACATCTCATCAACCTTTGTTGACCCAGGGGCCTTCCAAGGGGGAAGAGAAGTCCAAGTCACTTTGGGGCTAGGGAAATCAGTCCCTAGAGGCCATCCCCTCGGACTTGCAGATTCTCCCCTATACTCCAACCTCCCTGGGCCAAGGCCTAAGGCTAAGATAAACCTCAAATGACAAACAGAGCACTCAACACAAAGACACAACTTACAAAGGCACACTGCAGCTTTGTAAATTGCCAACCAAAAAGTGCCAGTCTACAGACTTATGGTTTCCCAAAAATGTCCGTCTTAAACAGCAATCTACCCAGAGGGGTCTGGGGACGTCTACTCACAGACCCCATTGGCAGTCGTATAGTGTGTCTACCAAGCCACCTTGCCAACCAGTGTATAGACCCCTCGGGAAACCAGAACTACAGATACAGAACTTGCTGGCAACCAAATATACAGAACAGCAATGCCTTGACTTAAGAGCTGGGTTTTTTGGGATTCTTTGGTGGGCCGTCTAGAGGGTCCTATGAGGCAGGTTCCAGATGAGCCCCCAGAAATGTTGTATGGACTTGGGACCCCCAAAAACCACTGGAGACCATTACCAATGCGAACAGCAAAAGAGTCGTTTATTTGCAAGCTTTAGCTTGGTCCCCCACACACCAGGAAACCGGTGATTCTAAGAGTCCCCGAGCACAAAATCAGCACAGCTTTTATAGTATTAAACAAACAAGTTTAAGGAATTTCCACACAAATAGTTACATGATTATTGTGAGTCCACAATAACCACTCTGCCCTTTTTCGGAACTATTAGTATGTTTTGTTCATCGAACACTTGGGCAATTGCTCTGCTTTCTTAAGGGTGGGCAGGGCTGGTGGCAGCCTATGTTTTTTGTCTCTCTCTTGGGGTTACTCTGAGGGCAGCCTAGCAAAAGATAGTGGGGTTAATCTCAAATTGGAGTTACTTTAGCTCTTCAGCCTGAATAAACCATACCATACCATATACAAAGCTCGGTAAAACACAGGTCTGGTTTACACTGTTGGACCAATAGGAGGGTATGTCTAGTGCTGTTGCAGGTGTGTCTTAAGGTTTGTGGAGTTTTTCATCCTGATGATCTTGAAATGATGAAATAGACTAACTACAGAATTACCTGGACAGATACCTGCTGAGACCTATATTAAATCACAGCTTAACAAAGAACAATAGTTACAATGAAATACATTGAACAACAAGACACCGCAACCAAAATTATTTTTTTCCTGAATCACTGTATTTTTTACACTATATATCTCATGTACAAGTTCCTCATTCCCTTCTGTCTCATTATGTTATCTTTGTTTTGGTTTTGTTTTCAGAACCATGATATAACAGGCCATTTCTTATATTTTTGTCTTCTAGTCTTCAGAAAGTCTGCAGTTAAATAGGCTTACGTTCCTTTTGTTAGAAAATAAAAAAGCATATTGGGAGAGGTCTTCATCATAATTTTGTTATGATCTCAAATACGTTTTTATTTCAGGCATTTTCACCTGTATAATCTCACTTTAAACTTTTCCAAAGGGCACTTTAGTCGAAGGAGGAAATTTAAAGTGGATTCTGGTAGAGAATTTGTTACTAAAATCTCTGGTACATAGTAAGGTAAGAAACTCCAAAATCATTCATTAGAGAGATGAGTTATAACTCATCTTTTTACACACTAATACTCTTTCCTCAACAAAACCAGAGGATTTAAAATAACTAATATTTTTTAGAGTTAATGGGCACAAATGTGCACGAATTTTCTAGAAATAAAATGATCACTCATGAAACCTTACTGATATTTCAAATAATGCTTTCCAATAAGGGGAATCACCTTCACATATTTTCACACAATATGTATCTGCCGGGTAACAGAACCCCAAACTAGACTAAGGCATCTAAGAGCTATCCAATTGTTCTTGCCTTTTTGCAATACTGCTTTCCTATCATATTGATTAGTATGAATTGTATGGCCAGTATAAAATCACATTTGTAATAAAAGTTACTAGATTGGACCTTCATGGATGAAAGAGGAGTGGGGTTTCTGGTGGAGCCCTGCCAGGTGGACTGATTTTCAGTGGAAGAAGGACTGGTCACTGGGGAGGAGGCTGTTTGGGGCAGAGCTTTGAGAAGAAAGAACAAGGCTACAAATGAGGAGGTTAGTTAGAGGAGGGGTGCAGGTAGAGCACTGTGAGCCCTTGTGGGATATGTAGGGTGAGGTTTCCCATCAGACAGGGCAGGAAATGGAGGCAAGAGGCTGACAGGAATGTGGAAAAATGAGGGTGAGGCTTTTCAGGGTCTGGCTTTGAGAGGGCATGGTAATACTAGGAAGAAGTGGGCTAGTAAGGGGTGGAGTTTCTGGTGGAGAATGGCAGGCCTTTGGGAAATGTATTAGGGTGGAGTTGGGGTTTCTGGTAGAGCAGAATATAGTCCCAATGTATGGAGGTGTTTTTCAGAACCAGGGCTTTGTGAGAGCAGTGCAGTAGAGTACTTGGGATGCGGTTCCTGTTGTAGCCAGTCACCACTTCGCAAAGAGGAGTAAGGTTGGGTGGGAATTTTAGTCTTGCAAGGCAGGACATGGACTTTGGACAGGGTTTCAGGTATGGCAAAGCAACCTTCCAAAAAGGACTATGGAGGGACAAGGATTTACAGTTGAGCCTGGTGAGGCTTCCAGAAGGAGGTCAACTGGTGCCGTGGTTTCCAGTGGAGCAATGTGGGTGTCGAGAGATGGGATAATGTGGTGGGGGTTTTCTAGGCTTCCAGAAGGAGGTCAACTAGAGCAGTGGTTTCTAGTGGAGCAATGTGGGTGTCCAGAAATGGCATAGTGTGCTGGGGGTTTTCTAGTGGGGTTTTTCAGGAGCAGGGTAGTGTTTAGAGCCATGGGGCTAGTTGGAGGAGGGGCTTTGAGAAGGAGTGGAAGGGCTGCAATGGTGTAGAATAATTATGGGACGGGAACCTGGTGTAGGAGGGTGTGGATCTGAGGGAGGAGCCAATAGGGGATGGGTTTATCTGTGGAGCAAGGCAGGGCATTGAGAGAGTAGATGTGGGAGGTAGAGAGCTTGAGTTGGAGCAGGGTTGGCTTTCCAGGCAGGAGATGGGCTGTACAAGAAGCTCTGGCCAGGTGAGGCGGGGCTTCAAGGGCAGTTATAGGGGAGGTGAAGGGTTTTTGGTATAGCAGGATAGGCTTTGTGGGAAGAGGTAGGTTCAGGGCTGTGTTTGAGAGGTTAGGCCACTTAGAAGTAGGCTAGTTATTGGTGGAGTTTCTGATGAAACCAGGAGGGGCTTGAGGGAGAATGCTGGTTGGGGTTGGGGTATGAAAGGGATGGGAGGAGCTTGGAGGTACTAGAATAGGGGAGCAATGGGACTATGAGGAACTAGAATAGTTAGGGGCGGGGTATCTGGTGGATGAGGTGGGGATTTCAGCGAGGACCCTGATGTAGGCTGGGTTCTTGGTGCAATAAGTCGTGACATGGAAGGAGATATGGATGTGGCCTTGTTTCTGGTGGTGCAGAGCAGGGATTCCAGGAAAGGGTGGAGTGGAAGAGGGAATTCTCTATAACAGAGGAGGGCTTTCAGGAAGGAGTCTGGTTGCAGTCAGGCCTTTGAAAATTTATAGCAGGTCTACCCGGAGGTACATTAGTTACGGTTAGGCATTTTAAGAGGAAGCTGCCTGGAAGTGGGTTTCCAGTGGTTCTAGTCAAGTTTTATGGGAAAGGGGAATAGGAAAGGGACAATAATTAGTGAAGAGTGGGGCTACAAAAAATAAACAGTTACCACTAATAAATACCATATAAGAACACTATTTTCTGTCAGTGTAGACTTATATAACTTTTATGTATGCGAGAGATACTGGATAAAGTAACCAAGTAATAATTCCTTCCTAGTGAAATTTTTCTTTATTCCAGTTGAGTGAAAATAAAACCACAGGTCAAATCAGGCTCATAGGCACAAAGTAGACTAAGCAAATGAAGAACTAGAATTGATTCCCAAGTACCAACATTAAGGACCACAAATAAAAGTTTAAAATGTCTCACTTGGTGATAATTGATAACATTGTCTTAAAGTTATGAATGAATAGAACTTTTACTTTGACCACTTTTGAAATCCTAAAACTAAGTAAATAGTAATGTTTTAACTTTATACAATGTTGGAAAGTATAATAAAATAATTAGTAAAATTTAAAATTGTACACAGAATGCTTGTTCTCCAGTATCAATTCTAATCTAAAAGAACTAAAAACCAGAAAATTGTCATATAATGAGTTTGCAGCATGGTTTCCTTTCCGTCATCAAAATGGTGACTTAAGCAATGTGTCTTTAGCACTGGATGCATCGATGTTAAAACATATCTAAGAATGTGAAACACTATTATACAGACCCTGAAAATACTCAGAAGGATCTATGAAATGTTGTTGGAATAAAATTAATGACTAATTACAGTAGGAATTGCTCTTCACTAGCTAGGCCTATAAATACTTTCCAGAAGAAAAGGCTACAATGAAACATAAACAGTGAAAAGGAAGCAGGCAAGCAGACCATGAAGTAAATTTTATCCAATGAACAACATCTATTGAAGCTTGATTGCAATCTTCTTTTACCTAAGTTAGTTACTCACCTATGTTCTTCTCTAATGCCAAATAACAAAGTCATGAAAATGCAGTAATCATTTTCATGACATTAGACTTTACAGAAAGAATTCAATGAATGTACTGCTAGAAAGTAAAGATAGATGTCTGAGCAAAAGAGTGAAAAAAATATCCCCAATCTCTGGCCCTCCGCTGTGAGAAGGGTACAAGATGAAGCACAAGGAGAATGGACAGAAGTACAGTAGTGCATAACAGTAGTTCCCAAGATGCAAAGATGAATGTAACAGAGAGAAAATCAAGATCATCACAGGACTTAGCATGGAAGAGTAGAGACAAGAACAGTGAAAATGCAAGGAGAATTACAAAGAATGCCCTTGCATATTTGGCAGAAGAGTGCATGGCATTGAGGTCTAAACTATGTGGAGGTATTATAGGAAGCTACCTGTACTCATATGGTGCCACAAGAAGCAAAGAACTTATATTTACAAGTCATTGAATAATCCTAAAGGTCTTGCTTCAGTAGTGCAGAGTTAAACCTTGATAAATTCTGTTTTGAAACACCTAACAATCTATAAAACCAAGACAAGAAGATTCATATTGTATATAAGTGACTTGACTGTTTGCAACAATAGAGTTCAAAAAATCAAATCACATAATGTGAATGCAAAAGCATAACATTATTAAGGTAATCTTTGAACAACACACATTTTATGGCAATAGTCCTGATTATAAATGATTTGTTTTCCTTACAGATTTTGGACGTACAAATCAACAAAAAACAAAAACAAAACAAAGCAAAAGACAATAGAGGATACCAGTGCCTCATCACTATTCCTAGTTAGTCAAGAGCCTGAGATTGGAAGATCATGTTTCACAGATGGCTAGAGTAGCAATCAATGAGACATTTATGTTCAATTATTCAATCAAAGCAGAGTGAAACCTTGGTTCAAATAGTACAGACTCAGTCAGTCATGAGTGAAAAAACCAAGCAACAGTTTGAGGCTCCGAGTCAAGTTTAATTACTGTGTGTGCATGCATGCACGCTCACACATGCACACACACACACACACACACACACACACACACACACACACACACAAATGGAATGAGAGAGGAAGAGGGAGAGAAAAAAAGGAATATTAAGAGTTTAAGGACTATCCTAAGCATATATTAATTAATAAAATGAGGGAAATCATGGAACCTATGCTTCTTGGAGTTTGGCTTCCTTCACATAATATGATAGTTTTCCAAATCTTTCCATTATTTTGTGAAAGGTGTTTTGTCATTCTTTCTGATAGAAGCATAAAATTCCATTGTTTATATACAGCATATTTACTTGATCTATTCATCTATGGAGGGGCATTTTGATGGTTCTAAAAATGCTGCCAGAAACATAGTTGTAGATTTAGTGTATTTTACCTTGAGATCATATCGACAAATGCCCAGGAGTGGGATTGTATGTACATTTGACCTTCCAAAATTATGCTAATTGAAATGAACTCCAAGACATAGAAAAAAATTCTTTTTCTTTTTTCAGATATCAACCTTGATGTTCGTAAAGTAGAGCATCTAGATCTTATTTTATTTCATTTGTCTTTTGCCGTTGGTTTATCCCTGGCAATCTCTGTCTTGATTCTGGTACCTTCAACTTTGTATATACATTTATCTGATTTGGAGAAGGAAAGAGAAAAATTATAGTGATGAAAAAAGTACAAAGAGTGACCCATTGCAACAATGATATTCAAAAGATACTATATCGGAAGTGAACTTTACAACTTTGGGATGGGTTGGAGGTGTGGGGGCTGTGAAGTGATAGGAGAACAACAATGGAGTGGGTAACAATATTCAATAAGGAATGTACCTTACTCACTTAACTGTAACCACTCTGTACAGTATTTTTGAAATAAAATAAAATTTTAAAATTGAACCTATCCTAGAAAAAATAGTTTTCAAAGTAATACATCTGTCACAGTACTTGTGAGGGATTCTGAAGTCAAGCTGTTAGACTTGGAAAAGGATAGATTGGGAAGCCATCGCAAACAACAATCAAAAGGCTGAAAACTGTGCTCTGGAAAGTTCAAACAGTCAAGGGAATACAGGGGTATGAGTTATCTCAAGAGTATTTAAGTTCGAACTGTTTGACATTAAAATATTAAGATTTGGAGACAAGATCGATGTCTGTGTTATGGTTCTAATGACTATTACTCCCTTCTGATCTCTAACAATAAGGGATTCAATTATCACTATGTTTACAAACAATACCTCATGTTAATAGTTGTAACCACAAGCTAGATTGATGCCTTAGTTTGTGGACATGCCTATAGCCACTGACCACCCCCCTTGCAAGTGCCTGCCTTTTTTCTTGAAATTCTTCACTCACTGGTGGTCTCATTTCTCATCGCCTATTTGGGTGGGATTTAAGACTCCTTCCTCTCCTCACTCAGCCACTCCGAGGCCCCAGGGGCCAAACTCGGCACCTCACAGGCACTCTCCAGAACCCAGCTGCATTTGGGGATGCTGCTTCCTGAGCCATTGACCTACTGCCTCCTTCCTCCCTTCACCATCCTCTGCCAGGGCCTCCCGTACTCTCCCTACTACCCCCATCCTCAACCCCAGCTCGGCCTCCCCCGAGGCCTCCCCTCCTCTCCAAAAAGCTCCCAGTGCCAACCTCAGAGGGGCCACTGCTCTGGGGAAGACAACTGTGGACCTGGCCCAGCAGAATCAAAGGTTCCACAATGTGCAGCCGGCTTAGAAATGGAGGCAGCATAGGTCTCTGATCAGTGTCTTTCACTTCACTTACACAAGTATTAATTGTATTAATTTGATATTTAATTTTGGATTTTGTAACTTCTTATTAAGCCTTTGAAGAATAGCTGGTAGAAATATAGTCCCAAAATTCAAATTGTCTCTTGTTTAATTCTTTTAAGATTCAGAGATGTTTAAGTAGTTATAACCATCATGAACTCTCACTTCTATAGGAGAGTCTATTCAGAAAATACTTGCTTATGCATCTGTTATCAATTATTTACAAGACTTGAAACTTTTAAAGTTTCAAATATTACAGGAAGATCTTTGATTCATGTTGAATACATGTGAGTAGGTTGAGCTGTTGCATACATTCTTTTGTGTGTGTGTGTGTGTGTTGTGTGTGTGTGTGTGTGTGTGTGTGTGTGTGTGTGTGTGTGTAGAGGGGTGTATGTGTATGTGTATCATTGAAATCAAGGATAAGAATGTCTGGTCTGAACTTGTCTCCTTTTTCTGAGATATAATTATGGTGTTTTTTGGTTCATTGTATGATCTGATTGCTTGCCTTTGCCTGATGTGCACAATCAAGCTCAATTTTTCAATTAAAACTTCTTATTTATTATTGAGCATAAGGGCTCTGATATTGCTTTGTCTTTAGTCTGCCATCTAGTATCTTTGTTTCCTCTTCAAAAATTAACATGAAATATAACTTTTAACTCCTGACTGACTTTCCCTTTAATTTGCAATTTGAAATAAGTACTATAAGACCTTTGATGTCTGTGTTCATGAAGAAAAATCATTTTGAATTCTCTGTTTAATGTAATAACATCTGGACAGATTTGTTTGCACCAAGATCTTAAAATTTATTTTGTAGTTTTAGTTTAAAATACCTCCTCCATGTTTATAGCGTGGGGAGACAAACAATTCCTAGTAACAATGATAACTGTTTTATTCGTTAAAATATCTGATAATTCATAATTTTGAATATGTCTAGTTTCAAATGAATGCATTTGTTCAATAGCTTTGCTTGATAGACACATGCACAAAAATACCAGTTGTAGGGGCTGAGGAGGTGGATCAGTGGTAGACAGCTTATCTTGAATGCACAAGACCCTAGGATTGATTCCACAGCACCACCTAAGCAGAAAAAGCTAGATGTGGAACTGTGGCTCAAGTGATAGAGCACTAGTCTTGAGCTGAAATGCTGAAGGACAGTGACCAGGCCCAGAGTTCACCACCACCAACAAATTAAATAAATAAATGAAAGTCATACTCAAGTACATTAATTTCAAAGGTTAATTACCATTTTGGGTAGGGGCAGGGTGCCAAGATACAGCACCTGAAAAATAGTAAAAACAGAAAGTAAAACATCAGCTCTGCCAACAACATGTAGAATTGCCACTCAAAGAGAAACTGGTACTAAGAATGAAATACTTTTTATAACATTTCTTAAGAAATTATGGCTTTATGATAATTATCAAATAAATTGACCTTCAAAAACTCCATTGGGGGGCCTGAGTCTTAAGGGAACCTACAAAAACTGGAGGAGAAAAATCATCATCCTGTTTTTTAAAATTGTTATTGTTAAGAGAGTGTACATACAGATAAACATATTGTAAGTCAGGTAATGAGTTCATTTCTTATTTGACAATCCCATCCCTCCTGTCCCTGTCCACAGTGGTATAGCTCATTGTGAATACAGTATCTACAGAGTACAAGTGCTGCCTTTGTTTCCCTGTTCTCCTTGAATATCTCTGACTCCCTCAATTCCCATAAATGGATAAACTAGAACAGAAAAATTCCTCTTGTTTCCAATTCCTGGAATACATTTCAATATAAACATCAGTAATTTTCTCTGTACACACATCCCAAACTCGTATACTTCCTGCACCCAGTCATAACTCTCACCCAATTCTATGGTCCACAAAGTCATTCTTTTCACTTTCCACACAGGAAGAAGCCGAGATTCAGAAAGATTAAGTAACCTATTGGAAATACAAGGCTGAGCACAGTGGATCGCTTTTATAACTTACCTAATCCAGAGAGTAAGATCTGAATATCATAGTTTGAAACCAACTCAGGTTGACATATTCATTACATGTTTATCTCCAGTTAAACAGAAGAAAGCGAGAATTGTGTTTCATGTGGTAGAGCTAAAACGCCACCAGACTTGAATGGGAAACGTAAAAGATAGTGTCAATATGATGATTTTCAAGAACCAATGCTGTTCCATACATAATCTCAGACACCACACACACACACACACACACACACACACACACACACACACACAAACACACACACACACACACACACACACACACACACACCACAATCACATCCCTTAAAGCAGATGTTAGTACTGAAATCCAAATAGTTATTTTTAATTATATAAACTTTATTTTTTAGCTTGAGTGAGGTTTGACTTGATAGTTTCAACTGATGAGCCACTACTTAGAACTTTGTTATAAATATACCCCTGTCTGTATTAAGAAAAACATTCTCCTAGTTAAGTCTTCCTCCTTTTCCAGCAATGATAAGTTTTCTCTTCTTGGTCTAGTTTCTTCTTTTGGGACTCAATCTCTTAGACTTTTCCTTCTTGCATTGTCTGTACGTTCATCGATCCAGTAGATCTCAGTCATCCTAATAACCTGGACAGAACCTGCCTTGGAAAAAGTGTTCTAAGCTCACCATTCAGTGGAGATTGTTAGTACTCACCCATAATCACATTCTCTTCAGAATTGGGAACTTGTTAGGTCCAAGAATTTAGGGAAAGCACTCACTGTGTGCTATTTCATACTTTTTGATTTAATGACAACTTCCATCTATTGTCTACTTTAAGCATTGTGTGAAGAGAAGGATTGCCCCTAAGAGACAGAAGTACTGCACTAACTGTTACTGTAAAAACATAGAAAGAGGGAAAGAAGCTCTGAAGGAACCGTAGAGCCTAGAAACTGATTTCGTAAAACCCAAACTGCCTTTTATCTTACCGTCAAAATAGAAAGTCAGAGACTGCAGTTACTTGTAAGCTTCATTTATATTCTTGAGCATGGGGCTCCCTTCCTCTTTGTCCTTCTGACCATTTACATCAGGGGCAGGTGGGAAGATGTAACAAGAACACTTAGAGTTGGGACCTGGGATTAAAAACTCCTTTTTGTGATCATAATCATTCCACCACTTCCTGAATTGTACCTGAGGTGCAGAAGGAAATAAGGTTAGTAATTCAGAAACTTATAATTACTTCTAAGTTTGCTACTAATTTTGCTATCTAAACTCATCCATATCCACCCCCAGAATACTATTTCCCAACTGTGTAGACACCCTTACACTCTGTTCTCCCGGAGCATTTGAGTGTAGGGCATCTTCTGTTTCTTATGTGTACTGCTTTATAAATGGAGATTTTCTCCAAGGCTCAAAATTATTTCATTGATTGGGACATTGTGCAATATGCCAAAGAAAGAGATACCTGGAAGGAAGGTCCTAAAAGGCAAAGCATCTGCTAGGACAATGGATACCCATGGTTTGGCATGCTTAATGTTTTAACTTGTGCACTGAACTAACAGGAGAAAATGACACACTAGGAAATCTGCCAATTATGACAAATAAAGAGATATGGTGAAGGTCAGAGAAAGGATATTGATTTCATCATAGTTATGACAAGACAAAACCTTAGCACACTATCAGAATACTAATCTATACTCACCTACTTTCTTATTTACCCATATCATTAGGTCTGAGTTGTATGGAAGAGTCCTCAGGAACAGGAAGATCTCGGGGACAGCCTAACATTGTTCTGCCATTTTGGACATAAAATAACTAGTTTGATGTAAGCCATTAGTAATATCCACAAATATGTACATTTATCCTACTACACTTGATAAGTATACCCTCAGTATATTATCTTTGGTTTGGTCACTTGCTGACATAGCAGCTGTCTGGTAGCTCCATTTTGACTTCACTTTATTCACCAGAAATGGAGAAGGAAAGAATAACTACAACACATTTGCATTTTTCTCAATGAGCAGTGAGTGAGTGGCAGGGGAGTATTCAAGAAGCTCCCCATGTTCTCAGTTAGCTAGTACCACCTAGATTCCAGCTCAAATCTTGATAAACAGATACAGAACATACATGTAACTTATTGTGCCAGATTCACAGCTAGAGAGGTAGATGAGAAAGTGGAAGGGCTTGGTGTGAAAGCCACAGGTTGATATAAAGCAGAATTCAAAGAATGTGAAGATGAAGCAAGCTACCTGGGAGGGAAAGGAGAGGCAGCTAAAGCAGAAGAGCACCTAGACAGAGAAGATAGAGCACATTTGAGGCCACCTGGACATCAAGGTAACCCATCTGAGATACAACAGTCTGGTTGTGCAAAGCCACAGAGAGAGGTTGGAGGAACATCAGCAAGTGCTCTTGCCCATTTCTAGGGAGCTCTCAGAATGACAGGGTAAGAATTGGTAGCTACAAAGAGCACTGCTGCTGAGCACATCTCAGATCCCTTGCTACCATGATAATTGACATTGGAGAGGAGCAGCAAGAATTGTATGAGATGATTGCAACTCACTATGTGGAGGCTGTTCTGCAGCATTGTGGAGTGTGGTCTCAGGATGCTTAGAGCAAAGATCTTATAGCTGGTATCAAAGAATGCAGTCTACTTGGAGTAGACATTTATAGATGGCACGTGTCTGAACACAACAAGCCCATAATGAGATGCTAGAGGTAGTTTCCCTAAAGATCTAACAGCCAAAACTGGAGAGGCAAACCCAGAGCTCTGCACACATCAGGCCACCATGCCAATTGCTTCTACCATAGTACTAGCTACCCAGTTTGCACACCCATGACCTTTTACCCTGATTGTGCCCCACAATCCCTCACAACTTTTACTCTTTCACTTTGTCTATGTTTCCTTTTCCCTGCTAAACACTTCTGGATGCCTGTATTAGCTACCGCAACCCTTGCAAAACTGTTGTTTCTAATCAATTTCCTGACTCTGTAACTCAAATTACAGTCACAGTTACCATTTACCTGGTATCCTAGTCTCTATACACTTTTTTGTTACCCATAATTCATAACACCATGGTTCCAACCATCTGAACACTGACACCCCTTTCTCTGATACCCCATTCCCAAACAAAGCAAGGGAATAGTGAGCACAGACAGTCGAGTTTGATACTCCTTTTGCAGGCGTATTGGGACAAGTTATTCCTCAGGTATTTAACACGAGGGACTAACTAGTGGTGGAAAGAAAAGAGCTTACTCAAAGGTGACTAAAATCCAAGGACATGACTTACAACTTATTTCTAGGAAAAGAAGGTCTTGCAGTGAAAGTTAATGAGAAAGAAAATTTTAGAAAAAATATTGGGGATGATGCAAAATTTGAGCTTAGTCTCTTCTACTAGTGGTCTGAATTATTTTATGACATAGATATGTAAAATTATATGAAGATGCACATTTATGCGGTACTTATATTAATTGATGGAATAGTTGCATAGTATCACGCTAATTATTTTCAATAGTTTATGCTCTATGATATGCTCATGAGTCTGCCTTTGGCAATATGAATTGAGCTCTCTAACAACAAACGGAATTTCATTGTCAAATACTACAAGGAGATT
This sequence comes from Dipodomys merriami, assembly GCF_024711535.1. NCBI lineage: Eukaryota > Metazoa > Chordata > Mammalia > Rodentia > Heteromyidae > Dipodomys > Dipodomys merriami. The sequence goes on along the minus strand of NW_027204971.1, from coordinate 1,083,968 downwards.
ACAGATGATAGTACCAAAATGAAATCTGGAACAGTAAAACTGAATAAAGCTACAAGTTTGCAGTGAGGGTGTCAGTGGTAAGGGCTATGATAAAAGAAAAATTCTTCACCATGGAATCTTGGAAAAATAGAAGGTGTTTTCTTGAATAACTAGCTTTTAAAATATTCTTAGAAAGCAAAACATTGTTTTTTATTCTTGCTATTTGGAACCTCTTTAATGAATGGTTTAACAAAAAATTATCAAAACGACTTTGAAAATTCAATGATGTGAATTATCACATTAACATTATACTCAAAGTTGCCTTGAGATGCAGGAAGGCTGTATTCCTTTTCTATTAAATTAATGGAATAAGCTTCCTGTTGAATGATTGGACAGTCCATGACACTTGTTCCAAAACAAAAAATATACTGGAGAGAAAAAAAAGAGGAGTAGTTCTGGGAAAATGGCGGAGAAAAGCTGGAGGCTAAACAAGCTCTCGCATAGAAAGAAGTTTTATTGTTCCAGTGAACAGTCTTAGGCTGGAGAATTACACCAAGTGTGCCATCACAGTACAGAGAGTTAGCCAGAGAGGGAAAATCCAGGCAAGGAGACAGATCTGAGCACTTGCTGGTAGCTGCGGCTGTGGTGGTGAGCCGCCACCTCCATACCTAAACACAGAGAATCCTGGGCAAAGTTGCCAGACACAGCAAGCTAGCAGATTCTACTCAACACCAGTAAGAACTGACAAGGAGCAGATATCTTCATCCTACAGAATGCAGACCAGAGACTTCAAAGGAACCAAGACTCAGTTCCACGGAGGAGAAGTCACTCAGCCCAGGCAGTGAAAACTCTGCCCCCAAAGGAGTGTCTTTCTTCACTGGGTACACAGAGCCAGATGCTACCCCTCCCTAAAGCAGCGTAGATAATCAATTAAAATTCAGTAAACATAAACCTTGAGAATGGTTCTAGGCTGGGCTCTGTGAATGTCTCAGAAGCTAGCCCCTCAAGGAAAAGATACTGTTTGCTGAAAGGCCTCAACTCTACCCAGAACCTAGCCTCATCACAGCATCTCCAAACTAGAGGAAACAACCATCTTCCTCTTTGTGACACTCAAAACAGATCTCCCTCCCACTGAACTAGCCTGGGAGGAGGATTACAAAATTCTGGGTAAAGTAGAGCATTTTTCTGCTTGCCCAAACAAATTGATTTAAGAAACCAATCAAACCACAGGAAAACCAAACACCACAAGCAGAACAGAGACTCCACAAATGGATTGGTTATGGACAAAAGGGAGATACAGGATCTTGCCGTTCACCCCCCCCCCCCGAAAAAATCAAAGAACCCTACTTTTATACCTATTTTTATACCTATTTTATTATTAATTAAAAAATTGTATTCTATTAATCTTTTTTCCTCTTATAATTTTTATTTTAGGTGAATATGCATGTGTATATTCTTTTAAATTTTTATTTTATTTCTACTGAACTTTTGGTCCTTTTTCTTTCTTTCTCATTCTTTTTATTTTTTCTTCTCTTTCATTCTTTTTTTGAGTGACTAAATTGCTGTTCTGCTCATCTTCAGATATACCTGTCATCGATTATTAGACCTTATCCCTCGTTGTGTACACACATAATCCAGAAATTTATTACTTAATTCAAAATCTCTTAGGCTTAAATTCCGTAATAACAATATTATTTCTTTATATGTATATAATATTTTAAGTATTTTTATTTTTAGTTTTTCATATCTCCTTTCTACTCCTCCCCTCCTCTCATCCTATCCACGTTTTTCTCTCAATATTACTTTAATAATCTTGCATAATTTTTGTGTTTCAATTTTAAATTTAAATTTTTGTTTTTCCATTTTTTCTTGTCTCTTTTTTACTCTTCTCTTTCTTCTATCCTTTTGTCCAATCCATTTCCCTCTTTAATTTTAGGAATTAGTTAATTTTACTCTCTTTTTACCTTTCCACATCTCTCGGATCTTATTTTTCCCCACATTTTCCCCTAAACCTAGTAGTTTCTGGATTGCCAAATTCTATTTTGCTGTTCTTAGCCCATTAATACATAGTTGTTTGACATTCAATAGATTGTATCTGTTGAAATATATTGTATCTGCAGAGTTTTGGCTGTACAACTACAGGACTTTGGTTGATACTTGCCTTAAAATAGTGTTCTAGCACAAAGCTGATATTACAGTCATACTAAATAGAGGCATTCATGGAATCCATTAAAAGCCAGCTGAAAGAAGTCAGGGAGACCAGAAAGGGAATACTGTATGGAACCCAGCAGAAGGAATTAGAGTCCAAGGAAACCATAACCAATCAAATAAGTGATTTGATAATAAACACTGAACACCAAATTAAGGAAGTAAAGAAACTCATACAAGATCTAAAACAAAACTCCAACAAAGAATTTGAAGCCATCAAATCCAAGCAATTAGAAGTAAAAGAACTAAAAAAACAAAATAGAAATTCTTGACAGTAGGTTAAACCATGCAGAAGATCAAAATTCGGGGATTGGAGACAGCTTAGATATTATAGAGAAAGAACGTACAACTATCTAAGACAAATCCAAGAAATATGACAGACCTATTCAACATTTGGAAGACACCATCAGAAGGCCTAATCTGAAGATAACAGGTGTAGAGGAGCACCTAGAAACAAAAGTTAATGGTCTAGGAAAATTGTTTCATGGGATCCTAACAGAAAACTTCCCAAACATGCAAAATGATAGGTCTATTCAAATACAAGAAGCTTTTAGAACCCCAAATAGACCAGACTAGAACAGGACATCGTATCACCACCTTATAATTCCCACAGGATCAATTCACACCAAGGAAAAGATCCTCAAAGTTGTCAAGGAGAAAAGATCAATCACCTATAAGGGAAACCAATTAGAATCACCTCAGATTTCTCAACTGAGACAATTAAAGCAAGAAAACCTTGGATTGATGTAGGCCATGCCCTAAAGACAAACAACTATTAACCAAGCATACTGTACCCAGCTATACTCTCCTTCATAACTGAAGGTCAAATAAAAACCTTCCATACAAAAGAAAAAATGAAACAATATATCTCTACCAAACCAGCCTTACAAAAGATACTTAAAGATGTCCTACACAGAGAAAACCAACAGGACCACAATAAAGGCCAAGAAACCACACCCAAACTGAGAATCCAAGAACCATAGGAAGAACCCATTTGGCGCAGCCCTCGAGAAAGTGGATTAAAAAGAAAGATCCTTCCATCTGCTCCCTTCAGGACTCACACCTGGACCATAAAAACAAACCCATTTTGAAAGTGAAAGGCTGGAACAAAATCTACCAAGCAAACAGCCCGCGAAAAGAAGCAGGAGTTGCAATCCTAATATCAGATAAAATAGATTTCAAATTAAAATTAGTGAGAAGAGATAAAGAAAGTCACTACATACTAATAAAGGGATCTCTCCTTCAGGAGGATATTAAAATTCTAAATCTCTATTCACAAAACATTGGAGTACCCAGATTTATGCAAGAAACACTACTTTTTCTCAAATCTCACATAGATCCAAAGACATTAATTGTTGGGGACTTTAACACACCATTTCCCCCAATAGATAGATGAACTCGGCAAAAACTCAACAGAGAAACTCAGATATAAACAACTGCATAGATCACCTAGATTTAATATTATGCCCAGCAGTATCAGAATACACGTTTTTCTCAGCAGCATTTGGAACTTTTTCCAAAATAGACCACATTTTTAGGTCAAAAAACACACTTGTCCAAATTCAAAGGGAATAAAATTAGAACTGAACACCAAAACCACCAAAGAAAGTCCTGTAACACATGGAGGCTGAAGAACACATCGTTGAATCATCAGTGGGTCATGGAAGAGATCAGAAAGAAAATTCAAATTTTCATAATATTCAACAAAAATGAACACAGAAATTACCAGCTCCTCTGGGACACAGGGAAGACAGTACTCAGAGGCAAGTTTATAGCTCTGAATACCTACATCAACAAATTGGGGAGATCTGAAACCAACAATTTAATGAGACATCTGAGCCTCCTTGAAAAAGAGCCGCAGGATAAACCCCAATCCATTAGATGGAAAGAAATAATTAAATTAAATCAAAATTAAATGAATTAGTATCCATAAAAACATAGAAAGAATCAACAAAACAGAAGTGGTTCTTCAAAAATTAACAAATTGACAGATCCTTAGCAAATCCTGTTAGAAAGAGAAAAGAGGTGCAGGGAGGAGGCTCAATGGTAGAGGGCTTTCCTTGCATGCATGAGGCCCTTGGATCGATTCCTCAGCACCACATAAGCAAAAAGAAAAACACCAGAAGTGGCACTGTGGTTCAAGTTGTAGAGAACTAGCCTTGAGCTAAAGAGCTGAGGGACAGCACCGAATCTAGTATTAGAATGCCCAGCTACAGTAATAAGAAAAGATGCAGATATAAAAGGGATCCAATTACGTAAAGAAGAAGTAAAACTCTCCCTCTTTGCAGATGACATGTTCTTATAATTAAAGAATCCCACAGACTCTACTCCCAAATTACTCAAGCTGATTCAAAACTTTGGCAAAGTAGCAGGGTATGAAATCAACCATCAAAAATCAATTGCTTTCTGAATGCCAACAGTGAGAAAAACATGACTGAAATAAGGAAAGGAACACCATTAATAATAGCCCTACAAAAAATAAAATATCTAGGAATTAACTTAACCAAAAAAGTGAAGGACCTCGATGATGAAAATTTTAAAAACATGAAAAGGGAAATCAAAAGAGAACTTAAAAAGTGGCAAAAACTCCCATACACCTGGATTGGAAAGATCAAAATCCTGAAAATGGCAATAATTCCCAAGGCTATCTACAAGTTCAATCCAATACCTACCAATATTCCATCCTCATTCTTCAAGGAAATAGAAGAGGCTATCCTAAAATTCATATGGAACAATAAAAGACCATGAATAGCTAAAATGATCCTCAACAGAAAGGACAGTGCTGGAGGAATATTAATACCAAATTTCTAACTCTACTACAAAGCCACAATAATCAAAACAAGTTGGTACTGGCACAAGAATAGTCCTCAGGACCAATGGAATAGAATTGAAAACCCAGAAATGAACCTACAGACCTATAGCCATCTAATCTTCGATAAGGGAGCTAAAACAATAGAATGGAAGAAAGACAGTCTCTTCAGTAAATGGTGCTGGCAAAATTGGTTAACTACTTGCAGAAAATTAAGCTAGATCCTTATGTATCACCCTGCACCCGAACCAACTCCAAATGGATCAAAGACCTCGGAGTCAAACCAGACACCCTGAAAATTTACAGGATGGAATCGGAGAAACCCTAGGCCTCCTTGGCACAGGCCGACATTTTCTTAATAGAGACCCAGAAACACAAGAAATCAAAGAAAGTTTGGACAAATGGGATTGCATGAAACTGCAGAGCTTCTGTATGGCAAAGGACATACCTAGGAAGATCGATTGAAAGCCCACAGATTGGGAGAAGATCTGCACTAGGCATATAACAGACAAGGGTCTTCTATCTAAAATATACCTGGAACTCAAAATTAAATCCCCAACAACAAATCCTCAAAGCAACAAATAAGTGACCTAAAAACTTAAAGAGAAACTTCTCTGAAGAGGAAAGAAGGATGGCCAATACACACATGAAGAAATGTTCAACCTCTCTAGCCTTAAAAGTAGTGCAAATCATACCAGCATTGAGATACCACCTCATCCCAGTGACAATGGCTATAATCAAGAACTCTAAAAACAACAGATGAGGCTGGGAAGGGAGGTGAAGGGTAAACAAAGGAGGAGGCTGCAATGCTTGGTAAGAAATGTATGCTTATCCTGCCCATGTAATTGTAACCCCTCTGTACAGTATGTTCACAAATAAAATTAAATTAAATTAAAAAAAAAAAGAACAACAGATGATGGAGGGGATGTTAGCAGAAGGGAAGTTTACTGCATTGTTGGTGGGCATGTAAAGTTGTTCAACCACTTTGGAAAGTAATATGGAGGTTCCTCAGAAAACTCCACATAGAGCTCCCCTATAACCCAGCAATCCCACTTTTGGGCATTTACCCAAATGATCACAAACAGGACCACACTAAAGCTACCAGCACAACTCTGTTTATTGCAGCATTATTTACCATAGCTAAGATATGGAACCAACCCAGATGCCCCTCAGTAGATGAATGGATCAAGAAAATGTGGTATATATACACAATGGAATTCTATGCCTCCATCATAAAAAAATGACATTGCCCCATTTGTTAGGAAATGGAAAGACCTGGAAAAACATTATATAAAGTGAAGTAAGCCATTATATATTCTTGATGTGAACCACTTATCAAATATATACATGCAATAACTTTATCCCATTCTGTGTTGCTTTTTTGGACACTGTTGATTGCAACCTTTGGTGCATTCTGATTTATGTTTTCCTATAATGAATGACCCTTCATTGATGTCAGTTTCCAGTATGTCTTCTGGTCCTGTAACTACGAACCATCATATTGATTTGCACTCCTGCTATAGTAACAGTGAAGTAAAGCTACATAATTATGCTCTGGTCACCTACCTACTGCCACTTTTGTATCTCTCTCCATTAGCTTTTTGTAAACGCCTTAGGGCATATCCACAACTTATTTGGTCCTTAAAAACCTGTAGAATTACAGGCCTTAAATTTAGTTTTAATGGAAATATGTGACGTCCAATTTCTTTTTTTTTCCTTTTTGTACATTTTTGGTTGTAAGAATACTGTACAAAGGGGTTACAGTTACGTGACAAGGTAATGAGTACATTTCCTATCAAGCATTTTTGCCTCCTCCGGGCAAATAAGATGAAAATTGAGACCTTCATAATATAGAAGCACACCAAAACTCTAGGTATATATTTTTCTTCATATGAGTATTTTGAATTTTGTGATGCTAGAGATTTAACCTACTTGCAAGTTAATAATGAACTTGTCACACTTTAACGGATGCTAGACGATTTATGATGCTCTTGGGTCAGAGACAAAAAGGACTTAATTTTTACAGTAATAGTGAAAGCCAGTGAGATATGTGTGTATGTGTATATTTATATATTACAAGTGTATCTCCCATCCCTCAGTGCCACTGAGTGAAGTAAAGATAGCCATGTGAAGCCTATACAAACAATGGGTTCTGAGTTTGAGCAAATTTGATCTTTCTAATGAGCAATAAGCATGCTTGAACTTTACTCTGGATAATGCCAATAGCTTAGAAAAAGCTTGCAAATATACTATGGAATATAGAGCAGCTAGTGTTCACTTGAAGATATGCAAACACTTGAGTCTGCCGTGGAATTGTTTTTTTTCTTTTGTTTCTTGAATGTTCCTAGCTACTAAGACCAATATATATTTCTCCTAATAAACGTTTAGATCCCCTTAAAAGGGAGGCATGACAATTTGTTGAGAATACTTATTATTTTTTTAGCCCTAAGCCCTCAGTCCTATCTAGAATACAATTCAACAAAATAAATAGATGGAATTCAAATTTAACACATCTAGAAGCTTTTTTCTTAGAGGCATTTCTTAATGTAGGTGTGGAAGAAATTAAGGAAAAAATAGGCCCACAAATATATATTATGAAGATATTCTATGTATTTTAACAGTAATAAAAGATTACATTTCTGTTTTTTAGTGTGTGAATATTTACAGAGTATGTACAGAGTGCCAACGTTTATGCCAGGGCCTATCATGGAATAGAATGTAGCAAATTTTCTCTATATTGTTTGTATATTTATAGAATTCACCTGTCTGACTTCTCTCCCATTTTGATAAAAAAAGAGAACCTGTTTGATTGAAATACAATCATTATTTTTCTACCTTCAGGATTCCACACACTTTGCTGTCTACTAAATATAGAAAAGATTCATGCATAACCCTCATCTTCAAGGAGCAATTTTCAGTATCACAAGTAGCTTGTGTTTATCTCCCACCCCTTTCCTCCCAGCTGTCAATCTAGGTGAGCGATGGCTGAATTCTATAAGACAGGAAAACTCAGATAATTCACAGGCATTCAGTTAGTATCTAATGGAAAATTCTTCACTTGGATTATATTATATCATCATCTTTGTGAGAACTCAGCTTCCTTATTTGGAAACTGAGCTGTTCAGTTAAAAGTGAGTAGATGAATCTTATTATTTAAAATTTCATTTAACTGAAATTGGAAGAATTAATTTTTCAGACACTATTCACATTTAAGATTCATTAGCCACATATAGCCAGTGGCTAGTCTGTTAAACAATGCATATATAGAATATTTCCATTATCACAGATGTTTCTGTTGGAACTGTTTTAAAGCATGTTTTAGTTTGTTAAGGCATGGTCCATGTTCATAAACTATATATACTCCATACGTGGTACTCAGACTGAAGATCCAACCAGAAAGGCTAGACACCCATGAAGTTAAGATATAGGTATAAATTGTTCTACATAGGCACACTTATTTGTGAGGAGGAAGAGGATCAAACAGTCAACATCAGCAGAATCAACCCTCTCAACTCCAGGAAAGAATAGGTAAAAATTTTAGCAGTTCATTGCAGCTTTGCTTCTGTGATTGTAATTGACTGTGTTATTCTCAATGGTGATTTTGTTGGAAAATATAAATGTGTAATTATCACATTAGCTCAGTGAAGAATTTGAGTTTTTGCTTTGTAAATGTAATTTGATATTTATATGTGACATTTCAATTTCTCCTGGTATCAATACACCACAAATATCTTTATATGTTTTCTGAGGTGTTTCTTTAGTTAATTTTGTTGTTCTTACAGCAGACATTTTAGAAATTAGTGGAAAAGTTAAGACTTTCTTGTGTTTTGCAATCCCATTATTTCTCCGTAAGCTTAACAAAAAATGAGAATCTAAGAACTATGTGAAGAAATTGTATCTCCATTCACCTGTTCACTTTCATTAATTACTGGACCAAAGGGAACTGGCTCCCCAGAATCTCACCTTCAGAATTCAAGAATGAGGTGGGAATAAGGCAAGGAAAGAGAGACATAGTAATTTGCACTGAAGTTACTTTGCTGTCACAATGAACACTTGTTCTCATGCAATCTTTTTGAATCCCACAGTTAGCTTTTTTGTGGTTTTTATTAGTATGACAAAGATGACTGACTTTCCCAGATTTACAGTTGGAAGTGTGGGGGACACATTCCTTTATCTATGGAATCTTCCTTAAAATTGTGCATCATTCACTCTGGGTCTCAGTGCCTTTTCCATCCTTGTCACAAGTATGTATTTCTACAAATGGAAACGTTGGTTCATCATTTGTCTATAAATGATTAAATTATGTGGATTTGCTATAGAAGGAAGGTATTATGGGTAGGACCCTTTGGTCCATGTGGACATTTCTTTATGGAGTTCTTTTACGGTCCTTACTCATGGACTCATGTGTAAGTAATTCTCCCCATATTCCAGTATACTCCAGTAGAGTGGGGCAACGCATTAGAAATTTAAAACATGCCTATAACTCTTATAAAGTATACTTTTAAATATAATGATATAAATAAAAGCTTTTGTTTTGTTTTTATTTTTAATTTTAATATTATTGTCAAGGTGATGTACAGAGGGGTTACAGTTACATAAGTAAGGTAGTGATAACCTTTCTTATCTAACTTGTTACCCTCTCCCTCATTTTTCTTCCTCTTTCCTTCATTCTCTCAATCCCTCCAAAGTTGTACAGATCATTTCCAACATATTGTTACATTTGATTTCCTTTAATTAAATGTTTGTGATGTTCCCATCCTGGAACTCCACAATGTAAACACTGGAACACCACGGTTAGACCCATCTGCCATGCATATATGCATATGCATATTTTCCTAAAATTTGGGGTCATATATTTGTTTGATTATTCATTTGTTTATTGCCCAAACTGGAGCTTGAATCCAGGGCCTACACACTGTTCTCTGCTTTTTTTTTTTCCCACAGCACTAGCCACAGGCCCATTTCTGTCATTTTGGTGGTTAAATGGATATTCCTCGGGGGGCTGGCTTTGAACCGTAATACTCAAATCTCACCCTTGTGAGTAGGTAAGATACAGGTGTGATCCTACTTTATAAGTTGACTTTTCATCTCATAATATCATTCATAAATTTCCTATCCTTAGAAATTTCATACTGTTCTAAGAACATCACTTAGAATGATTGCATGGGAGTCCAGTGCTTATAAATTCCATAATTAATTAAACTTTCCCTAACACTAAAAATTTTGTTGTCTCCAAAATATTAAATGCATCATTAAAGTTCATTTGGATTTTTCATTCTACTATTTATTTTTTATAAATAGATAAGTATCTGCTAGTTGTTAGAAAGAACCAAATACAAAATTTCTTGTTACATAATGATCTATCTTAACTTGGCTCATCTAAAACAGTACGTTACTCCTCCCCATAAAGTTTATATTTTTCCCAGCATGCAGTTCCAGTTTTGTAACTTTTACACACCTTACCCATTATAATGCTTTTGTCGAAAATCCCTCTTACTATCAACTAGTTTTTGTAAAAACATTTTCCATGTTATATCATTAATAGGAAAGCATATTTAACTAATACCAACTCAATGTCATCATTTCCACGTGTATCAGCATTTTAGCTTGGATCAGAACTTGATTTTAACAATATTTTATTTTAATGGAAGAATCAGAGTATCAAACGGAAGGCTGAGGGTTCCTTTATGAACAAATTTTATCATTCACTGCTTATTTTTGTTTTTGAATTTGAAAGTTAAAGATTACTAGCACACATATCCTCTGTTGTCACTTCATTTGATTCCAGTTCTCTACAACATGTATATACATTTTTCTAATTTGGGAAGGGGAAGGGAAACAACAAAATGCTGAAACAAGGATACATGTTGACCAATTGTAACAATGAGAAGTACAATAAACTATGTTGAAAACTAACTTCACAACTTCAGGGTAGGGGGAAGGAGGAGTTGGGGAAGTAAGGAGGGAAGGGAATGTAGGGGGAAAACAGAGGATGGGGTAACAATGCTCGACAGGAAATGTACTCATTAACATGCTGTAACTGAACCCTGTAACCCCTCTACAATTTCTTTACAATAAAAATATTTTTAAAAAGATTACCAGCTAATATTTCCATGGTTAACTTGCTATGCACCTTAAATGCTTCATATAGCTGAAAATGGGAAACCAAAAAGAAAGCAACTTTATATATATATATATATATATATATATATATATATATATATCTGTAACACTGAGATGCCAAATCCAGTGCCAAGTGAACAAGAACCCAGAGTACAGTCATTAATCTCTAGAATTCTGAGTTGTTTTCTTTTTTCTTTTTTTTTAATTTAATTTAATTTTATTTGTGAACATACTGTACAGAGGGGTTACAATTACATGGGCAGGATAATGCGTACATTTCTTATCAAGAATTGCACCCTCCTCCTTTGGTTTACCCTTCACATATCTTCCCAGCCTCCCCCCTCCACCCCAATCCCAATCCTTCTCCTTCCCCCCCTCCCCCCCCCCCACACGGACATTGTAAAGCTCGTTTTGGCCATGACAAATTGTACTTCTCATTGTTGCAACAGGTCCACCTGTATCCTTAAACAACTGGTTTTTCCCCATCTCCTCCACAAGTTATACTGACATCAAATATAGTGAAAGCAGGAGTTATACTGTGGGGGAGGGACATACAAAGCAACAAAGAGATAATCTTATAAATGCGTTAGAAACACATGCATGAAAGAAAAAAAATATGAAAATACATGTCTAAGGGTTCATTTTCCTGACCTCACATTATCTGACCTATTCCGCTTGACTCATACATATACTAGATATTGCAAATATGGGAAACCATGGGACCTATGTTTCTTTGGGCCTGGCTTACTTCGCTTAATGTAATTTTTTCCAAGTTTTTCCATTTCCTAACAAATGGGGCAATGTCATTCTTTCTGATGGAGGCATAGAATTCCATTGTGTATATATACCACAGTTTCTTGATCCATTCATCTGCTGAGGGACATCTGGGTTGGTTCCATATCTTAGCTATGGTAAATAATGCTGCAATAAACATTGTTGTGCTGGTAGCTTTAGTGTGGTCTTGTTTGTAAACATTTGGGTAAATGCCCAAAAGTGGGATTCCTAGGTCATAGGGGAGATCTATGTGAAGTCTTTTGAGGAACCTCCATACTGCTTTCCAAAGTGGTTGAACAAGTTTACATTCCCACCAACAATAAAGTGAGGTTCCTTTCTGTCCACATCCCCTCCAGCATCTGTTGTTGTTAGAGTTCTTGATTTTGGCCATTCTAACTGGAGTGAGGTGATATCTCAATGTTGTTTTGATTTGCATATCTTTTATGGCTAGGGATGTTGAACATTTCTTCATGTATCTATTGGCCATCCTTCTTTCTTCTTCAGAGAAGCTTCTCTTTAAGACTTTTGCCCAGTTATTAATTAGGCAGTTGTTTCTTTGAGGATTTGTTGTTGGGTGGTTTAATTTTTTGAGTTCCAAGGATATTTTAGATATGAGACCCTTGTCCGTTGTACGGCTAGTAAAGATCTTCTCCCAATCGGTGGGCTTTCTATTGATCTTGCTAGCTATGTCATTTGCCTTGAAGAAGCTCTGCAACCTTATGCAATCCCATTTGTCCAACCTTTCTTTGATTTGTTGTGCTTCTGGGTCTCTATTCAGAAAATTTCGGCCTGAGCCAAGGAGACCTAGGGTTTCTCCTATTCCATCCTGTAATGTTTTCAGAGTGTCTGCTTTGAGTTCAAGGTCTTTGATCCATTTGGAGTTGATTCTGGTGCAGGGTGATATATAAGGATCTAGCTTTAGTTTTCTACATGTAGTTAACCAATTTTGCCAGCACCATTTACTGAAGAGGCTGTCTTTCTTCCATTCTATTGTTTTAGCTTCCTTATCGAAGATTAGATGGCTATAGGTCTGTAGGTTCATTTCTGGGTTTTCAATTCTATTCCATTGGTCCTGAGGTCTGTTCTTATGCCAATACCAAGCTGTTTTGATTACTATGGCTTTATAGTAGAGTTTGAAATTTGGTATTGATATTCCTCCAGCAGTGTTCTTTCCGTTGAGGAGCATTTTTGCTATTCGGGGTCTTTTATTGTTCCATATGAATTTTTGGATTGCCTCTTCTATTTCCTTGAAGAATGAGGGTGGAATTTTGATAGGTATCGCGTTGAATTTGTAGATAGCCTTGGGAAGTATTGCCATTTTCAGGATGATAATATTGCCAATCGAGGACCTTGGGAGGTTTTGCCATTTTTTTAGTTCTGTGTTGATTTCCTTTTTCAAGATTTTAAAGTTTTCATCATACAGGTCCTTCACTTCTTTAATTAAGTTAATTCCTAGGTATTTTATTTTTTGTGGGGCTATTACAAATGGAGTTGCTTTCCTAATTTCAGCCACACTTTTCTCATTGTTGGCATACAGAAAAGCCATTCATTTTTGGGGGTTAATTTTGTAACCTGCTACTTTGCCAAAGTTTTGAATCAGCTTGAGTGAATTGGGAGTGGAGTCTATGGGATTCTTTAAATACAAGATCATGTCATCTGCAAAGAGGGAGAGTTTTATTTCTTCTTTCCCTATTTGGATCCCCTTTATGTCTGCATCTTGTCTTATTGCTGTAGCTAGGCATTCTAATACTAGATTGAAGAGAAGTGGAGAGAGTGGGCATCCTTGTCTTCTTCCTGAGTTAAGAGGAAATGGCTTTAGTTTTTCACCATTGAGTATAATTCTGGCTGTAGGTTTGTCATATACAGCCTTTATTGTATTGAGGAATGTTCCATGGATTCCTAATTTTTACAAAACCTTCATCATAAAGGGGTGTTGGATCTTGTCGAATGCTTTTTCTGCATCTATTGAGATAACCATGTGGTTCTTACTCTTGCTCCTGTTGATGTGATGAATAATATTAATTGATTTGCGTATATTGAACCAGCTTTGCATCCCTGAAATGAATCCTGTTTGATCATGGTGTATGATTTTTTGGATGAATTGTTGAAGTCGATTGTCCAAAATTTTATTGAGAAGTTTTGCATCAATGTTCATCAAAGAAATGGTTCTATAGTTCTCTTTCTTTGATGAGTCCCTGCCTGGTTTTGGGATGAGGGTTATGATGGCTTCATAGAATGTGTTCAGTAGTGAGCTTTCTCTTTCAATTTCATTGAAGAGTTGGAGGAGTATTGGTGTGAGCTCTGCTTTGAAGGCCTTGTAAAATTCCGCTGTAAAACCATCTGGTCCTGGACTTTTCTTAGCTGGGAGGTCGCTTATTGCTGTTTTTATTTCAATGCTTGATATGGGCCTGTTAAGCTGGTTTAACTCATCTTGGTTTAATTTTGGCATGTCAATATTTGCTAGGAAAAGGTCCATTTCTGTCAAGTTCTCAAACTTATTAGCATAAAGTTTTGAGAAGTATTCCCTTATAATGTTCTGAATCTTGGTTGTTTCCGTTGTGATGTTTCCATTCTCATCTCTGAGTTTATTAATTTGGGTGTGTTCTCTCCTTTTTCTGATAAGGTTTGCTGAGGGTCTGTCAATTTTGTAAAGTTTTTCGAAGAACCATCTCTTTGTTTTGCTGATTCTTTCTATAGTTTTTTTGGATTCTAATTCATTTAATTCTGATTTAATTTTGATTATTTCTTCCCGCCTACTGGATTGGGGTGTATCTTGCTGCTCTTTTTCAAGGAGGTTTGGAGGTGTCATTAATTTGTTAGTTTCAGATCTCTCCAATTTGTTGATGTAGGAGCTCAGAGCTATAAACTTGCCTCTGAGTACTGCCTTTGCTGTGTCCCAGAGGAGCTGGTAATTTGTGTGTTCGTTTTCGTTGAATAGCATGAACATTTGAATTTCCTTTCTAATCTCTTCCATGACCCACTCATGATTCAGCAGTGTGTTGTTCAGCCTCCATGTGATGCCGGATTTCTTTGGTGGCTTTTGTTGTTGAGTTCTAATTTTATTCCCTTCTCTTCAGAGAGAATGCAAGGTATAACCTCAATGTTTCTGAATTTAGACAAGTTTGCTTTGTTGCCTAACATGTGGTCTATTTTAGACAACGTTCCATGTGCTGCTGAGAAGAACGTGTATTCTAATGCTGCTGGGTGAAATGTTCGGTAAATGTCTGTTAAGTCTAGTTGATCTATGCAGCTGTTTAGATCTGCGGTTTCTCTGTTGAGTTTTTGCCGAGTTGATCTATCTATTGGGGAGAGTGGTGTGTTAAAATCCCCAACAATTGATGTCTTTTTATCTATATGGGATTTGAGGGAACGTAGTGTTTCTTTGATAAATTTGGGTGCTCCATTGTTTGGCGAATAGATATTTAGAATTTTCATATCCTCCTGAAGGAGAGATCTTTTAATTAGTATGTAGCGACCTTCTTTATCTCTTCTCACGAATTTTAATTTGAAGTCTATTTTATCTGATAGTAGGATTGCAACTCCTGCCTGTTTATTGGGGACGTTTGCTTGGTAGATTTTGTTCCAGCCTTTCACATTGAAAATGTGTTTGTTTTTACGGGCAAGATGTGACTCCTGCAGGCAGCAGATAGAAGGGTCTTGTTTTTTAATCCAACTAGACAGTCTATGTCGCTTAATTGGAGAGTTCAGTCGGTTAACGTTAAGAGATAGGACTGAGAGGTATTTGGGAGTTCCTGCCATGTTATCCACCTTCTTGGGGGCTGCAAAAACTGGGTTCTTCCTAAGATTCTTGGATTCTCAGTTTGGGTGCAGTTTCTTGGCCTTTGTTGCGGTGTGGTGGTTTTCTATGTGTAGGACATCTTTAAGAATCTTTTGTAGCGCTGGTTTGGTGGAGATGTATTGTTTCAATTTTTCTTTGCTATGGAAGGTTTTCATTTTGCCTTCAGTTATGAAGGAGAATTTAGCTGGGTACAGTATTCTTGGTTGATAGTTGTTTGTTTTTAGTGCATGGCATACATCATTCCAGGCTCTTCTTGCTTTGATTGTTTCTGCTGAGAAATCTGAGGTAATTCTAATTGGTTTCCTTTATAGGTGATTAACCTTTTCTCCTTGACAGTTTTAAGGATCTTTTCCTTGGTCTGGGTTGATCCTGTGTGGATTATAATGTGACGGTGAGATGTCCTATTCTTGTCTGGTCTATTTGGGGTTCTAAAAGCTTCTTGTATCTGAATAGGCCTATATTTTTTATGACCTATATTTCCTAGACCATTAACTTCTGTTTCTAGGTGCTCCTCTACACCCATTATCCTTAGATTGGGCCTTCTCATGGTGTCTTCCAGGTGTTGGATAGACGTATCATATTTCTTGGACTTTTCTTGGATGGTTGTATATTCTTTCTGTATAATATCTAGGCTGTCTTCAATCCCTGAGATTCGATCTTCTGCATGGTCTTACCTGCAGTCAAGACTCTACTTTTTTTTTTTTTTATCTCTTTTCCTTCTAATTGGTCAGCTTTGATGGCTTCAAGTTCTTTGTTGAAGCTCTGTTTTAGGTCTTGTATGAATTTCTTTACTTCCTTAATTTGGTGTTCAGTGTTTGTTCTCAAATCACTTAGTTGATTGGTTATGGTTTCTTTGGACTCCCATTCCTTCTGTTGGGTTCCATTCAGCATTCCCTTTGTGGTCTCCCTGACTTCCTTCAGCTCTTTGTTAATGGATTCCATGAATGCCTTTAGTGATCTTTGTGTATTCTCTACCTGGTCTCTCCATTCCTGAATTACTCTTTGATTAGCTTCCTCCTGTCTGTGGGATTCCTGCAGTTCTCTTTCCTCCCGTTCATGGGATTCCTGCAGTTCTCTTTGAGTGTTCTCAGCCTGCTCACGTCATTCCTCCCTTTCTCTTTGAGTATTCTCAAGTTGTTCACGCAAATCCTGTATCAGTTTTTGAGTAGCTTCCTCATGCTTATGATATTCTTATATAAACTTCTGGGATGCCTCCTCTCTCTCCCTATGACGCTCATACAGAGTCCTTTGTACATTGTCAAACTTCTCATTTATCATGTTTGCTAGTAGTGTTTGTAGAGCTATTTGGGAACTCTCCTCTGGGTTATTCTTTATCTGTTCTAATCCCTGATTATCCAGATTGGGAATTGAGATACCCCAATTTGCCATTTTTCTTGTGTTTTTCCAGCTTACTCTGCCCATTTGAGATGAAGATAGCACCAGTTTTGTGCTAGAACACTATCTTAAGGCAACCATCAACCAACGTTTGCGTTTGTACAGTCAATAGTCTACAGATACAATCTAGTTCAACATATACATCTATTCAACATCAAACAACTCTATGTTAAAGGACTTCGAACTGCCGAAAAGAATTTGGAAAACCAGAAATTATTAGGATTAGGGAGAGATGTGGGTAAAAAATAGGAATAGATTGGTGTGGGGAGGCACAGGGAGAGTTAACTATGTCCTAATCACAATGCAGGAAATGGGTTGGGTAGGATGCAAGTAGAGAGAGAAAGAAAAAGAAGAGACGGGAAGGGGAATGAAAAGAGAGCAGAAAAAAATAGAAACGTAAAAATTAATGTTATTATAGAGATAAAAGATCGTCTATTTAGAGAGGAATGTGAATATGTTGCGAGAAAGGGAGGGACATAGAGGAGATGTGAAAAACTTTAAGGATGGGAAAGGGAGAAGTAAAGATCAGAAGTTCAGTAGGGCTAGACAAAAAACAAAAAGATAATTAAGAAAGAAAGAAAAAGAGAAAGAAGACAAGAAAAGAAAGGAAAACGCTCATTCACATATTCCTAAAATAAAAATTATAAGAGGAGAAAAAAAAAGTTACTGGAAAACAATTATTTTTTCAGAAGAGGCAAAAATTAAAGATTCATAAGAGTTTTAGAAGAGAAAAAAAATATATATATATATAAGGTAACAAAAAACAGAAAACAAAAAAAAGAAAAGAAGAAAAAAATGAAACAAAAAAGAAAAAAAAAAGTCTTTTGATTTTTTTTTGGGGGGGAGGGGTGGGAAGAATCCTGTATCTCCCTATTGTCTGTAACCAGTCTCTTGTTGGAGTCTCTGGTCAGCTTGAGGTCCTATGGCTTGATTGGTTTCTTAAGTCGGTTTGTTGGAAGAGGCAGAAAAATGCTCTGCTTTACCCAAGGTTTTGAGATCCCCCTCCCAGGTTAGTTTTCTGGGAGGGTGATCTGCTTTTGGAATCACAAAAGAGGGGGATGCGGTGATGAGGCTAGGTTCTGGGTAGAGTTGAAGCCTTTCAACAAACTGTAGCTTTGCCCTGGGGCTATTTTGTGATAAGGCTCACAGCGCCCAGCCTGGAGCCATTCTCTGGGTTTCTGTTTTTCAATTGATTGTGGTGGCTGCTAGAGGGAGGGGCAGCCTCTGGCTCTGGTTACCCAGTGAGGCAAGCCACTCCAATGGCTGGCACCTGAGCTGGGTGACTTTTCCCTGGATGAAGCTGAGTCTGGCAGGTCGCTTCGCCGTTAAGTTCTTGTGACCTGCTAAATGACTCTTTTTATTCCAAGGCCTGAGCTGGAGCTAGCAGCTCCTCTGAGTTTTGTCGGTATCCAAGATGGAGATCACTGGTGCTGGGGGGGGAGGGTGGCCTTCCCTCTTCTGCTCCCTGAGAAGGAATGAGGACGTCGGGCTTGTACTCACGCCGAGTCTTGGATCCTGGGTGGTCTCTGGTCTGCAAACTGCAGGAGGAAGATGTCTGCTCCTTGTCGGTTCTTGTTGGTGTTGAGTAGAATCCGCTCATCAGCTGCATCTGGCTCCTTCGTGGTCCTGGACTTTTCTTAGCTGGGAGGTCTCTTATTGCTGTTTCTATTTCAGTGCTTGATATGGGCCTGTTAAGATAGTTTAACTCATCTTGGTTTAATTTTGGCGTGTCAATATTTGCTAGGAAAAGGGACATTTCTGTCAAGTTCTCAAACTTATTACCATAAAGTTTTGAGAAGTATTCCCTTATAATGTTCTGAATCTTGGTTGTTTCCGTTGTGATGTTTCCATTCTCATCTCTGAGTTTAATAATTTGGGTGTGTTCTTTTTTTTTCTGATAAGATTTGCTAAGGGTCTGTCAATTTTGTTAAGTTTTTCGAAGAACCATCTCTTTGTTTTGCTGATTCTTTCTATAGTTTTTTTGGATTCTAATTCATTTAATTCTGATATAATTTTGATTATTTCGTTCCATCTAGTGGAGTGGGGTTTAACTTTCTGCTCTTTTTCAAGGAGGTTTAGATGTGTCATTAAATTGTTAGTTTCAGATCTCTCCTATTTGTTGATGTAGGAGCTCAGAGCTATAAACTTGCCTCTGAGTACTGCCTTTGCTGTGTCCCAGAGGAGCTGGTAATTTGTGTGTTCAATTTTCTTGAATAGCATGAACATTTTAATTTCCTTTCTAATCTCTTCCATGACCCACTCATGATTCAGCAGTGTGTTGTAGAGCCTCCATGTGATGCCGGACTTTCTTTGAAGGCTTTTGGTGTTGAGTTCTAATTTTATTCCCTTGTGGTCAGAGAGAATGCAAGGTATAACTTCAATATTTCTGAATTTAGACAAATTTGATTTGTGGCCTAAAATGTGGTCTATTTTAGAAAACATTCCATGTGCTGCTGAGAAGAACGTGTATTCTGATGCTCCTGGGTGAAATGTTCGGTAGATGTCTGTTAAATCTAGTTGATCTATGCAGCTGTTCAGATCTGCGGTTTCTCTGTTGAGTTTTTGCCAAGTTGATGTATCTAGTGGGGAGAGTGGTGTGTTAAAATCCCCAACAGTTAATGTCTTTGGATCTATATGAGATTTGAGGGAAAGTAGTGTTTCTTGGATAAATTTGAGTGCTCCATTGTTTGGCGAATAGATATTTAGAATTGTAATATCCTCCTGAAGGAGAGATCCTTTAATTAGTATGTAGCAACGTTCTTTATCTCTTCTCATGAATTTTAATTTGAAGTCTATTTTATCTGATATTAGGATTGCAACTCCCGCCTGTTTATGGGGGCCGTTTGCTTGGTAGATTTTGTTCCAGCCTTTCACATTGAAAATGTGTTTGTTTTTACGGGCAAGATGTGACTCCTGCAGGCAGCAGATAGAAGGGTCTTGTTTTTTAATCCAACTAGACAGTCTATGTCGCTTAATTGGAGAGTTCAGTCGGTTAACGTTAAGAGATAGGACTGAGAGGTATTTGGGAGTTCCTGCCATGTTATCCACCTTCTTGGGAGCTGCAAAAACTGGGTTCTTCCTAAGGTTCTTGGATTCTCATTTTGGGTGCAGTTCCTAGGCCTTTATTGTGGTCTTGTTGGTTTTGTATGTGTAGGACATCTTAAAGAATCTTTTGTAGGGATGGTGTGGTGGAGATGTATTGTTTCAATTTTTCTTTGCTATGGAAGGTTTTTATTTTGCCTTCAGTTATGAAGGAGAATTTAGCTGGGTACAGTATTCTTGGTTGATAGTTGTTTGTTTTTAGGGCATGGCATACATCATTCCAGGCTCTTCTTGCTTTGATTGTCTCTGCTGAGAAATCTGAGGTGATTTTAGTTGGTTTCCCTTTATAGGTGATTACCCTTTTCTCCTTGACAGCTTTGAAGATCTTTTCCTTGGTCTGAGTTGATCCTGTGTGGATTATAATTGGACGGTGGGATGTCCTATTCTTGTCTGGTCTATTTGGGGTTCTAAAATCTTCTTGTATTTGAATAGGCCTATCTTTTTGTATGTTTGGGAAGTTCTCTGCTAGGATCCTGTTAAACAAGTTTCCTAGACCATTAACTTCTGTTTCTAGGTGCTCCTTTACACCCATTATCCTTAGATTAGGCCTTCTGATGGTGTCTTCCAGGTGTTGGATAGATCTATCATATTTCTTGTACTTGTCTTGGATGGTTGTATGTTCTTTCTGTATAATATCTAGGCTGTCTTCAATCCCTGAGATTCGATCTTCTGCATGGTCTTACCTGCTGTCAAGACTCTCTACTTTGTTTTTTATCTCTTTTCCTTCTAATTGGTCAGCTTTGATGGCTTCAAGTTCTTTGTTGAAGCTCTGTTTTAGGTCTTGTATGAATTTCTTTACTTCCTTAATTTGGTGTTCAGTGTTTGTTCTCAAATCACTTAGTTGATTGGTTATGGTTTCTTTGGACTCCCATTCCTTCTGTTGGGTTCCATTCAGCATTCCCTTTGTGGTCTCCCTGACTTCCTTCAGCTCTTTGTTAATGGATTCCATGAATGCCTTTAGTGATCTTTGTGTATTCTCTACCTGGTCTCTCCATTCCTGAATTACTCTTTGATTAGCTTCCTCCTGTCTGTGGGATTCCTGCAGTTCTCTTTCCTCCCTTTCATGGGATTCCTGCAGTTCTTTTTGAGTGTTCTCAGCCTGTTCACGCCATTCCTCCCTTTCTCTTTGAGTATTCTCAAGTTGTTCACGCAAATCCTGTATCAGTTTTTGAGTAGCTTCCTCATGCTTATGATATTCCTGTATAAACTTCTGGGATGCCTCCTCTCTCTGCCTATCACGATCATACAGAGTCCTTTGTACATTGTCAAACTTCTCATTTATCATGTTTGCTAGTAGTGTTTGTAGAGCTATTTGGGAACTCTCCTCTGGGTTATTCTTTATCTGTTCTAATCCCTGATTATCAAGATTGGAAATTGAGATACCCGAATTTGCCATTTTTCTTGTGTATTTCCTGCTTACTCTGCCCATTTGAGATGAAGATAGCACCAATTTTGTGCTAGAACACTATCTTAAGGCAACCATCAATCAAAGTTTGCATTGTACAGTCAATAGTCTACAGATACAATATAGTTCAACAGATACATCTATTCAACATCAAACAACTATATGTTAATGGGCTTCGAACCGCAGACAAGAATTTGGAAAACCAGAAATTATTAGGGTTAGGGAGAGATGCGGGTAAAAAATTAGGAATAGATTGGTGTGGAGAGGCATAGGTAGAGTTAACTATGTCTTAATCCCAGTGCAGGAAATAGGTTGGGTAGGATGCAAGTAGAGAGAGAGAGAAAAAGAAGAAAGGGAAAGGGAAATGAAAAGAGACCAGAAAAAAATAGAAACGTAAAAATTAATATTATTATGGAGATTAAAAGACCATCTATTTAGAGAAGAATGTGAGTATATGCAGGGGAGGGAAGGGACATAGTGGAGAAGTGAAAAACAAAAAATGCTTAAAATATTATATAGGTATAAAGAGGTAGTACTGCTATTAAGGGATTTAAGTTTCAGAGGTTTTGAATTGAGTAATAAATTTGTGGATTAAGTGTGTACACAATGGGGGATAGGGTCTATTAGTTAACCACGGGTTTATCTGAGGATGTGCAGGACAAGAGTTAAGTCACATAACGAAGATCAAAAGAGAGGAAAAGGTGAAAAGGATAAGAAAAGGAGAAAAAAGGTCAGAAGTTCAGTAGAGCTAGACAAAAAACAAAAAGATAGTTAAGAAAGAAAGAAAAAGAGAAAGAAGACAAGAAAAGAAAGGAAAACGCACATTCACGTATTCCTAAAATAAAAATTATAAGAGGAAAAAAAGTTCCTGGAAAACAATTATTTTTTCAAAAAAGGCAAAAATTAAAGATTAATAAAATTTTTAGAAAAGGAAAAAAAATTTATATATATATAAGGTACCAAAAAAAAGAACAAAAAGAAAAAAAAAAAGAAAGAAAAGAAGAAGAGAAAAAAATTTCTTTGATTTTTTTTATTTTTTTGGGAGGGGTGGAAAGAATCCTCTATCTCCCTTTTGTCTGTAACCAGCTTCTTGTTGAAGTCTCTGGTCAGCTTGAGGTCCTGTGGCTTGATTGGTTTCTTAGGTCAGTTTGTTTGAACAGGCAGAAAAATGCTCTCCTTTACCCAAGATTTTGAGATCCCCCTCCCAGATTAGTTTAATGGAGGGTGATCTGCTTTGAGAGTCACAAAAGAGGGGGATGCAGTAGTGAGGCCTTTCAACAATCAGTAGCTTTTCCCTGGGGCTATTTTGTGAAAAAAAAGACAGAGCTCAGCCTGGAGCCATTCGCAGGGTTTCTGTTTTTCAATTGATTGTTGAGGCTGCTAGAGGGAGGGGCAGCCTCTGGCTCTGGTTACCCAGTGAGGAAAGCCACTCCAATGGCTGGCGCCTGAGCTGGGTGACTTTTCCCTGGATGAAGTTGAGTCTGGCAGGTCAGTTCGCCGTTAAGTTCTTGTGACCTGCTAAATGACTCTTTTTATTCCAATGCCTGAGTTGGAGCTGGCAGCTCCTCCAAGCTTTGTCGGTATCCAAGATGGAGATCACCGGTGCTGGGGGGGGTAGGGGTGGCCTTCCCTCCTCTGCTCCCTGAGGAGGAGTGAGGACGTCGGGCTTCTACTCACACTGAGTCTTGGATCCTGGGTCGTCTCTGGACTGCAAACTGCAGGATGAAGATGTCCGCTCCTTGTCGGTTCTTGCTGGTGTTGAGTAGAATCTGCTCGCCCGCTGTGTCTGGCTCCTTAGTCCTGGACTCTCTGTGTGAGCACTCAGGTATGTCTCCCCCAGAGGTGGGCACCGCGACCTTTCCGCCGCTGCCGCGGCGGGTGCTGGCAAGTGCTCAGATGTGTCTCCTTTCCTTGGCTTCCCCTCTCTTGTCTAACTCTCTGTCCTGTGATGGCACACTTGGTGTGATTCTCTGGCTTAGGACTGTTCACTGGAAATCTAAAACTGCTTTCTATACGAGAGCTTGTTCAGATTCCAGCTTCTCCTCCGCCATCTTCCCGGAACTCCCCCTGAGTTGTTTTCTTTGGCTGGAAATCTCTTTAGTGTTTTATGCACAATATGCAGAAATGTCCTGAAAAAATATTCATGGATAAAAACAATTCTACACGATCAGGAAAATTTGCACCATGTGAAAAAGTGGAAAATAAGATGAGAAAAATTCTATTCCTGTTTATATAAAAGCTAGGATTGGACATGGATCTACCAGTAGACTGAAGAAGAGAAACAATTATTTAAGTGAGTTGTTATTATAAATGTAATAATATAATGATATATATGGTAAAATAAAACCTGATGATGAGCCATGAACTCTGCCTGGGGAGTTCAAGAAAATCCTTATTTCTCAGTATCTTAATACATAGGAAGGGTGAAACAAATATTCTGTAAAATGAAGAAAATCTTATGAAGTTCAGTAATCTCTAAATATTATGATCAAGGAACGTAATGTATCAGGAACAAGGTACCAGTTAATTGAAGAGTGAAATTGGAGCAATTGAAATGACCATATTGCTTGGAATTATGGAACTTCCTTAATATGCACAGGGGCCTGGGTTCAATCCCCAGCACTAAAAAGCAAGAAAGGAAAGAAACCAAGAAAGTTTTGCAAGTTGGGGTCTATAGTTCTCTTTCTTTGGTGTGTCCCTGCCTGGTTTTGGGATGAGGGTTATGATGGCTTCATAGAATGAGTTCGGTTGTGAACTTTCTCGTTCAATTTCATTGAAGAGTTGGAGGAGTATTTGTGTGAACTGTGCTTTGAATGCCTTGTAGAATTCTGCTGTAAAACCATCTGGTCCTGGGCTTTTCTTAGATGGGAGGACTCTAATTGCTGTTTCTATGACAATACTTGATATGGGCCTGTTAAAATGATTTAACTCATCTTGGTTTAGTTTCAGCATGTCAATATTGGCCAGGAAAAGGTCCATTTCTGCCAAGTTCTCAAATTTATTAGTATAAAGTTTTGAGAAGTATTCCCTTATAATGTTCTGAATCTTGGTTGTTTCTCCGGTGATGTTTCTATTCTAATCTCTGAGTTTATTTTTTTGGGTTGTTCTCTTCTTTTTCTGATAAGGTTTGCTAAGGGTCTGTCAATTTTTTTAATTTTTTTTTAGAAGAACCAACTCTTTTATTGTTGATACTTTCTATGGTCTTTTTGTGGATTCTAATTCATTTAATTCTGATTTAATTTTAATTATTTCTTTCCTTCTACTGGATTGGGGTTTATCTTGCTGCTCTTATTTAAGGAGAGTCAGGTACCTTATTAAACTGTTGGTTTCAGATCTTTCCGTTTTGTTGATGTAGGAACTCAGAGCTATAAACTTGCCTCTGAGTACTGCCTTTGCTGTGTCCCAGAGGAGCTGGTAATTTGTGTGTTCATTTTTGGTGAATATCATGAACATTTGAATTTCCTTTCTAATATCTTCCATGACCCACTCGTGATTCAGCAGTGTGTTGTTCAGCCTCCATGTGTTACAGGACTTTCTTTGGTGGCTTTTGTTGGTGAGTTCTAATTTTATTCCCTTGTAGTCTGAGAGGTATAAGTTCAATGCTTTTGAATTTGGACAAGTTTGCTTTGTGGCCTAAAATGTGGACTATTTTGAAAAATGTTCCATGTGTTGCTGAGAAAAACCTGTATTCTTATGCTGCTGGGTGAAATATTCAGTAGATGTCTGTTAAAACTGGTTGATCTATGCAGTTGATTAGATCTGCGATTTCTCGAGTTGATCTCTCTAGTGGGGAAATTGGTGTGTTAAAGTCCCCAACAATTAATGTCTTTGGATCTATGTGGGATATGAGGAAAAGTAGTGTTTCTTGGATAAATTTGGGTGCTCCTTTGTTTGGTGAATAGGTAATTACAATTGTAATATTCTCATGGAGGAGAGATTCCTTAATTATTAGTATGTAGTGACCTTCTTTATCACTTCTTACTAATTTTAATTTCAAGTCTATTTTACCTGATATTAGGATTGCAACTGCCGCCTGTTTATGTGGGCTGTTTGCTTTGGTTCCAGCCTTTCATGTTGAAAATGTTGTTTTTATGGGCAACATGTGACTCCTGAAGGGAATAGATAGAAGGATCTTGCTTTTTAATCCATCTGGGCAGTCTATGTTGCTTAATTGGAGAGTTAAGTCCATTAATGTTGACAGATAGGACTGAGAGGTATTTGGGAGTTTCTGCATTTTTGTGCACCTTCTTGGGGGCTGCAGCAACTGGGTTCCTCCTATGGTTCTTAGATGCTCAGTTTGGGTGTGATTTCTTGGCCTTTATTGCGGTCTTGTTGGTTTTCTCTGTATAGAAAATCATTAAGAATCTTTTGTAGGGCTGGTTTCGTGGATATATATTGTTTCAGTTGTTCTTTGGTATGGAAGGTTTTTAGTTTACCTTCGGTTATGAAGGAGAGTAAGCTGGGTACAGTATTCTTGGTTGATAGTTGTTTGTCTGTAGTGCATGGCATACATCATTCCAGGTTCTTCTTGCTTTGATTGTCTTTGATGAGAAATTTGAGGTTATTCTAATTGGTTTCCCCTTATAGGTGATTCATCTTTTCTCCTTGACAGCTTTAAAGATCTTTTCATTGGTCTGAATTGATCCATTGTGGATTATAATGTGACAGTGGGATGTCCTATTCTGGTCTGGTCTATTTGGACTCCTAAAACTTATTGTATCTGAATAGGTCTATCTTTTTTCATGTTTGGGAAGTTCTCTGCTAGGTTCCTGTTAAACAAATTTCCTAGACCATTAACTTGTTTTTAAGTGCTCCTCTACACCCATTATCCTCAGATTAGGCCTTCTGATGGTGTCTTCCAAATGTTGAATAGATCTATATTTCTTGGATTTGTCTTGGATGTTTATATGTTTTTTCTCTATAATATCCATGCTGTCTTCAATCCTGGAGATTCAGTCTTCTGCAAGTTCTAACCCACTATCAAGACTTTCTACTTTGTTTTTTTTTTCTTTTATTTCTAATTGGTAAGCTTTGATGGCTTCAAATTCTTTGTTGAAGCTTTGTTTTAGATCTTTTATGGACTTCTTTACTTCCTTAATTCGGTGTTCAGTGTTTATTCTCAAATCACTTAGTTGATTGGTTATGGTTTCCTTGGACTCCCATTCCTTCTTCTGGGTTAGATTCAGTATTCCCTTTGTGGACTCCTTGAGTTCTTTTATTTCACCACTTATGGATTCCATGAATGCCTTAATTATCTTTGTGTATTCTCATTCTGGTCTCTCAATTCCTGGTCTCTTTGATTAGATTCCTCCCATTCATGTGATTCCTGTAGCTCTCTTTGACTGATCTCAGCCTGCTCACACCATTCCTTTATTTCTGTTTGAGTGCTCTCAAGCTGCTCACGCAATTCTGTATCAATCTTTGAGTAGCTTCCTCATGCTCATGATATTCTTGTATTGGCCTTTTTTTGCCTCCTCTCTCTCCCTATCATGCTCATACTGAGTCCTTTGCAGGTTTTCAATCTTTCCATTTACCATGTTTACCAGTGGTGTTTGTAGAGCTTTTTGGGAACTCTCCTCTGGATTATTATCTGTTCTGTCTACGGATTATCATGAGTCGGAGTTGATATACCCAGACTTGCCATTTTTCTTGTGTTTTTCCTGCTTGCTCTGCCCATTTGGGATGAAAGTAACACCTGTTTTGTGCTAGATCACTATCTTAAGGTAAGCATCAACCAACGTTTGTAGTTGCTCAGTCAAAGTCTGCAGATACACTCTAGTTCAACGGATATATCTATTTAACATCAAACAACTATGTATTAATGGGTTATGAACCACAAAGAAGATTTTGGCAAACCAGAAATTATTAGGTTTGGAGAGATGTGGGTAAAAATAGGGATAGAAGGATATGGAAAGGCAGAGGGTGAGTTAACTTAACTAATTGTTAATCTCAAAGTGGGAACTAGGTTGGATAGAATAATAGTAGAGAGAGAGAGAAAAGAAAAGAAGATAAAGATATAAAAAGAGACAAAAATAGAAGAACAAATATTAAAAATTAAAAAGTGAAACACTTAAAAACTTAAAAATTATTCAAATTTAAAGATGTAATATTCAGAGAAGAATGTGGATAGGATAAGATAAGGGTAGGGATGAAAAGGAGATGTGGTATACTAAAAATGCTTAAAATATTATATAGATATAAAGAGGTAGTACTATTATTAAGTAATTTAAGTCTAAAAGGTATTAAATTGAGTAATACATTTCTGGATTAAATGTGTACACAATGGGGGATAAGATCTAATAATCAACTACACATATATCTGAGGATGAGCAGAAGAGCAATTAAGTCATGCAAAGAATAAAAGAGAAGAAAAGGTTCAAAGAATGAGAAGGAAAGAAAAAAGATCCAAAGGTCAGTAGTGCTAAATGAAAAAGAAAAAAAAAGAAAAAAAGCACACACTTATACCCTTAAAATAAAAATTATAAGAGGAAGAAAAAAGTTAATAGAAAACAATTTTTTTTAAAAAAAAGTTCAATATTAAAAATTTTTAAAAAGTTTTAGAAAAAATTTTTTAATAAAAGGTACAAAAAAGTTCTTTGATTTTTTTTGGGGGGGGATGGGAAGATCCTATATCTTCCTTGTGTCCTTAACCTGTCTCTAGTTGGAGTCTCTGGTCTGCTTGTGGTATTTGAATTTGCTGTGGCTTGGTTTTTTTTTTTTAAGTCGGTTATTATGAGCAGGCAGAAAAATGCTCTGCTTATCAGGATTTTTTGATCCTTCTCCCAGAGGGAGATCTGCTTTGAGTATCACAAAAGAGGGAGATGGCTGTTTCCTCTACTTTAAAGATACTGTGTTGAGGCTAGGTTCTGGGTAGAGTTGAGGCTTTTCAGCAAATAGTAGTTTTTCCCTGAGGGGCTAGCTTCTGAGTCACTCACAGAGCCCAGCCGGGAGCCTTTTTCAGGATTTATGTTTACTGTATTTCAATTGATTTTCAAGGCTGCTGTAGAGAAGGACAGCCTCTGTCTCTGTGTAATCAGTGAAGAAATCCACTCCTGGGGCTTGCGCCCTGTTCTGGATGACTTTTCCCTGGGTGGAGCTGAGCCTAGCAGGTCAGATTAGGTTCCTGTGAGCTACTAAATTACTCTTGTTTCCTTCCAATGCCTGAGTTAGAGCTAGCTGCTCAGCCAGGCCTTTGCCAGTATCAAAGATGGAGATCTCTGGTAGTGGAGAGGGGAGGGGTGGTCTTCCTTCCTCTGAACCCTGAGAAGGAGTGAGGATGTCAGGCTTCTTCTCACGCCGGAATCTTGGTTCCTGTGCTGTCTCTGCTCGGCGAGCAAACTGCAGGATGAAGATGTCTGTTCCTTGTCAGTTCTTGCTGGTGTTGAGTAGAATCCGCTCACCTGCCGCCTCTAGGGCCTTTGTCCGGGACTCTCTATTTTGCCAGTATGGTGGCTACATCTGCCACTGCTGCCGCCTCAGCAGCTGCCACCTCAGCTACAGCAGCTGGCAAGTGCTCAGATCTGTCTCCTTGCCTGGATTTTCCCTCTCTGGCCTAACTCTCTGTCCTGTGATGGCACACTTGGTGTGATTATCTGGCTTAGGACTATTCACTGGAACAAAAACTGCTTTCTATGTGAGAGCTTGTTTAGCCTCCAGCTTCTCCTCCGCCATTATCCCAGAACTCCCTCTGAAACCGTTATTCAACTATTTTTTTTATTTCAAAGATAGGCTGTCTATTTTTCAAAAAGTTTCCTAGCATAAAATAACTAATATTTCAATAGAAAGTACAGTGTATTAATTTCAAGGGAATTTTAGATATACGCATGATATTGTGGTAACGTTTCTAGTATATTACTTGAAAAAATTCTGTTCAAACTCTTAAATATTCGTGTGTAATGACAGGGAGAGAGGAAGATAATTCATACTGGTTAGGAATTTGCAATGCCTCAAAAATCTATTGAATAATTTGTTATAAGCACATAGTCAAGCTACCTGATATGGCTTAGGTTTTTTTTTTTGTTTCTTTATTTATTCAAAATTTTAACATGTATGCATGCACAGTGGTAACATTAAAATTATTAATCATAATACAAATATTGCAAAATCATAGACAGGTATCATACATTCAATAGTTAGCACTTATGATTGTAATAATAATTTTTATGAAGATGATGATGACCACAGTGAAGCCTGATAATGACAAGGTAGTGAATCAAAAGGAAAAATTTTTAGACATCTTTTAAGCCAGATTTCCCACATTGAATACATAGTACTAAAAAGCATTGGATTAATACAATAAGAATAATAAGAGGAGAGTCTCAATATGAAGAAATACAATCACATAAACAGGTGAGACAGTAAAAACCCTAATGTTATTCTTTCAGTCTCTCTAAATATACTCACATTTCTTGGTACTATTGTTTTCTTATAAATAAAATCGCTTATTTGCACATGTTGATTATCCCACATAGATAAAATATAATAAGCTGAGTGCTTTCTGTTACAAATCATCTTGTTTGTTCTAGCCTTAGGAATTTAGGAGAAAGCCTTTAACTACCCACATAGCCATTGGCTTAGTTATATATCCCTAGAAGTTAACAACACATGCCTCAAGAAGCATACTTCACTCATTAGGCAGAAATCCATGATCAGTTTTAGTTTCCATCCAGTTAACTGGGGAAAATCTATGTATAAATTTATTAAGAACTCTTGGCAACAAATAAAGCAATAAGAAAAATTTTGATGGACTAAGATGTAGTTTTCAACTCAGTGTGATTAGTTCAAATACCATTCTCATTAAGACACTATTCAATAACCAATGTTTTCCAATGACATATTCTTCAATAGAGCTGTAAACACATGACACAATTACATAATACCACTTAAATATCTGGAGTTACATTAAAAGGACACGGTCCTTAGAGCCAGGAGGAAAATTTATTTTTATTTCTGCATGAAAAAATTTGTGACTTTATACCAACAAACTGAATTTGACACTTTCCTTATTTGTAAGCTAAGGGGGAAAATGTAAGGACTCTTCACTTTTCTTTTTTTTTTTTGCTCTATAAGCCAACAAATATATTCTTCAATATCTCTGGTAGAATACATCCATTTACAGATGAGAAATGTAAGGCCAGTAGTCAATGTAATGAGTAAATAATGATACTAGAATTTGTGTCTGAGCCCTTCCCTCTGTGTGCTTACAAGCAGAAGTAATTTGGTGATGGAAAGGGCCAATAAGAAAAGACTATGGGGAAAAACATACTTTGTAAAATGTTGCTTAAATCTAGGTGACCAGTGATGATTACATGAAACAGGCTGGTGTCAGGGGCATAAAAAGGAGTACATAGAAATCATATTAGTGACAGAAACTCAGAAAATCTTGATCCTTCATCTTAACTAATGGGTGATAGCAGAAGGGTAAGAAGAAATCTAGTGTTCTACATCTCTGGCCAGGCAACTGTGTTAGTGATATTCTTGGTGATAGGGATTGCAAGTGGAAATGATGGATTTAGGGAGAAAAAAACTCTGATAGTTGTAAAGTTTATATGAAAAAGAATAATAAAATTGGGGGCATTATTAAAGGGAAGAGTTAAGGGAAAGTTCTGACACAGTTCTGAACAATGTGAGTACTATTGTGGACAAGATTGGAAGAATGAGATAAATAAGGAAACAAGAAAGTAATAAACTCAGATTTACAGAAGTAAATAAAGGAAAGAATTTGCAGGAAGAAAAGGTCAAAACTGTTACAGAGATATTGAAGGAAATATGCTATTTGGATTTGAAAACTAAAAAGGTATAGACACGTTCAATAAGAACAGTGTTTTGGTGATATCTCCATGATGAAATAACCCTGTCATTCAAACTGCCACAAATTCTTATATGTAGGAAGTGCTCTGATAAACTTCAAGCTTTTATTGAATGGAAGATTTCAGACATTACCCTCATCACTAGGATTAAATTTCTAAAAAGATAAGGCATTATGCTTTAATGCCTTTCTTTCATTTTCTCTTACACATTGGCAAGTAGGGGAGGATTCTTATGTAACAATAATACAATGTTGACTTGTAATCACACAACATCTAGGATATAGTGTTAATTCAGATGTTTACTAATTAGCTCTAAAATTTATGGATATTTATATTTCTCCTGGGTAAACTAATGAGCTCCAAGATAATTGTACACCCTCTAATGTGGGCATAGGGTTATACTGTGGAACTTTCCCGTTCAGATAGGGAGTACTACCCTATTGTTTAACATGGAGAACGTACCCTCATAGACTGTGTGTGTGCAAACCAGAAGTGGTACTTGAACAAGGGAAAACATGGGACCTATGTTTCTTTGGGGCTGGATTACTTCATTTAATATAATTTTTTCTAAGTCTTTCCATTTCCTAACAAATGGAGCATTGTTATTCTTTCTGATGGAGGCAAAGAATTCCTTTGTGTATATATACCACATTTTCTTGATCCATTCATCTACTCAATGGCATCTGGATTGGTTCCATATCTTAGCTCTGGTAAATAATGCTGTAATAAACATAGTTGTGCTGGAAGATTTAGTATGGCCTTGTTTGTGATCATTTGGGTAAATGCCCCAAAGTGGGATTGCTGGGTCATAGGAGAGCTCTAG
Organism: Dipodomys merriami; assembly: GCF_024711535.1. NCBI lineage: Eukaryota > Metazoa > Chordata > Mammalia > Rodentia > Heteromyidae > Dipodomys > Dipodomys merriami. The sequence goes on along the minus strand of NW_027204971.1, from coordinate 1,051,742 downwards.
GAGTTTTTTGAGGAACATCCATACAACTTTCCAAAGTGGTTGAACAAGTTTACACTCCCAATAACAATAAAGTAAGGTTCCCATCTGGCCACATCCACTCTAGCATCTGTTATTCTTGTTCTTGCCTATGGCCATTCTAACTGGGGTGAGGTGGTATCTCCATGTGGTTTTGATTTGCATTTCTCTTATGGCTGTTGAGGTCAGGCATTTCTTCATGTGTCTATTGGCAATCCTTCTTTCCTCTTCACAGAATTTTCTCCGTAAGTCTTTAGCCCTCTTATTTTTATTTATTTATTTATTTTTATTTTGAAAATATTGTACAGAGGAGTTAAAATTACATGGGCAAGATAAAGAGTACATTTCTTATCAAGAATTTTAGCCTCCTCCTTTGTTTACCCTTCCCATCCCTTCCCATCCTCCCCCGACCCCCAATCCTCCTCGAACCCCCCATGAAAGTTGTAAAGTTCATTTTCCACATAACGACTTGTACATCTCAATGTTGGAATGTAACCCACTTATTTATTGGGCAGTTGTTTCTTTGAGGATTTGTTGTTGGGGGATTTAATGTTTTGAGTTCCAGGTATAGTTCACATATGAGAACCTTGTCCATTGTATGGCTAGTGAATATCTTCTCCCAATAAGTAGGCTTTCTATTGATCTTGCTAGCTATATCCTTTGCCATGCAGAAGCTCTGCAACTTAATGCAATCCCATTTTTCCAAATTTTCTTTGATTTGTTGTGTTTCTGTAATGATTTCAGACCTGCAATGTTTTCAGAGTGTCTGCTTTGACTCCGAGGTCCTTGATCCATTTGGATTTGATTCTGGTGCAGGATGACATTATGGATCTATTTTTGATTTTCTACAAGTGATTAACCAATTTTGCCAGCACCATTTACTGAAGAGGCTGTCTTTCTTCCATTCTATTTTTTTAGTTCCCTTATCAAATATTAGATGACTATAGGTCTGTGGGTTTACTTCTGGGTTTTCAATTCTATTCCATTGGTCCTGAGGTCTGTTCTTGTGCCAGTGCCAAGCTGTTTTGATTACAATGGTTTTGTAGTAGTGTTTGAAATTTGGTATTGATATTCCTCCAGCACTGTTCTTTCTGTTAAGGATCGTTTTTGCTATTCGGGATCTTTTATTGTTCCATATGAATTTTTGGATTGCCTTTTCTATTTCCTTGAACAATGATGTTGGGATATTGATAGGTATCACGTTGAATTTTAGATAGCCTTGGGAAGTTTTGCCATTTTCACGATGTTGATCCTTCCAATACAGGAGAATGGGAGTTTTTTTTGCCACTTTCTAAGTTCTGTTTTGATTTCCTTTTTCAAGTTTTTAAAGTTTTCATCATAGAGATCCTCCACTTCTTTGGGTATATTAATTTCTAGGTATTTTATTTTTTGTGGGGCTATGACAAATAGAGTTGTTTTCTGGTTTTCAGCATGCTTTTCTCATTGTTGGCATACAGAAAAGCCATTGTTTTTTGAGGATTAAATTTATACCCTGCTACTTTACCAATATTTTGAATCAGCTTGAGTAATTTGAGAGTGGAGTCCGTGGGATTCTTTAAATACAAGATCATGTCATCTGCAAAGAGGGAGAGTTTTACTTCTTCTTTCCCTATTTGGATCCCTCTAATGTTTGCATCTGGTTTTATGGTTTAACTAGGCATTTAATTCTAAATTGAAGAGAAGTGGAGACATTGGACATCCTTGTCTCGTTCCTGAGTTAAGAGGAAATGGCTTTAGTTTTTCACCATTAAGTATAATGTTGGCTGTAGGTTTGTCATATAGAGCCTTTGTTGTACTGAGGAATGTTCCCTGGATTCCTAATCTTTGCAGAAGTGGTGTTGGATCTTGTCAAATCCTTTTTCTGAATCTATTGAGATAACCAGGTGGTTCTTGTCCTTGCTCTTTCTGATGTGATGAATTATATTAATTGATTTGTGTATATTGAACCAACTTTGCATGAAATGAATCCTGAAATGAATCCTGTTTGATCGAGTTGCATGATTTTTTGGATGAATTGTTGAAGTCGATTGGCCGAAAGTCTGTTGAGAATTCCTGCATTAATGATCATCCAAGAAATAGGTCTATTGTTCTCTTTCTTTGAAGACTCCCTGCCTGGTTTTGGGATGAGGGTTATGATGTCTTCATAGAATGAGTTCGGTAGTGAACTTTCTCTTTCTATTTCATTGAAGATTTGGAGGAGTTTTGGTGTGAGCTCTTTTTTGAAGGCCTTGTAGAATTCCTCTGTAAATCCATCGGGATCTGGGCTTTCGTTAGATGGGAAGACTCTTACTGCTGTTTCTATTTCATTGTTGGATATGGGCCTGTTAAGGTGGTTTAACTCATCTGGGTTTAGTTTCTGCATGTCAATATTTGCTAGGAAAAGGTCCATTTCTGCCAAGTTCTCAAACTTATTAGCATAAAGTTTTGAGAAGTATTCCCTTATAATGTTCTGAATCTTGGTTGTTTCTGTGGTGATGTGTCCATTCTCATCTCTGAGTTTATTTATTTGGGTTGTTCTCTTCTTTTTCTGGTAAGATTTGCTAAAGTTCTGTCAATTTTGTTAATTTTATCGATGAATCAACTCTTTCTTTTGTTGATTCTTTCTATGGTATTTTTGGATTCTAATTCTTAATTCTGATTTAATATAAATCATTTCTTTCCATCTACTGGATTATTCAAGGAGGCTCTCAGATGTCTCATTAAATTGTTGGTTTCAGATATCTACAAGTTGTTTGTGTTGGAACTCAGGGCTATAAACTTGTCTCTAAGTACTGCCTTTGCTGTGTCCCAGAGTAGGTGGTAATTTGTGTGTTCATCTTTGCTGAATATCATGAATATTTGAATTTCTTTGTAATGTCTTTCATGACCCACTGGTCATTCCACAGTGTGTTTATCAGCCTCCATGTGTTACAGGACTTTCTTCGGTGACTTTTGGTGGTGAGTTCTAATTTTATTCCCTTGTTGTGTGAGAGAATGCAAGGTATAACTTCTATGTTTCTGAATTTGGAAAAGTTTGTTTTGTGACCTAAAGTATGGTCTATGTAGGGAAATGTGCCATGAGCTGCTGAGAAAAACGTGCATTCTGATGCTGCTGGTGAAATATTCCGTAGATGTCTGTTAAATTTAGTTGATCTATGCAGGTGTTTAGATATGCAGTTTCTGTGTTGAGTTTTTGCCGAGTTGATCTATCTAGTGGGGAAAGTGGTGTGTTAAAGTCCCAAACAATTAATGTCTTTGGATCTATGTCAGATTTGAGGGAAAGTAGTGTTTCTTGAAGAAATTTGGATGCTTGGTTGTTTGGCGAATAGATATTTCAAATTGTAATATTCTCCTGAAGGAGAGATCCCTTAATTAGTATGTAGCAACCTTCCTTATCTCTTCTCACTATTTTTAATTTGAAGTCTATTTTATTTGTTATTAGGATTGCAACTTCCACCTGTTTATGTGGGCCATTTGCTTGGTAGATTTTGTTCCAGCCTTTCACTTTGAAAATGTGTTTGTTTTTATGGGCAATATGAGACTCCTGAAGGCAGCAGATAGAAGGATCTTGCTTCTTAATCCAACTTGACAGTCTATGTCGCTTAATTTGAGAGTCAATCCCTTAAAGTTGAGAGTTAGAATTGAGAGCTGTTTGGGAGTTCCTGCCATTTTATGCCCCTTCTTGGGGGCTGCAGCAACTGGGTTCTTCCTATGGTTCTTGGATTCTAGTTTGAGTGCGGTTTCTTTGCCTTTATTGTGGTCTTGTTGATTTTCTATGTGTAATACCTCGTTAAGTGTCATTTATAAGTCTGGTTTGGTGTATATATATTGTTTCAGTTGTTCTTTGGTATGGAAGGTTTTTATTTGGCCTTCGGTTATGAAGGAGAGTATAGCTGGGTACAGTATAATTGGATGATAATTGTTTGTCTTTAGGGCATGGCAGCTCTTCTTGCTGTAATTTTCTCCACTGAGATATCTGAGGTTATTCTAATTGGTTTCCTTTTGTAAGTGGTTGATCTTTACTCCTTGACTGCTTTAAGGATTTTTTCCTTGGAATTGATGCTGTGGGGATTATAATGTCAAGGTGGGATATCCTGTCATGGTCTGGTCTATTTGGGGTTCTAAAAGCTTCTTGAATCTGAATAGGTCTATCTCTTTGCATTTTTGAGAATTCTCTGCTTGGAAAATGTTAACCAAATTTCCTAGACCATTAACTTCTGACTCTAGGTGCTCCTCTACACCTATTATCCTCAGATTAGACCTTCTGAGGGTGTTTTCCAAATGTTGAATAGCTCTAGCATATTTCTTGGATTTGTCTTGGATAGTTGTATGTTCTTTCTGTATAATAACCTCGCTGTCTTCAATCCCTCATATTCGATCTTCTACATGGTCTTCCATGCTCTCAAGACTTTCCACTTTGTTTTTTTTTTCCATCTATTTGGTCAGCTTTGATGACTTCAAATTCTTTGTTGGAGCTTTGTTTTAGATCTTATATGAACTTCATTACTTCCTTAATTTGGTGTTGTGTTTATTCTCAAATCACTTAGTTGATCGGTTATGGTTTCCTTGGACTCCCATTCCTTCTGTTAGGCTCCATTCAACATTCCCTTTCCGGTCTCCCTGACTTCTTTCAGCTGTCTTTTATTGGATTCCATGAATCGATTTTTGTGCTAGACACTATTTTAAGGCAAGCATAAACCAAAGTCCTGTAGTTGCACAGTCAAAAGTCTGGGCATTTTGTCAGTATCAATTTCTGGGCCTTTGTCAGTATCAAAGATGGAGCTCTCTGGTGGTGGGAGAGGGGCCACCTTCCCTCCTCTGCTTTCTGAGAAGGAGTGAGGATGTCAGGGTTCTATTCATGCCAGAAGCTTGGTGACTGGGCCCACTATGGTCTGTGATATGCAGCATGAATATATCTGTTCCTTGTCAGTTCTTCCTGGTGTTGAGTAGAATACGCACACTGTGTCTGGCATCTTTTTGACTGGACTCTCTCTGTAGGCATGGTGACTCTGGCCGCTGATTCTCAGATCTGTTTCCTTGCCTGGATATTCCATCTCTGGCCAAACACTCTGTACTGTGATGGCACACGGGGTGTGATTCTCTATCCTAGGACTGTTGACTGGAACACTAAAACTGTTGTCTATATGAAAGCTTGTTTAGCCTAGACCTTCTGCCATCTCCATCTGAATTCTAGATTATGACTTTTTATACTCTAACTTGGGACAATGATCTGCTGTCAGTTACTTTCCTCTCTTCTCCTTCTTTTGCCCTTCCACTTACATAATTTTTATTTAAAGAAACATATTTGAGCTTGTATTTCTAAATTCTTTAAAATTATCTGAATTTCTTCATACTTCTTGCAGACTCCTATATCTTTCTCAAGGGAATATTTTGTCACTACCATTTTTATCCTATATGATATTAGATATCTTCCTGCCTAATTCAGTGCAAGATATAAATTACACTCATTTAGATATTGCAACACTTGTACCACCATAAAATCCTTTCTTACGAAGAAATAATGATTTTAGTATTTCTGGGGAGGTGTCATCTGTCATTTTTGAATGACCCTAAATGATACTTACATGCAAACATTTTCAAACCAATATGCCATTCAGTAGATGAACGAATCAACAAAATGTGATATATATATGTATATATATATATGTATATATGTATATATATATGTATATATACATATATGTATATATATCACATTTTGTTTATATATATATATATATATATATATATATATATATATATATATATATATATATGGTTGAATTCTATGCTTCCAATTCAAAAGGAAATGGAAAGATTTTTTAAAATCCTGCTAAATAAAATAAGCCAGACCCAAAGACACAGATTCCATAGTTTCCCTCATTTGTAATAATAGGATATGTATAGAATAACACTAGCAGATGAGCAGAATGGCTCAAAAGCTTTGCATATAGGACCATACAAGATCATGTTGAGCAAAATAAACATCTAGATATGGAAATAGAGGTTTTTCTTTGTGGGTGTTTTTTTTTAATGTACTATGTGATTTCTTTTTTCTTTTGTGTTTTCCCCTATAGTTTATCCCCTGCTGTATTTGATTTCAGTACTGTGTGTATTGCACATGCATTTATCTTAATTTGAGAAGGCAAGATGAACAACAAATTGGGGAGACAAAGTTCAAAGGGCAAACCAATGCAATAGCAATACTCACAAGACAACATGTTGGAAATTTACATTACAACTTGTGAGGGGTTTGGGGGGAAAAGAAAAGTGTGAGAAAAATGAGGTAGTGGGTAAAATTTCGACATGTTATGTATTCACTACCTTACAATTAATGCAACCCCTGTATATATCACCTTAAAAATAAAATTAAACAAAAATAAGTTAAATAAAGTATAATTTCACTGTATTGCTATAGTAAATATTATTCTATGTGCATTACCTTTTAAAAAATGAACACTATTTGGCATCTAATTTGAATTAATTACACCTTTCTTTATCAGAGGTTCATCAACTTGAATGTAATCTAAATATACAATATTTTCACAATATATCTGTCATAATTTTCAAAAAAAATTATAAGTTAATATTGTCCCATAGTAAAACAGAAAACAGTTTAATTCTCTGGAAACTCCTAACTTTTAAAACTGAATAATTGTTAAAAGGACAGAATATATGTGTTCTTCAAAGTTCTTACAAATACTAACTACTCATTTTCAAATTCTGAACATTCCATATCAGAGATATTCAAAACAGTACCTGTTTGTATGATATTTAATTCTGCAATAACTGCAGTTTCTAATGGGGTGCTACATAGTGAGAAATCAACAGAAAAAAAATAGCCACATTCTGGTGGAGGATATAACTACGAAGTATGTGTAATAATTAATTCCTCAAGAGTAAACATTTGTTCATCAGAGTAAGCTATTATTTCTGTGATCATCAATCCCAAGCTTTTATGCCATAAAGTCTTCGTAGCCCAACAGTTTCCAATTTGTATGGTGCACCTTAAAATTCCCTTAATTCACATCATGAATAGCTTATCACTATTGTGAAAAGATACTACACTTGTGCTAATATGATGCCTTTCCTATTGTGGAAAGTACACTACACTAAACTTTGCTGCAACATTTTTCTGAGTTCTAGAAATCAGAGCACTTGCAAATATTACTTATATTTTTATCTATCATAGATATTCAGGAGGCTAAGACCAGAAGATTGTGGTTCAAAGCCCACCCAGTCAGGAAGATTCCTTAGATTCTTATCTCCAATAAACTTCTCAGGAAAAGCCAGATTCAAGTGGCACTGAGGTTGAAGTTGTAGTGCATGAGCCTTCAGCAAAAACTGGCTCAAAGAGAGTGGCCAGGCCCAGAGTTCAAACCTGAGGACAAACCAAAAAATAGAACCAACTCCAACCTCGCATTTTTCTCATTGTATACAGAGGCATGTAATTAAGGAAATTTCTTCCTGTATTACAAATAGATAGAAGAACCAAGACCTCACACAATTATTGTCTTCATACCATGTTACACCAAAGCCTCAAAAAATTGCTTGTTCTAAATTAATAAATTAATATCATCCATTTGTTGGCAACTCTGTGCAGATTATTCACACTATCTCATTTTATACATGAACTGTTGGAATTATCAATTAACTAAGTTCTAATTATACCTCGCTTGAAAGAATATTTTAAGCAAATAAAATGCCTGATTCATGTGTGAATTTGTCAATTAAAACCTCTACTTAAAAAGAATTTTGTAGTATCCTATAGAATATGAAATTAGAAACAAAACCAAAATATTTATTTTAAATATAAATTCTAATTTAGCAAGGTCTACAAAGTCCTACATTAGATGAACTTTGTATTTTTCCAGGCTTAAACTTTTGTAATCCTTCATTATTTCTTTTAAATCCAACAGAATGATGCTTATTTTTTCAAATTTTTGATTGGGAATCATGAGCCATTTTGCATCTAGGAATGTTGTGTAATGCAGAGAGCATTTAAAACACAACTGAGGATTATATATGAGTTGCATTTCAATAGGAAACTTGCCTTCTCAAAACATAGTGACAAAATTAGCCCAAACTTCCAACTGTGTATTCCTTTCTTGTTTTTTGGTGTGTTTCATTGAGACAAAATTATGCTACCTGGTCCAGGGAAGGTATCACTATGTAATCCCACTCTCTCATCTCCTGTCTTAGCTTGAGTGCTAGAATTCCAGGCTTGTATCAAATTGCCCTTCCATAGTTTGGTGGTTTATTTAATCTAGATACAGACTAGAAATTCTGAACTTCTCCTATGATCTTATTCATTAGACTGACTGTTCAAGTTGTTTATGTACTACTTTCAAAGATGTTCTATCATTTCACACAGGATATGAACATTTTCAGATGCACCTGCAGGGGTCTCTGATTCCTTCTTCCAGGGATCCAATCCCTTTAATAATGATTACTTGACTTTCTTTTTATCTCTGGTCCCTAGGTATGTAATATTATCAAACTTTGAATAAATTTCACTTGAGGACTTTCTAATATTAAAAATTATCACTTGATCTAGTCTTACTCAGGATATATTTTCTATTGTTTTCTAACATTTCTCCATATTCTGAGAGTTGTTTTATTTGTGCAGGTGTGTTTGCACATATATGTGCCTCTGTGTGTATGTGTATGTTTGTATGTGTGTATGCAAAAGCCTCAGCAACCTCATTCAGCAATCTTGCTCATGACTAGTATTCCATCACTTGAGTTCACGCCTATAATTCTAGGTATTCAGGAGGCTGACATCTGAGGATTGCAGTTCAAATCCTGTATGAGTAGGAAAGAAATGTTCTGAGGCACTTATCTCCAATTAACCACCAGAAAACTGGAAGTGGCGCTGTGGCTCAAGAGGTAGAACACTAGTCTTGAGGTGAAGAGTGGAGAGATATTTCCCAGGCTGAGTTCAAACCCTGCCTCAACCATCAAAAAGAAAGAAAGAAAGAAAGAAAGAATAAAGATAAAAGAAAGAAAAAGAAATGAGATCTTGGCCACCAGTTCATTGCCAGTATAATTCCTGCTTTCTCACCATGGACTTTTTTTTCAGTTAAGTCCATGCTCTTATATCTAACTTGCTTTGGAACCAGAATTATTCTTCAATTGTACATTTTACAAATTGCGTGATTAGCAACCATGATTTAGAGATAGAAGTTGAAAGAGAGTGGCCTCATCGTTCATGTTCCTCTTAGTATTAATTATTTCTCTATGTCACTCCCATAGATGTACATAATGGCCTTGGCTTTATTGGTTCAATGTTGTCTTATTTGCAGAGTCTTCTATAGTATATTGAACCATTATACTTAAACACAGAACTTTTCTTTCTCTTATTATTCCTATTGTTTCTTCTACTGTTAACTTGTGTACACTTGGGAAATAATTCACAACACACACACAAATAAACTTTTCTGAGAATCTTCTCCAAGTTAAGTTTAATTTAAGAGCACTTACGGAATTTGAAGTTAATGTACTCATGGATAATGGTTTCTTTTATGTTTTTATAGTAAAAAATAATGTACCGAGGGCTTAGAGTTACATAAGTAAGGTAATGAGTACATTTCTTATTGTTACATCCTCTTTTGTTTTTCCTGTGTTATCCATTCCCTCCCCATCTGCCCAATTCCCCCTCCCCTCCACAAGTTGTAAAATTCGTTTTCTACATAGTGTCTTGTTCATATCATTGTTACAATAGTTCATCCTGAATCTTTGTTTCAGCATTTTGTTGTTTCAATTCCCCTTCCCACACTAGAAAAATGTATATGCAAGATGCAGGGCACCAACATCATATCCAGTGAAAACAGGAGTTATATCATGCGGGAAGAACATGGAGGAAAAACGAAAAAATCACATAGTACATTTTAGATACATTAAAAACAATTTCAATAAAGAATAAAACAAGTTGTGTCCCTATCTTAGGTTTCATTTTTCTTAACATTATCTTATATGGCCATATGTACATGAATAATGTTTTTAAATTTTATATTTTGTATTTACTAAGTTGTCTCTGAAAGGCGTGTTACCTCATGTCCAAAGATGTCTTTGTGCTAGTTCTATGAAGCCTGAAAACATTCATTTTACCTGAAGAGGGTGCCTTTCTTCAATTTTTTTAGCTCCTTATCAAAGATTAGATGGCTATAGGTTTGTAGGTTCATTTCTGGGTTTTCAATTCTATTCCAGTGGTCCTGAGGTCGATCCTTGGAGATTCCTCAAAAGACTCCACATAGAGCTCCCCTAAGACCCAGCAATCCCACTTTGGGGCATTAACCCAAATGTTCACAAACAAGGCCACATTAGAGGTACCAGCACGACTATGTTTATTGCAGCCTTATTTACCATAGCTAAGGTATGGAACCAACCCAGATGCCCCTCAGTAGATGAATGGATCAAGAAAATGTGGTATATATACACAATGGAATCCTATGCCTCCATCAGAAAGAATGACATTGCCACATTTGTTAGGAACTGGAAAGACTTGGAAAAATTATATTAATTGAAGTAAGCCACGCCCAAAGAAACATAGGTCCCATGGTTTTCCTATTTCCAATAACTAGTATATGTCTGAGTCAAACAGAAAAGGTCAGATAAGTTGATGTTAGGGAAATGAACCCTAAGATATGTATTCGAATGTTTTTTGTTCTTTCATGTGACTTTTTCTAACACATTTATAAGATGATTTCCTTGTTGCTTTTTATGTCCCTTCCCCACGGGATAACAATAACCCCTGATTTCACTGTATTTGATGTCGGTATAATTTCTGGAGGGGAACGGAAAAAAAAACAAATCATTTAAATAGGGATACAGGTGGAACCATTGCAGCAATGAGATGAACAACTCGTTATTTCAAAAACGAATTTTACAACTTTGTTGTTGGGGGGAGGAGGATTGGATGGAGGGGGGAGGGGAGGATGGGAAGGGAAAACCAAGGAGTAGGCTACATTGCTTGATAAAAACTATACTCATTCCAGATCTTAGCTATGGTAAATAATGCTGCAATAAACATAGTTGTGTTCGTAGCTTTAGTGTGGTCTTGTTTGTAAACATTTGGGTAAATGCCCAAAAGTGGCACTCCACATCCCCTCCAGCATCTGTTGTTATTAGAGTTCTTGATTATACCCATTCTAACTGGGGTGAGGTGATATCTCAATATTGTTTTGATTTGCATTTCTTTTATGTCTAGGGATTGGAAGGGGAAACCAAAGAGTAGGCTACAATGCTTGATAAAAACTGTACTCATTATCTTGCACATGTAATTGTAACCACTCTGTTCAGTATTTTCACTGTAAGAAATATATATTCATTGTTAGAAAAAAAAGAATCCAAGCTTGAAGAAACTGTCCCTGTCTTTTTTCGAGTGTGTTCTTTATTCATATAAAAACTTCTTTAAAGTATTTCAAAAGGAAACAATGTGCCATTTGAAGGCCAGCATAGAACAAAAGGAAATAAACATTGTTTTAAAAGTTTTCTTTTGCAAGGAAACAAAGATTTGGAGGTTTTAATTTGTCTTTTGCATGGATATTTCACTATTGAGATGATTCTGTTGTTGCAGGAGTCACTTATTAATTCCTTTAGTCTTGTCCTGAATTCTCCAGCACAATTAGTATTCGAAAAAAGCAGGATCCAGTGAGTATGATCAGCAAAAGGAGCCTGTTCTCAAACCAGTGCTTTATGGATGGTCCCAAAGAAATATGTGCGTTTTTTTCTTGTTCGTTTGTTTAGTTTGTCCTGGTTCTGGAGCTTGAACTCAGAGGCTGGACCATGTCTCTGAACAAATGTCTTCCCTGGCCAACTTCCCCCAAAGCTAGGACTCTACTACTTGAGCCAAACTCCACTTTTGGCGTTTTTGGTGTTTGGTTACAGATAAGAATGTGACAGACTTTCCTGCCTAGGTTGGCTTTGAAGTGAGAAAGTAAGAAAGCCAAGTGACATCAACTGTATCAAGATTTCTGTTTTGAACCAAGAAATACTAGACAAAGTTTATTATAAAGCTAATATTTGACAATTTTTAAAAGAAAAGAATATGTCTAACAAAGAATCCATAACTTAAATAACTCCACAAATGTAGGTGCACTGAATCATTTTGGACGCATTTTTTTCATCTGCTTGGGAAGATAACTATTGACTTCATAGATTCCTTTTGGGGAAACTTAGTCATATTTGCCTGTTGTCACTGGCTTTGTACACATGCATGCTGTACATGCTTCTAAGGGCCCTACATAAAGAAGTCTTGAAATTCTCAACAGTATTTAAATAAGATGCTCCAGCCTAAGGTTAAGATTTTAGGTGTGGACATTTATCAACACTCCTGATTCAGACTCTACTTGATATAATTTTTAATCAATATTTTGTTTTTAGTTTTGTTCTTTGTAAATTCACATGCACCTATGAAAAATTTTGTGGACATCCCAATGATATTCTCAAAGTACCTCTTAATCATGACTCACAAAAAGTTGTATTATATTACGACAAGGAAAAATGCTATAAATAAAGAAAACAATAATTAAATATTAATGATTACTAAAATAAAAAACAAAACAATTACCAAGGTTTTCAGTATTTGAAGTGTACATAGTAGAGTTTACTATTTTCTCATATTCCTGTACATTTAAAACTGGATAAAGCTATAAGTAGCATTTAAATTTACTCACTAAGATTACTATTTATAGTTCATCTCATCATTTGTATGTGGATTATATCATTATTTGTTCATCACTAACATATAACGTAAAGGAGCCCTGAAGATTTAACAGAAACTGTGTACTTAAAATCTTAACTTAAAATCTTAACTGCTTCTTTACACAGTCTTTGCAACTTCTCATTAGTAAAGTTTCTATAAAATCTGAAATGTACATACTTACTAGTACATGCTACCAGAAATATTATATACTTTATCAAAAATTTTTATGACCTGCCAAACAGTCTTAATTTTGCCATATATAAGCAAATCCCAAAATTAAACATATTTAAAACATTAAAACTTTTAACAAACCTTAACATTTGCTGCAATGATCATTATGACAAGTGCCTTTTGTAGAATAATTGAATTCTTCCTCCTACAAATCTCATGAACAACAAATATCTGGAATTATTTTGTTTTTGATATGTCAATCTTGACTTTATTCTTAAATGTGTGCTTATGTAAGAAACACATGGTTCTAAAATTTCACAATTCTTTTGAACTTATTTTTGTTGAATTGTCTAGTTTAAGAAAATCAATTACTCTTTATAAAAATGTTTTGTGCTCAATTTGGCTGCACACACACTAAAATTGGAACATACAGAGAAGATTAGCATGGTCCCTGCACAAGGATGATACACAAATTAGTGAATCGTTCCATATTTTTACAACAACAGATGCTGGAAGGGATATGGCCAGAAGGGAGCCTACTGCATTCTTGGTGGGAGTGTAAACTTGTTCATCCACTTTGGAAAGCAGTTTGGAGGTTCCTCAAAAGCCTCCACATAGAGCTCCCTATTATACAGCAATCCCACTTTTGGGCATTCTCCCAAATGATCACAAATCAGTCCATACTAAAACTACCACCACAACAATGTTTATTGTAGCATTATTTTCTATAGCTAAGATATGGAACCAACCCTGATGCTGCTCAGTAGAAGAATGGATCAATAAAATGTTCTCTCTCTCTCTCTCTCTCTCTCTCTCTCTCTCTCTCTCTCTCTCTCTCTCTCTCTCTCTCTCTCTCTCTCTCTCTCTCTCTGTGTGTGTGTGTGTGTGTGTGTGAATGTACACTTACACAACCACATTGGAAAGCAGTCTGGTGAGTCCTCAGAAAGATAAATATTGACCTTCCTTATGGCCCACTCATACCACTTCTAGGCCTCTATCCTGAACAACAGGTACCAATATTCAAGGACAAATGCACTTCCATGTTTATTGCAGCACTGTTCACAATAGCCAGGATATGAAAACAACCCATATGTCCCACCAGAGATGAATGGATCAAAAAACTGTGGTAACTATACACAACGGAATATTTTCCAGCCATTAGAAAAGACAAATTAATGGCATTAGTAGGGAAATCAATCAAGCTACAGGAAATCATGTTGAGCGAGGTGAGCCAAAATCAAAGAGACAAATGGCACATGGTCTCCGTGATAAGCGGATGTTAAATCCAAAATGTAAGGTGATATGACAAAATTAACAACACTTAAGAAACCAAGAACTTCCACTCATCTGGTCGAATCACTACTAAATAACCCCATTCTGCTGATCATATGTGCACACTGAAGGGAAACCAGGAGGACGACACAGAACTAGAGGGAATCAGGGAAAAACATACAACAGTGGGATCCATCAGCTGCACTGGACATTGACCAAAATGAACTAAGCAACTCAATGTCACTGGAGGGAGGGAGGGAACAAGTGGGAAAGAGGGAACAGCTGACGCTTATGCAATACAAAAGAAATATACATATTTCAAAACAAAAAAGTTTACATATGGAAGAAATAACTCTATTGCAAAGCTCATAGAATTCATAAATGTTGTAGACCATAATAGACAATTTGCTCCATCGAAGTTAGAATGTGTTTGTGACTTAAACTAAGCATCACTATCCCACAATATTGTGAAATTTGGGAAAGTATGTAACCACTTAATCACAATAAAAACATTTGAAAAAATGATGAAGGTGGAAAACTAAGTTGCTCCAAAAAACAAAAAAGGAAAATGTTCTGTGTGTATTTGTGTGTACACACACACGCACACACATATACTATATATATATGAATTCTATGCCTCCATCAGAAAGAATGACAACGCTCAATTTGTTAGGAAATGGAAAGATTTGGAAAAAAATTATATTAACTGATGTAAGCCAAGTCCAAAGAAACATAGGTCCCATTGAATCCCTTATTTGTAATAACTAGTATATGTCTGGGATAAGCAGAAAAGTTGAAAGCTTATGTGTATATGACTAGATAAGTTGATGTTAACCTAAATAACCCCCAAGATAGAGAAACAAGTGTTTTTTTTCTTTATTGCTGTTGTTTCTCATGTATTTATAATGTACGATGTGATTGTTTTTCTTTTTTATACGTTCCTCCCCAACAATATAACCCTGTTTTCACTTTATTTGATGTTGGTGCACCTGCATCTTGAATGTACACTTCTCTAATTTGGGAAGGGAAAGGGAAAAAACAACATGCTTAAATAGGAATACAGTTTGACCCATTGTATAACAATAGATGCACAAGACATTATTTTGAAAAAGGAACTTTACAATTTAGGCTAGGGACATTTGGTGGGGCTTTGGGGTATGAGGAGTGTACTTGTGGAGCTGTAAGGGAAGGAATGGTGGGGGAAAAACAAAGGAGGAGGTAACAATGCTTGATAGGAAATGTACTTATTACTTTGCTCATATAACTATAACCCCTCTGTACAGTATTTTTACAACAAAAATGTATAAAAATGTTTTGAGATGGAAGAGTTTATGAAGCCCATTTTACCCTTATAATATCGTTAACAAAGAAATTAATGCAAAACACTGATATGAAGATATTTTGAAAAAGTGAGTGTGTGTGCATTCCTGCGTGTTGGCATGCTCAGAGTTTGAAATCAGGGCTTCAACATCTTGCTACGTCTTTCTCTCTAGATTGGTGAGTTACTATATGAGCTACATCTCCATTCCTGACCCTTTGCTATTTCGTTAAAATTTTGAAAAATAATCTCATGAATTTATTTTGTCCTGTTGACTTCCAAATATTATCCACAGATCTCAGGCTCCTTAATAGGTATCCCGAGTAGTTAAGATTATAGGTGTGACAAACCAGTACCAGGCTTTCAGAATAATTTTAAAAGTAGAAGAAAATTTACTTCACAGAGGCCTGTTTTATCATCTCCTTGTCTTAAAGCATTTTGCAGTGATTATATGTGAAATTTTTCATTCTTGAATTATTAAAATACAGTAAGTGATGATATTTAAAAGATTTAGTACTTTTTAAAAATGATACTGAAACTATGGGACAGAAGAAATTTGCCTCTCTTTGGACCATAATTTATAAGCTCAGCTCTGTGCATGATAACCCAATGTCACCAACACAGTCTGTGTTGAAGACAAAATGTAAAAATGGGCAATAATTGCTATGCTATTATTTCTTGGACAGTATGAATATTGAATTGAGAGTATCAGAGAATGGAGAGAATTTATCTACCTTTTGTGTATTGCTGGAAGACTTTTGGAAAATTTGACTCATTTTCTTCCTCACTGTGTGTCTTGGGCCATGCACTTAGTGCCTTTAATTACAATTTTTCCCAACACTAAAATGGTAATAACATTAGCATTATAGCAAATGTTATCTTAAGAATTAAGGGTCCTTAGAATGATGAACTCTTTTCTCATTCTTGTAGAGGCATTATCAGATGAGAGGAACTGTATTTTTTTTTTGCTTACTTCCATTTATTCATGAATTTGAAATCTGAACTTCTTAAGACTGAAAGAAACCAAAATTAGACACGCAGGCTTTGGAAAGAGCAATCAATGTAAAATAAATAAAATACATATAGATATGTAAAAGATCTGACTAAATTGTTATATAGTCTCAAGCATAAACAGAAAATGATTTAAGCAATATCATGTTATTGAAAATTGAAAAATGTTAGGAGTTGCTTAATTTTTTCCTTTTTACTACCTTGAATTAATTATTTTTGTATAGAGAGATTAAAGATGAGATTAACAATAAACTTGATTAAAAATGGACAAAAGTTCCAATAGACATGTTTTCCATAAACCCCTCTATATCACCAGTGGGTTTACACAGTTGTTTTTAATACAACTTCTGTGCTGGCTTAATGCTGTGAGAAGTCATTAGAGAAATGTAATTCAAAATTACTATGATACTACTTTATACCTATTATAACTCTTATCAAAAAAAATCAAAGGAACAAGGTGTGGTGGTTAAAGGTTTTAATTCCAAGAATTTAGGAGGTTGGATTTCGGTCTTAAGCCAGTCTAGAGTACTGAAGATAGTAAAAACTTGCCCTTTATTACCTTTTGAATAAAATGTAATCATGTTGGTAAGAGTGTGAAGAAAAGGAAATTTTCTACACTCTTGGTCAAAATCCAGGTTAGTATTTTCCTTGTAGAAAGTAGTATGCAGTTTTCTAAAGAAATCATACTTGAAATATCATCTGACCCACCAATCATGTGATTATTTCTCTCTGGGTAATTCATAAATATATCTGTAGTTCATTGTTATTCACATTATTCACAACAACAGCCAAGATGTAAATCGAAGTTCAGTGTTCAACGACACTAATAAAGCAACTGTGGTACATACACAAATATCTTTTTCTGTTTCATCCTTAAAATAACAAGAGACTGCTCCCATTACCCACAACTTACAATGACCTGTAAGATGTATTCAAAATGAAGAAAAATGTTATGTTCTGATCTTTGTAAACACACACACACACACACACACACACACACACACACACACACACACACACACACATACACAAAAACCATCCTCAAACATTGACAGAATATTTTTGTAAAGTAAAGCATTTAGTTCGGGCATTTAGTTCACAATGCATAAGATACTAGATATACATTATGACCAGGTATAGAGTTGTAATGTACAACATGAGGATACAGGGGACAACATTGGCCTTATATAAGAATTAAGCTAAGTAAGTAGGAGTTGTTCTTCCTAGTAGTGGTTACTCTTTTTGTTGTTCTTCCTTCAATAATGGATAAGATGAATGTAATTCTTTAAGTATACCTGCCTATTTGCAGAAATAATAACAAAAAATATAGCAATAATGTTGCATGCTCAACGTAGAACAAAATGTCAAATTAAAATACATGAGATTATCATTCATGTAAACTAATTCTTACAAATGAAACCATGGGACTTATGTGTCTTTAAGTCTGGCTTACTGCACTAATATGATTTTTTTCCAAGATCTTCCATTTCCTTACAAATGAGGTGGTCACATTCTTTGTGATTGAAGCATAGTTTTCCATGTGTGTTTATCTGTGTGTGTGTGTGTGTGTGTGTGTGTGTGTGTGTGTGTGTGTGGGAGTGTGTGTGTCATTTTTGGTAAATATTACTGTGATGCACAGTAGTAGCTTTACTGTGGCCTTGTTTGTGATCACCTGGTTATATACCCAGAAGTGGGATTACTGGGTAATAGGGGAGCATTATTGTGTACATCAAGGATAATCTTAGTAGATGAGCAGAATAGTTCAATAGCTATGTACATATGATTGTATAAGGTGATTCTAAGTGAAATGAACTCCAAGACATGTTCTTTGTTGTTGTTGTTCTTAATGTACTGTGATTTCTTTTTATGTTTTTGTGTTTTCCCCACCTATGGTTTATCCCCTGTAGTCACTGTATTTGATTTTGATACCCTGGGTATTTTAAATATGTTGATCTGAACTAGGTAAGGAAAAGAAAAAAAAAACAAAATGGTGAGACAAAGGACAAAGGGAGAACCTATGCAACAGTGGTATTCACAAGTCAATATGTTGTAAATAATCTTGGGGTGGGCGTTGGGAGTGAAGAGAGAGAAAAATAGGGGAAAGGTGTCGCTACCGCCTCGACCAGCAAGGAAGACGCGACACCGGACTCTTCTCTCTGCAGTTTATTCAGGACCTTTTTGTAATCTTGTGACCCCAAACCCCGGGGAGAATTCCCCACAGCCTTAAGTACCCGCTGGGTAGCCAACCCTGATACGCCACGTGGGAACCACTAATAGGTTCAGGTGCGCGGAAGCAAGCCAGATTCTTTGCCTTAGCCATATCAGGAGTTGTTTACCACAGAGAGCACTCGCCATCGGGAAGGCGGAGGGCGGAAACCGGCACCATCTTCCAGGTGCGGCCTCTCGCAGCTCTCTACAGTTCCCCCTTTTTTGTTTAAAGAACACAGATGAGAACAGAGGTCTGATCCCTGTTGTGCAATTGCAAGGACTGCATACAAGCCTTCTCCCAGAGGGCGCCTTCTCTAGGGATGACTCAGCCTGTCCATTGATTCGTTTTTCACAAGGACGGGAAAAGGCGAATCGAACCCGTGTGCAACCAAACATGCTCTCCTCGAGGGCAAAACTCATGCCTCTCGACTGCAGTACTTTGGCTTTGCAATCTGTGTTCATTGTTTTAGGGTGGCAAGCCACGCTTAGGGGGACTGACCTGCTCCAATGACTGTAAAGGCTTGGATAATCATGGCTGCACTGCGACGCTGAGAACCTCTAATTTGGCAAATGCACCACAGACATACCAAGGAGGCTAACACCAGGAGGCCTATCAGGGCTCCCAAACCCGCCCCCTCCTTGAGATGAATCATAGCAGTGGAGATCCATGAAGATAACCCCTCCGCCAATCCGGTATCCACTCAGGTCAAGTTCACCATGACGATGACAACCCTGAGCTGTTCCATCAGGCTGTCGAACTCCCCAGTTCAATTACCTAAAAGATAACTACACAATTGTTTAGACAAATTTGCAGCGTTTTTTGAATAGGTTTTTTCCTGGGCCTGAACTCTGGGCCTGGGCGCTGTCCCTCAGCTCTTCAGCTCAAGGCCAGCACTCTACCACTTGAGTCACAGCGTCACTTCCGGCTTTTTTCATTTTGCTTATGTGGTGCTGAGGAATCGAACTCAGGGCCTCATGCATGCAAGGCAAGTGCTCTACCACTGAGCCACCTTCCCAGCCCCATTCTTCTGGGTTAATTGCACCATAGCAGCAGCTAATCCAGCTCTCTGCAAACTTTCATCCATGCTTCTAGTCCCCTATTCTTATATGGGGTTATGGTGGCTCTGCATTCCTTAGTGCACTGCTCGTAAACAAGCTGTTTAATTAATGGCATGGCTGCGTCTGGGTCACCAAAAATTCTGCCAGTAGCCTCGACCATACTGGCAACAAAGTCGAAAAACGGCTCCGTAGAGCCCTGCAGGATTTTGGTGAGATTGCCATTCACCTCGCCTTTATTTGGTAAGGCCTTCCATGCCTTTATGCCAATTTTATTGATTTGTTCATAAACTTGAACCGGGTAGCCTATCTGCTGATTGGCGAATCTCCCCTGTCCAAGCAGCCTATCTCTGTCCCAAGCTGGGTTTCCCGCAGCCTGATTGGCTGCAGCCTCTTCACTAGCAAATTCAATCAAAAAGGCCTTCCAATCTAAATACTGACCTGGGCTCAAACAAGCTCGTGCGAGCCCACTCCAATCACTGGGTGTCATGCAATGTCTAGGGCCTCCACCTGGGCTACAGTAAAGGAGGCTGTGATTCCGTATGTCCGCACAGACTCCACTAAAATTTTATAACCTTAAAATCTAAGGGTTCATGAAACCGCTGTCCCTGTGGATCCTGAAATATTGGACAGGCTAGATGTAACTCGGTTCTGACCGCTTTCCACACGCCTGGGCTGAAAGAACAGCCGGGGCTTCCACTTCCAGGGTCCTCCGCATAGAGCGGAGGGGCCGAAGGTGTGGGGCGGTGCACAGAGGGCATGCATTCGTCTTTATCTGGGTCCTCTCTCTCCTTCCCTTTCCTCCTCTTTCTTATCTTTGTTTTTTCTATTTGTTCTATGAGTGATTGTAGTTCCTCTGAGTCTGTAGACTCAGAGGTCTCTAGTTCGGCAAAATCAGGGTATGACCCCCCCCCCTGCTCTCCTCCTTTTCGCTGTCTGCCCTTTCTGATCTTTCTTCCTGCAGCATTTCTAAGGCGGCCTGACCATTCTCTACTGCCTCACTGCAACGCTGGTCCTCGAGACAGCCTCTTATCAGTTTCCATATTGGTCTCACTCCGCTCTTAAGTGTTCCTTGTTCAGAGGCAAAATCTAGGTCCCTCCCTAGTTTCTCCCAAGAGGCCACCATGAGGCTTCCAGAGACAGCGAACCAAGGGGCAACGGTGTCACATTCATTCAAAAATCTCTCTGAAGTACTCTTTTTTATTTTTAACTTTTTTGAGTGCAGTAGCTCATTGAGAGCCAAAAAAATTGGGTGTGAAAAAGAAGCACCCATGTTTTAAACATTTAAAGCTGGTAAACAAACTTTTACTTTCACTTTTGGCTACTCTATTGACTAGCCCCGGGTTCTCACTCTCTCTTTATCTACCGAGAAGAGCAAAAATCCTCCCGCTCTTGTGGCAGATTCCCCTTTTACCTGGGAGCTTACTCCCCGCTCTTGTGGCGGATTCCCCTTTTACCTGGGAACTTACTCCCCACTCTTGTGGCGGATTCCCCTTTTACCTGGGAACTTACTCCCCGCTCTTGTGGCAGATTCCCCTTTTACCTGTGGACTTACCCCCGCTTTTGTCGCGGATTCCCCTTTTACCTGGGGACTTACCCCCGATTTTGTCGCGGATTCCCCTTTTACCTGGGGACTTACCGGTGCACCACCCTGACCGCAGAGAGTTCTGAGTCCTCGTTGGGGTTATGGCTGAGTTACCCGTACGGGCCACCACGTGTCGCTACCGCCTCCACCAGCAAGGAAGACGCGACACCGGACTCTTCTCTCTGCCCTTTATTCAGGACCTTTTAGTAATCTTGTGACCCCAACCCCGGGGAGAATTCCCCACAGCCTTAAGTACCCGCTGGGTAGCCAACCCTGATACGCCACGTGGGAACCACCAATAGGTTCAGGTGTGCGGAAGCAAGCCAGATTCTTTGCCTTAGCCATATCAGGAGTTGTTTACCACAGAGACCACTCGCCATCGGGAAGGCGGAGGGCGGAAACCGGCACCATCTTCCAGGTGCGGCCTCTCGCAGCTCTCTACAGAAAGGTTAACAAGTTAGAAAAGAAATAAATTAATTACCTTACTTATGTAACTATATCCCATCTGTACATTACCTTGACAATAAAATTTAAATAAAAAATAAAATATATGAGACCAGCATACAGGAGATGGGAGTGGGGGAAATACTGTAGTATCATAGAGTAGAACAGCTGGGGAGAGCAGTAATTTGACTTTAATGTAGGAAGTAATAAACTAGCATACAGATTTTCAGCCTCATGTTGGTCATTAAAAAGGGAAAACAAAATGCACAATCAGCAAACCAATTGAGATAAAATAGAAAACTAAACAATTAAGATAAAGGGATGACTTGGACCAAGAATAACAAATGACACAATTAGGAAATAAATAACAAGCTGCTGGGCTGGGAAGGTGGCTTAGTGCTAGAATGCTTGCCTTGTATGCCTGAGGCCCTGGGTTCGATTCCTCAGCACCACATAAGCAAAAAGAAAAAAGTTGGAAGTGGTGCTGGGTCTCAAGTTGTAGAGCGCTAGCCTTGAGCTGAAATGCTGAGGTACAGCACCCAGGCTCAGAGATCAGGCCCCACGATTGGACCCAAAAAATAAAATTAAAAAAAAATAACAAGCTGCTAAGTTTAAAAATGATCACCCTTAATTCTATTGACTTGTTTACATCACAATTTGTTAGAAGTATAATTCAAATCACAGTTTAATAGTATATTGTTTTAATAATAGTTTACTTATTATTGATTTCTTAACATTGAATGGTTAATATACAATTTTAATTTCATCAGCTATAGAAAAGAAGAAAGTGAAAATAATTTTAATAATATATTTAATGAATTGTAAAATTGAGAAGTATTAAATTTGAACAAATAACAAATCATTGCTTCATTTCTGTGAGTTAATGTAATAATTCAAAGTGTATTCTACACTTAGCAATCATCTTCACATCAAATAATAAATTATTACACATGACCCTTGGTATTATTTGGAAGAGTTCAGCACTGTGGTAAAATTCACACCACATAGTACACGAGGGTATGATCCCTCTCATATAGCTTAAATTGTGGAAATTTGATTTTTACATGCATGTTAAGTTCTTGTCTAGGTGACATCTATAAAATTATTTAAAATTATATACACGAGGACTATTTCAGATGATAATTCAAAGTGATATTCATTAATTAAATTTTTATTATTTCATACCAAATAAATATTTACAGAGAGACTGAATTTTTCTGTAGATGATGGTTTATGTGTGCCAGATTATACGTATTAAAGCTTATTTTATATTCCTGACATTGTTTCTAGAGTTGAATTTATTTGTCCATTACGGGTTAAGTGTATTATATTGGATATATGAAAGTAAACTGAATGTTTATTCCATTAATCCTTTGTCTAATCCCAATATGAATTATCCATGTGTTTGAAGTAATGAAAATAACAACAGATAAAAGCAAGATAAATCAGTCTGTAGTAGACAAGTATTTACCCCATATTTACAGAATATTCTTTTTTTTTTGGGGGGGGGGAGTCCGGTCGTGGGGCCTGAACTCTGGGCCTGGGCACTGTCCCTCAACTCTTCAGCTCAAGTCTAGTGCTCTACCACTTGAACCACAGCGCCACCTCTGGCTTTTTTCTTTTTGCTTATGTTGTGCTGAGGAATCGAATCCAGGGCCTCAGGCATGCAAGGCAAGCACTCTACCACTGAGCCATCTTCCCAGCCCTACAGAATATTCTTGGGAATATGTGCTCCAGGCTGGCCACAACTGAAGAATATTATGGTTTGAACTATCATAAGAGACAGAAGGAAGGCGAACCTTCCTTCCAAAAGTCTGATCCCAGGAATGTGATCTGCTTTATGGTGCCTACTTAGGAATGAATATTTTTCACAGTCAACTTTGAAAAGCCATCTTGATAGACGACTTCTGTAAGTGGTTACAAAGCATTATTGATGGATTTGCAAGGATGCCTGATTGCCTCATTTTGAGACAATTAACAGGAATTTAGTCAGTTGTTCTTTGTATCGTATGGAGTATTACTCATTGACTCTAGGCCAGGGGATCACAGGGGCCCAGAGAAACTACTAGCTTGAATAGTAATCCTAGATATCTAAAACAAAATACACACACACACACACACACACACACACACACACACACACACACACACACACACACACACACACACACACACACACACACACTCCAGTAAGCACATCCAGGCAGGATTGCTATCACAGCCTAAAAGAAGTCAGGCAAAAAACAGAAGCTGAGAATCATTTAGCTGATAACTAGTATCTTTTTTATGAGGCATACTCAAATGAGACTCAAGAGAGAGGATCAGAAAGACTGATCAGACTAAAATTGGTCACACAAAGATTGGAAAGTAGAATTCCTTGTAGTACAAATAAATCATTGAAAGCTTGTGCATGTAAGAACATGACAGAAGAACAAATTCCAGAAATGCACATTTTCTTAGAAGTCAGCTAAATCAATTTTCAGTGCAAATCTTTGAATTCTTAAATATTTGACCACATGTGGGAGAAGGTTGAAAATAAAGAAAATTTCATCACTCTATTAGGAAGTCCAATATCACATTAGGGAATAATCAAGCATAGATTTGTAATAAAAAGAGAAAACAATTATTCCAAGTAAGGGTTTCATTTCTTCTGATGTAAAAGTTCTTAAATTAGGTGCTAGCAATTACCATACAATTGATCCAGTCCCCCAGCTGAGTTGATATTGACTGCAGTATTCCCACATGAAGGAAAAGAGAAAATTTACAAATGTCTGATGAAATGAGGTGAAGGTGAAGTGTTCTAATAGTAATATCTGAGGTTTAGACACAGGTGAAGAGGTGGATTTTCATTTCTAAAAATCCCCCATTTTTACCTGGTGCTAGTAGCTCACAGCTGTAATCCTAGCTACTCAGGAAGCTGAGATCTGAGGACTACAGTTCAAAACCAGCCTGGGCAGGATAGACCCTGAGACCCTTATTTCCATTTAACAATCAGAAAACCAGAAGTGGCACTGTCACTCAAGTGGTAGAGCACTCACCTTGAGTTGAAGAGTTCAGGGACAGTCTCCAAGTCCAGACTTCAAGCACCTCGAACAACAACAAAATCTCCCTTTCATGGACTACCTACATCTCTTCCTAACATTCAACCAAGGAGCCATTTTATCACCCACTAACATTTAAGTCCTAATCTAGCTACTGCAAATAGATTGATTTGGTATCTTATATAAAACGGTTCATATTTACGGAAACAAATACCAGCAGTGGTAACATTTTTCCAGTCCTTGAACTCTGGGCCTGAGCCCTGAACACGGTTATGCTGGTAGCTTTCGTGTGAGCTTGTTTGTTATTTATTAGATTACTGCCCATGAGGGGAATTACTGAGTCTTAAGGGAGATCTATATTTACTCTTTTCAGGAAACTCCGTACTGCCTTCCGCAGTGGTTGAAGGAGATTCAAAGAAATAGAAAGTATTTCCCACCAACAGTGTAATAGAGTTCCAAATTGGCTACATCCATGCCAGAATTTGCTATAGTTAATTTTCTTAGTAATGGCCATTCTAATGGACGAGGTAGAATCTGTCTTGTTTACTTATAGATTTGTAAGCATCTTCTAGCTATCATAAATGAATGAATCCATGAAACCTATATTGCTCTGAGTCTGCATTCCTTTCTCTTTTCTCTTAATATAATTTTCCCAAACCTTTCATTTTCCTTACTACTGGTGAAAAGTCATCTTTCTGATGGGTGAATATAATTCCATTGTGTGTGTGTGTGTGTGTGTGTGTGTGTGTGTGTGTGTGTGTGTGTGTGTGTGTGTGTGTGTGTGAGCGTTTGTGTTGGTAAGATGACTATAGGCCCATGTATTCATTTCTAAGCATTCTGTTTCATCTGTAATTTTGTAATTCCATATTATAGTTGCATTGCTTCTCTTCTACTTTGAAGAATATTGTTGGGATTTTAATGAGTATTGCATTGCCAATTGTTTAGAGGAAGTATTGCAGTTTTCAAAACGTTAATTCTTCCAACCAGGAACATTGAAATACTTTCTATTTCTTTGAATCTCCTTCAATTTCCCTTTTTATATTTTTAAAGTTTTCACATATAGGGCCTTCACAATTTTAGTTAAATTAATTAATTCCTAGTTTTGTTGTTGTTGTATTGTTTTGTTTAGATTTGATTTTGAGGCTAGTACATATGAGGTTGTTTTTTGGATTTCAGAGTGGATCTTCCCATTGTTGGTAACAGAAAAACTACTGATTCTTGTGGTTTTTATACCCTGCTGCATTGCTGAAGGTTAGCATCACCTTTACTAAATAGAGGGAGGAATCCACAGGGTCCTTTAAATAAAGGATCATTTCAATTGTAAAATGGGATAGTTTTACTCCTTCCCTATTTGGATCTGCTTTATGTTTTTCTCTTGTCTATTGCTCTTGGAAGAAAGTCCACTACCATATTGAAGAATAGTAGAGAGTGGACATCCTTTTCTCATTCCTCATGTTAATGTCTTCATGCTTCCACCCTTAGGTAAATGCTAATTATCTGTGTCATATACATACTCAGTTTAATATTGAGGAATGTTCCATGCATTCCTAGGTTCCCAGACCTTTTAATCATAAAGGGGTATTGGAGCTTGTTAAAAGCTATTTCTATATCCCTATTGACGATCATGTGTTTCTTGTCCCTGCTTTTGCGGATGGTTTGTATTATGTTTATTGACAAGAATGTTGACTCAAATCGTATCCAAGATGATTCCTACTTGATCATACCATATGATTTTTTGTTAGCTGCTGAAATTGGTTAGTGAGAATTTTATTAAGAAGTTCTGCATTAATGCTTATCAAAGAGTTTGGTTCATAGTTCTCTTTCTTTGGTGAGTCCCTATGTGATTTGGGGAGGAGACTAATTCTAGCTTCATAGAATGCGTTTGATAATGTGTCTCTCATAGATACTAAATGGATGCATCTTGGTTTTTGATACAACTATCTAATCTATGTCTTCTATTTGGAAATTTATGTCCATTGATATTGAGAGTTAAGACAGAAATATCTGATAAGTCCTGCTATGTTATACACCTGTTATATAGGAGCTGTGCCTCATCTACTCTTAATATATTTATCTTGTTCTTTGGTAGGGAGCATTTTATATGACCAGTTCCTCTTCTTCTTGATCTTCTCTATGTAGGATATATTTGATCATATTCTATTCTGATAATTTGGTGGACATACTTTGTTTCAAGTTTTCTTTGTCATGAAATATGTTTATATATCCTTTAAATGTAAAGGAGAGTTTGGCTTGGGACTGTATTCATGGTTGTATAGTTGTTTACCTTTAATGTTTGTCATATATAATGCCAGGCTCTCCTTTTTACCATATAAGTTAAGAAATCTGTATTTATTCTGACTGTATATTCTTTATAAATAATCAATCTTTTCTCTATGGCATCTTTAAGAATCCTTTCCTTGATCTTTAATAATCCTCTAATGGATTATGATGTGGTGGTGGATTCTTCAGTTCTAGAAGTCTGATTGGTTTCTAAAGGCTTCTCTTCTTTGAATGAGCCTATCTCGTTGGATTTTTGGCCTGTTCTCTGCTAGAATTCTGTAATATGCTTCCCATCCATTTAGTATCTTGCTCTTCTCCTTCTTGATACCTATATCCCCGAAATTTGATCTTCTAACTGAGACTTGAAGTTCTGGCAAGATCATTTCTTATTTCTTGGATTTGTTCTAAATGATTATTTCCTCGTTCCTATTAGATCTATTCTGTCTTTGACCCTGACATTATCTTCTATGTCATCTATTTGCTGTGGAGATTTCTACTTTGTTTTTTATTTCCCTGTCTTCTAATTGGTCATTTTTTAGGGGTTCTGTGTCTTTATTAAAGCTTTGTTTTAGGTCTTGTATGGACTTTCTGGACATTTTTTCTTCGGTTGGGGGAGATGTAAGGATTGTTTTCTTAACTGTGTCTTATGTCATATCTTTTAACTAGGCATGCATTTTTTCTTGGACTCCCTTGTCTTCTCAGAATTTATTTATCGTTCTGTTTGAAGTCTCCATGAATTATTTTGCTAATGACTGGTTGGTCTCATCTTGTTTACAAATTTCCTTGTAGAAGTTTTCTATCTTTCCATTAATCACATTTTCCAGCAGTATCTGTAATACATTTTGATAACTATCTTCTACGTCCTTGATTGTCTATTCTAATGTCTGGTTATTTACTGTATGAATAATACTACTTTGACATTACTTTTTTGTACTTTTTTGATTTTTTTTGTCCATTTGGAGGTTTTCTTTTGGGGGATCTATGATATTAATAGGTGACTCTCTATGTTCTTAGTTAATTTGCAGGGTCTTGGTTTGGCTTCCAGTTGTAATGTGTTTTTCTGGAATTGCATTTTTGTTGAGTCCATTAAGTGTAGGAATAGAAATCTGTTGTGGTGAGATGTTGTGATGTTAATATTTGTGGTTCCAGTGACCATTTGGACTGTCCAGTGGTATGGCAAATTGTCTATGTATATGGATGTGGCTTTCTCTGATGTACACTTCTGTTCCTGTTTTTTTTTTTCCATGTTGCCTTTCATTTCCACACTGCACATGTGCTTTTGAATGTGTTGCCCAATGTGTTCCTGGGTGGCACCTTTTCTTGTGAATACAGTATAAATCCTTCTTATGAATTGTATGTCTATAATTATATATATATTTATAGCTGCATATCTATAATTATAGCTGATTTCATGTGACGCTCTAGCTGTGGAGTACCTGCTACGACTCTAAATTTCTGCTATATTAGAGATAGCTAGGATAATGTTCTGTTGTTATTCTGTCATTGTTTTTCCTCTTCCTCAGATTTATTTTTTATATTGTGGATTTTTTCACATAATTTAGGATTTTTGATTGTTGTATCAGGTTATTTTGTTTTCCTGCTTATGCTACTTTGAAATAGTGATTTCAGGCTTTTAAGAAGAAATAGAAACATATGTTATTAAATTGAGAGAAAGAGAAGACTTTTAAACCTATTTACTACAAGTAAATTAATATTAAGCAAAGCTAATGAAAATAATTACTTATTTACTCTTCAGAGGATGACTATAGTACTCTTGGATATCTCGGAGGAAAAGACTTTAGACTCGTTACAATTGTTGACTTACATTGAAATTACTGGCTAAACGTTGTTCAGAAAGGGAAAAGCTCCATTACTTCCATATTAGTATTATAAAATCATAATAGCTGCATGTTGAATTGTTTTCCCTTTGCTATTTTCAATTCCATTATTCATCCATTATGTATCTAGGGCTTTGAATGACCACTTCCTTAAAATACCTATATTGCTTATATTGTGATGCAAATCTCAGTAATATAAATTTGAATTTATCTGTGAGTCTCATCTTTAGTTACATTCATATGAAATTTATGCAGTCTCAAGTAAGAAACCTGACTTTTTTACTCTATTCTATGCTTTAATCAATAAATCCAGTCTCTTTAGAAATGCGTTCTCAGCTTTTAAATTGCTTCAGTAAACATCATGTGTTTCTAGACTTTTACTGAAGTAAATATAAAGTTTGGAACATGAGGACAACTCCGCTATTATCACTTCAAAGTAAACCCTTGGGAATTATTTTATATATAAAAATAAATAAGTGCAATGCAATGTTTATACATTAATAATATAATGGTTAAGTCAATTAGACACAAGAACTACCATGCAATTCTCAATTAACTTAAAGGCATCAAAATATTGTGTTCATGAATATCACTCATTTTTAAAAAATGATTAGTCAATACAAAGTTTCCATTCTATTTGAAATTTAAACAATGAAAATTACACTCAAATTTGCTGTCAATATCCTGTTTCCAGGAATACATTTATTTAGCAAACAAGGAAACAAAAAATAAGGGTTTGTCACATAGAATGAAAAATGTAGAAGCAGACTGTCTTTCCTTAAGATGTTAAGTACCTGCAAATCGTGTGATTTATTCAAAGATACTATACACACTCATAAGAGAATTTGTGATCAGAAGTGATAGGTAAGCAAAGTAACTGGAAAACTGTATGCTTAAATTGAGCTTTCAATAGAGGATGACAAGTTTTCAATAAATGAGCCTATTATTCTGTATCTCTAACACACATACAGCATTCTACATTTTCCCACATACTCCCATTCTGTTAGCTCAGTTCCTGATCGATATTCTTCTATTTCATGATTTCAATTCCTTCTAAAACAACAAAGTGGGCGTTTTTTTGTCTCGAGATCCAATACATTCTAGTATCTTGGAACAGTAGTATGAATTCACAGAGTTTGACTTGAATGTCAAGTATGAAGGTGTTGTATTCAAGGTACTCTTAATTGGCCTGAAGCATACAAAGATATACAGTATACTTAGAACAAAGGACTTGATCTCAGGGAAACATACAAATCCAGGCAAGATCCTGAAGCAAAGAAAAGCAAGGGAGCACAAACATCAGTCAACTATAATTACAAAGGAATGGAACTGATCTCTGATGTGTCTGGGTGGCAACTCTATGTGTTTGTGTGTGGGTGTTTGTGTGTGTGTGTGTGTGAGTAGAGAGAGAGAAAGAGAGACAGACAGAGAGAGAATTTAGTGTGGCTTCCATATTTACAGTCCATAGAGCATTACTTGTTAGGGAAGAGGTGCTCATATTAGAGCTGTGATACTACTGTCATCACTTTACTGCAAACAAACACTTGCTTAATCTCTAATTAAATAGGGAAAATAAACTAACATCTTACATGATTGTTTTGACAATTAATTAGTATATTGAAGGCCAAAGGGAGGAATTGCAGATCAATATAATCTTTTTTTTCCTCTCTTCTAAATATTACACTGCAATAGATGTGATTTCAGGAGTCTCCTGCCATGTACTTCCAGTTGAATTACTAATATGCTTAATAATATGAAACATGTGATAGAGAAATAGATCAGCCAACAAGCACAAAGAATTTGTGATAAGATTGAGCTTCCAGCAGGGTTGCCACAACTTTTAGGAATGTAATTCCTTCATATGAACTTCAAATTTTGTGGCTTTCCCTGTGTGATTAAATGGCAAGAAGGTCTGTAGAAACAAGAATTCTTGTTCAGCCAAGTAGAAAGTGCTCATGTTCCCATCCTCAGGTTGCAAATTTCCATTCCATATAGACTTTCTGTTAGAGTGCTTTCATTTAATATACTTCAGCAACTCATCCTTCCCTGTGGGAGACAAGAAAAAAGATAATTTTGTTTGTATATTAAATTATGTAAATTAGTATGTACAGGCATGATTTGTATAATTACAGAAGTTTGTAATAAATATAAGGAGGGATCATTTCACAATAAAAGTATAATTAAAATCACATAATAAGACTAGAAGTCACAGAATTATGTGCATGAAAACATGCATTAGATTAGTTGCAGAATTTCTATTTTGAGATAAACTTTATATTGAAGCATAATGCACTTTACCTAAGGATTGAAACATTTTATTGAAAAATATATTTCCTGGAGATATTTTTGCTTCATAATTTTAGGGATACCGTTGGACCCATTTTAATAATGAAATGTACAAGACGTTATGTCGAAGACGAACTTTACAACTTTGGCTGGTGAGGGTGTGGAGATGGGTAAGGATGGGAAGGGGAAACAAAGGAAAAGGAAACTGCTTGATAAGAAATGTACTCATTACTTTGCCCATATAATTGTAACCCCTCTGTACAATATTTTCACAATAAAAAAATTAAGAAGAAAATGATCCCAAAGTAATCATTTTTGTATTATTTTCTTATTTCCATGTGATTTACCTCTAATTTAGAAATCTAGATATATAATTTAATTTAATTTTACCAAAAATATTATTGAGTATAAGATTCTTATACTCTCTACATTCTTCACACTGAGATCATCAAATATGGTGAGTTTGAAATGATTAGTCACTGTTTGACCCACGTGAATATTATTTACAATGTGAGTGAAATGTTTAAAAAGTAGTATTTATTTTAGTTGCTCTGAAGAGACAATAACTGATAAAATCAAAGGCTAAAAATGATTAGATTTAAAATTTAGAATTCAGGAAATATTTTTGACAACACTGGTTACTGGAGCCTTCACAAAAACCTCATGAGATAATTTATATTGATGAAGCAAACATCCCACACTGGTTACTGGAGCTTTCACAAAAACGTCATGAGACAATTTATATTGATGACGGAAAAATCCCAGAGTTTAGATATTTACGAATAAAAAAATCATGTCATTCTGAATATGTAGAGCTACATAACAAACATAGAAAATTTAGCTTTTAAATATCTGAATATACTAATACATTTAATTGCAGGGTAAGTACTTGTTCTGAAAGGAGTTAAAATTGCATTTATTTTGAAAAGTAAACCTAAGTATTCATTTGAATAAAAGACAATGTTTAAAATATCACTAATCCAAGACACAAGATGTACAGTTCATTGTTTTTTATGCCTATTATGTTCTCTAAACTTACTACAAATATTAGATTAGTAAACCTAAATCATTGCTTTGTAGGGAAATAGAAAGATTCTTAAAACTCATGACTATAACTTTTTCTCATACAATTACTAGGTAACTGTTTTATTTTTTTGTCAGGGAATCTTATTTTTATTCATTAAGTTAAATAATTGGCCAATAACAATATAAATTATGCATGAACAAAGTTTAGAACAAGTATTTCTTTCACAAAACATATCATAGTTCTCTTCACGAACAGTGGAAGGCAGTGTGTTATTTATTTATTTTTAGTTATTTTATTAATGGTTATTAATTTTCAGAAGTGGCAGTTTCGTTATTCTCTTTCCATAATATATTTAAAACATTTTATTACACTCACTCTATTTCCTTTTTGTTACTCCTTCCTCCAAAGATCTTGTTTTTTACATAAAATTATATCTTTATATATGCACATATAAACTCTTTTGGAAGATTTAAGCTAAACTGCAACTTAATTTTGAAGTAGGCCCTGAGAGGAGACTCGAGCTAGTACAGCTTCTTTACAGACTTTGTTTTAGTTTTAGGGATTTTAGGAAAAAAACCAAAAACCTCTAAACAAGGTTAACTGGACCTTGGCTCCAACCAGCCCAGTTCTTAGAATGAGAAGAATGCCCCTAGGTTCCCCTCCCCTTATTCTGTTAAGGACTGACCTTTTAAACAGATAGCCAGTAATCAGGCTCATGCTGGCAACATCCTGAGTTTACCATAAAGTCCGCCTTTTTCACATGCTTGTGTTAAACTCCACTAAACTCCTTGTATATGCTTACCTTAAGCTCCACTTTACCATTGAATTCATGAGTCATTTAAACCAAAAGTGATAGGCTGGTTTAAACAGCCATTATGTGACAAAGTGTAACCTCATTGGCCACCTGTGTGTGGTCTGGTATGACTGTGCAATCTTTTCGGTGTGTGACAATCTCATTGGTTGCCTACATGACCAGGCTGTGAGTTTTGCCTTTAAAAACCTAAGTACGTGGGCCGCTGGGGGTTGCAGTATCAGCTCCTGAGCCTGTGCTGCAGCCCTGGCCAGTCATTGTAGGAACCTTCTCAATAAAGTTGCTTCTTTAATAACAACTTTGTTGTGGTGGGCTCTGTCACTCCAGACAACTAGGTGGGCTTGCCTGCCTGAGTAGGGGGTCTTCCTACTACAAATTTAAGATGTACAGAGGATTAACAGGATGAACAAAAATGAGTATTTTTTTGTTAACTTCTAATTGAACTATCATTATTATTATGGTTAGGGTTAGGATATCAGCCAGAATTAGAATTAGGGTTAGAGAAATAGCAAATTTAGGTTCAACTCAGGATGACCTATTGCAACAATAATACTCACAGCACACTGTACTGAAAATGAACTTTACACCATGGAGAGAGAAGAGTGATGGAGATGGGAGAGGGAAGGGATAGTTGGACAACAACAAAGAAGGGAGTAACAATGGACAACAACAAAGAAGGGAGTAACAAGAAATGTACTCATTACCTTATGCATTTAACTTTAATCCCCCTGTCAGCCTCATTACCTACTCAGGAAGCTGATTTCTGAGGACCGCAGTTCAAAGCCAGCCCAGGCAGGAAAGTGTGTGAGAATTTTATCTCCAATTAACTACCAGTAAACCAGAAAGTGGTGCTGTGCCTCAAGTGGTACAAGCGCACACGTTGAGCTAAAGAACTCAGGGATTGTGCTCAGGCCCAGAGTTCAAGCTCCAGGACTGACAAAAAGAAAAAAAAGAAAAAGAAATGTGTTAAATGTTAAGTAAAACTGAACTTTTTTAGATTTTAGGAATTCAGGAAAATCTGGGATAATGGAAGTACAATATATTTCATAATATCAGGATTTGAGATCAATGGGTATAATGATTCCTCTTATGGAACAAGATAGGTTCAGAGATAAGAGTGAGAAAATCTGTAGGGCTTAGGAAAACCTGCAATTTATTTCAAGGATTACAGTGGAATTTCAGGATTGCAAAAAATGAGCATTTTTCATAAATTTTAGAATTGGGATACCTTTAGAGTTAAGGTTATGGTTAGGATTCCAGCCATGGTTAGGGTTAGGTTGAAAGAGAAAAAAAATGAGGGTCAAATTGAAGGTAAATTTTAATATAAGCCTGGCAAGAATTAGAATGAATGTGAATTAGAGTATTGCTATTAATATTAGAATCAACTTGCAATTAGGCTTATATTTATTCTCAATATTCCAGTTAAGATTAAGTTTAGGGTTCGAAAATGACTAAGATATTGGAAAAAAATTGAAACTTATGTTTGGAAGGCTTATTTGAATCAAGTTAGGATGAATGAAAACTAGTGAAATACTAATTAGTGTTAGTATTGATATATAATTTGGATTAAAATCAGGGTCAGTATTTTGTTCTGATTATGATTAGCGTTATGAATAGGAAAGTTTTACTATAAAATTGAGATTTCACTAACAGGTAGAAGCAAAAATGTGAGCCTTAATTGTAACTAGAGCATTATCATTATATTTATTTCTCATTGATCATTCTTGTAATGATTAATCAGAGTTTTACAGCCAGTTTTAGGGTGAGAGTTAGCGTTAAGTAAAGGACTAGGTGATATATAAATCTGAAATTGTTTTAGGATACAGTGGTGCAGGAAAAGGTAGGATTAATGGAAACTACAGTATTTTTCCTGGTAAGAGAATTTGAGGACAAGTAATATAATGGTTCATGTTAGGAAACAAGATAACTTCACAGGCAGAATCAGGAAATTTGTTGGAATTAGGGCAAATTGAAACTCATTTCCAGAGTGCAAACTGGAATATTCATTAAAATGAATAAATCTAGAGTATTTATTATTATTATTTTTGGACTATTATTAGTTTGAAAATTAGGTTTCAGTTCCAGCTGGACAGTGTTAGCATTAGGAAAATGGAAAATTTAGGGTCAAATTGAAAATAAAACTTTGAATAACAAGTCAAGATCGAATTAGGATGAATAGGAAATAGGAAACTGCTAATAATATTAGGATTAGGGTATGATTAGTGTGAGGGAACCTGAATGTTGTGTTAGAAAAATGGCAAGATATTAAGTAGAAACAATTTTAAGAAAGATGAGTTGAATCAAAGACAGGATGTATAAATTTAATGTACTTTAGTGGCTTTTAGAATCCAAAGGCCATTCGTTCTAGGGTTAGGGATACTTTTTCTAATTTATGAACTAATGAATTAAAGGCACAATTCTTTCATTCTTACAAACCAAGACAGTCACGATTTGGGGAAAAAACAATTTCCTACATGAAAATGTGTCTTAAAATATTTTCCAACCAGGATTAAATAATAGTGAACAGGTTGTCATTTATTAAAATTGGGTAAGTTGATGATAAAACTTTCAAAAAATATCCAAACACATAAAATTGGAACTCAGATATGTTAATGGGAATACAGATACTTGCTCTAGCTGGGAAATTGTGTGTGTGTGTGTGTGTGTGTGTGTGTGTGTGTGTGTGTGTGTGTGTGTGTGTGTGTGTGTTTGTGTGTGTATGCACCCACCACATGTCTTCAAATCAGGCCTGGGCCCTGTCGTCAGCTTATTCTGTGGAAGTATGGTACTAAACCACGTAGCCACAGGCTTTCTTCTGGCTTTTTAGTAGTTATTTTGAGATAAATATCTCATGGATTTTCCTGTCTAGACTTAATCTTCTGATCCCCAGCAATCCTTGGGTTAGTGTTACTGTGGGTGCTACCACAAAATGACAGTTCATTAAACTGGGAGCAATATGGAAGTACTCTTGCAAGATATGAAGTAACCAGTTCATTAATGTGGGAGTAACAGGAACACATTAGATTGCCTTCAAACACATTATTTCTGATGAGTTTAACTGAAGCCCAAAGCATAATCCAAACCTATTTGCCACACTGTATGAAGTAGCACATACTCATGGTGTAGAATATGAACAATGAATTAAATCATAAAGACTTCGTTGGGTTTGCAACAAAGAAATAGAGTGTCATTGAAATGAAGTCCAGACTGGAGGCCTGTAGCAAGCAGGAGAGCATCTGCTGAGTGTGTGTCCAACCTCCAGGACCATAAAGAATTAGAAGAGAAAGTGTAAGAGAAAGAGGAAAGGAAAGGAGGAAGAAGGGGTAAGAGAGGAGGAAGGGCATAGCAGGAGGGAGAAGAGGAGGGGACAGGGAGAAAGTAGAGTTAGGAGAGAAGGAAGAGGGAAACAGGACTCTGGAGAAGAGGAGCAGGTGAGGAGGCAGGAAGAGGAAGATAAATGCAATATATCAACAAGAATTGTTGGGAAACATTTTGCATAAGCGATCTGCATGTTCAATGGCAGGATTATTTTCTAATCAGAGACACATCTAGCACAGTGACAATATGGGTGATACCTGTTACTCAATCATTTTATTCCCTTCCTTCAGTGAGGAGTTCAGAAGAAATGCTTAGTTCGGTGTTTTACAGATATACTTCAGGATTTCTTTTTCATGAATCAAACAATGGAAAGAACTAAATGCAACTTCCCTTAATTAAAAAAGAATAGAAGCTATATTTATTTGTATTACTATGCATGAAGAAATCCTGGAGATTTCTGGTTAATTCAGAGGGCCCATACAAAAATACAGGACAGGAGGAAAGTAAAACTGTTTTTAAAGTATAATAGGTTATCATTGCTGAAAAGTTTTACTGGACGTCTTTCGTTTTTTGTTTTGTTTTGTTTTGTTTTGTTTTGTTTTTGTTTTTGCCAGTTGTTCATTGCTCCAAAGCTGTGCCCTGGAGCCCTTTCCAAGTCACCACATGAAACTCCATTTCTGTAGCCCCTGTGGGTGTGGGTGCCTACTCAGGTCACCCGTTGAGATGTGTGGCCAACTCCTTTATCGTGGATGTGCAGTGAGTGGAGTATGTGCATGCTCCCCAGCATTTCCAGATGAGCCCAGCCCACCCTTCCCACCTAACTTCCCAGTCTCAGTTGCTCCATTTCACCCAGGAGCTGGCAGCTATGGGTATGGATTTGAGGCCACTGTTGCCCTCTCCTCCTCCAGCTGTGTTGGTTGGTACTGGTCTTCTGTGCTCCTGAGTGCGTGGCCCATCCTAGGGAGACTCTGTTCTGGGGTCACTGTCTGCCCCCATGAGTGCGGGGTGAGGGACACCCTGTTTGTACACTGTACAGTCCATTGGTAAAGGAAGGCTGGGCATGCAGTCTGCCCCCTTGGGGCCAGGCAGCCGAGCCTTGGTTCACCTCATCTGTTTTTAAGGGGGTCTGGGTACTGGAGCCATGTGTTGGCCCTTCTGCCAGCTGGCTTGTGACAGATGGAGCAGCTCAGCAACCTGGAGCCCCTTCAGCAACTCTGTGGACCTCCATTTTCTGGTCCTTGTGGACTTGGTTACAGGGCCAACCCTACATATTCCAATCAGCACACCAGCTGCAGCACCGAGGGAATGAAGTTCCTCTTGCTTTGCTGTGTAGCCTCCTCCGTCGCCTTTCTGGCCCACATGGGCCCAGCTCTGGGTGCCATTCCAGGGATACTCCATTTAGAGGCAATGGGCTCACCCCCTACCCTTGTTGTTCTCCAAAGCAGGGGAAAGGGCCTGGCCTTGGCAGTTTAGGCTGCACAGATGGAAGGCAGGACTTGCCTTGCCTTCCCCCCGGCTTTGGCACCTGAGTCTGGGTTGCTTGGTTTGGTCACTAATGGAACCTTGTTGGCTACAGCCCACCGCAAAGGTCCTGCACCTGCTGCAGCAACAATGCAAGGTCCTGGACCCCCTTAGGGTCACCACATGGACCCCTGATGGGCCTACTTGGGCTGGGTATGGGTTTCATCTCAGGAATCCCATTAGGAAGTGCCACTCTCCTTCGTGGTACTGCAAGCAAGAGGTGCCACATATAATATCTACTTTCTAACATTTTCCTTCACTGAGATAAACAGAACTTGGAGATATAAATAAGTTTTATAAAAACAATATATAAACTATATCACTTCAACCTTTTAAACCACTGTAATAATTTTATCCAGTAGGAATTCTGTCTGTAATTACCTATTTTACATTTGAATGTAACAAATGTAATGTATTTTGTGTGTATTTTACTTTTCTAGTATAATTTCATTTGCACTACTTACAATTTTTTTCAAATTCTGTGATTTAATCACGTGTTTATGGATAGGAGTTTTGTTGTACTTTTATTTCAGTTTTCCATTATGGCCTTATGAATACAAACAATAAAATCCATTCTTGTTGGTATAAAGTTCAATGATTTTGGACTAGAGACTCAAGGATATAGCATAGCATTACATAACATACAGTAATGTGTATCACTTTGTTTAATACTGCTCCAAAAAATAATTGATAATTCAGGTGGCAGCCACTTCATCTGGCATGCTGGTCTGTCTGGTGAAGTAGGATCTTAGTGGCAGCCTGCCCATATCAGGCCATTGCAGGCACCTTGCCTGGGACTGTGGGAGAGGATCAGGGTGCATCTGCTGTTCAGCTAGGGCAGCAACTCGGCAGCTGCTGTGTGAATGACACAGTGTCACTGACTCACATCTAACACATGCCTGCCCCGTGGGCTTGGGCCCTGAGAATCAGCCCCTCCCTCAGACAGCAGAGTTATTCTGGGTTTTGTAAAACGTTCTGCATCTGAGCATTCCCAAGTTTGGTTTTTGTATTGTTTCTTGTAAATGCTTTGTGAAATTTGTGTTTTAGGTGTTGAGGTGCGAGAGAAGGAGCCAGATTATGAACACAGTTTCCTACCAGTCTTTCATTTAAAAATGAAAGCAGATTATCTATAAAAATGCCTATCAGGAAATAAATTTGAGAGGGGAAAAAAAGGCTGCTTTCTCATAAGATCAAAATGTGCTAGTTTTATATGCATGTTTTATGCGCTCAAAATACAATTAAGTAACTCACTGTCTAGGAACAATTGTCCAGAGCTCAGAGTTAAGTGTCTGGGACCTAGAGGCATAGTGTTTGTGAGGTTTATCCAAAGGGAGGGAAGAAAGTTAAAATTCATAAATGACTTTGTAGAATCAAGGTGGCAATACAAAATGAGAATCACAATAAACTTCTTTGCTATTCGGGGTATTTTATTATTCCATATGAATTTTTGGATTGCTTCTTCTATTTCGTTGAAGAGTGACATTGGGATACTGGTAGGTATCTCATTGAATTTGGATATAGCCTTTGGCAGTATTGCCATTTTCATTATGTTAATCCTCCCAATCCAGGAGAATGGGAAGATTCCCTCTTCCATAGCTCTGCTTTAATTTTCTTTTTCAGGTTTTTAAAATTCCCATCATAGAGGTCCTTCACCTCTTAAATTAACTCCTAGGTATTTTATTTTTTGTGTGGCTAGTAAAAAGGGGTTGCTTTCCTAATTTCAGCTGCACTATTATCGTTATTGGAATACAGGAAAGCCTTTATTTTCTGAGGGTTAATTTTATAATCTGGTAGTTTACCAAAGTTTCTGATCAGCTCAAGTAACTTGGGAATGGAGTCCATGGGTTTCATTAAATACAAGACCATGTCATCTGCAAAGAGGGAGAGTTTTACTTCGTCTTTTAGTATTTGGATCCCTTTAAGATTGCATCTTATCTTATTGCCCAAGATAGCATTCTAATATTAAGTTGAAAAGGAATGGAGAGAGCAGACATCCTTATCTTATTCCTGAATTTATAAGTAATGGGTTTAACTTCTCACTATTAAGTATAACGCTGGCTGTAGGTTTGTCAGTTCTTAGCAGAAAGAACAGCACTAGCTGCCGGGCACTGGTGGCTCACGCCTGTAATCCTAGCTACTCAGGAGGCTAAGATCTGAGGATCGCGGTTCAAAGCCAGCCCGGGCAAGAAAGACCATGAGACTCCTATCTCCAATAAACCACCAGAAAACCGGAAGTGGCGCTGTAGCTCAAGTGGTAGAGCGCTCGCCTTGAGCTGAAGAGCTGAGGGACAGCGCCCAGGCCCAGAGTTCAAGCCCCACGACCGACAAAAAAAAAAAAAAAAAGAACAGCACTAGAGCAATATCAGTTCCAAATTTCAAGTGCTACTAAAAAGCCATAGTAATAAGAACAGCTTGTTTCTGGCACAAGAACAGACCTGAGGACCAATGGAGTAGGACTGAAGACTCAGAAATGAACCCCCTGACCGACACCTAATCTTTGACAAGGGAGCTAAAAAAGAGAATGGAAGAAAGACAGACTTTTGAGTAAATGGTGTGGGAAAAATTGGTTAAACACCTGTTAAACTAAAGCTGGATCGGTATATATCATCCTGCACAAGAATCAACTCCAAATGGATCAAAGACCTCAAAATAAAAGAGGACACCATGAAAACATTACATGAAGGAATAGGATAAACTCTAGGGCTTTTTAGCACATACCGAAATTTTCTTAATAGAAAGCCAGAAACAAAGAGTAAAGAAAAATAAGTTAAGAAATTCATTCCTTAATTCATCTCTTTATGAAACAAGTAATTTACTATTACAAGATGAGATGAAATTATAAATTCCAAATGCTGATGCAGTCTGTATGTAATAAACATATTACAATAGTCAGAAAAAGAAATCAAAGAAACGTTGGACAAATGGGATTGCATGAAACATGAGAGCTTCTGCAAGGTAAAGGTCATAGCTAGCAATATCAATAGAAAACACACGTTCTGGGAGATCTTCATGAGGTATATAATGGACAAGGTCTTATATCTAAAATGTACTTAGGACTCAAAAAATTAAATCCCCCAACAGCAGATCCTCAAAGAAACAACTGCTCGATAATTAAGTGGGCTAAAACTTAAAGAGAGACTTCTCTGAAGAGGAAATAAAAATGGCCATTAGACACATGAAGAAATGTTCAACTATTCTAGCCACAAAAGAACTGAAAATCAAGACAACATTGTGTTTGCAACTTACTCTAGTTAGAATGGCTATAATCAGGAAATTTAATAACAACATGTTGGAGGGGATGTGGCTAAAACGGAACCCTATTTCATTGATGGTGGGAGTGTAAACTTGTTTAACCACTTTGGAAAGCAGTATGGAAGTTCTTCAAAAGACTTCATGTAAAGTTCCCCTATGTCCCAGCAAGCCCACTTTTGTGCATTTAGGCATTTACCCCAAAGATCATATTTACTGCAACATTATTCACCATAGCTAAGATATGGAACCAAACTCGATGCTCCTCATTTCATGAATGGATCAAGAAAATGTGATACACACACACACACACACACACACACACACACACACACACACACACACACACACACACACACACACACACACACACACACACGCACAATGGAATTCTATGCCTCCATTAGAAAGAATGAAATTGTCACATTTATTAGGAAATGGATTTGGTAAGTATTATATTAAGTGACGTAAGCTAGGCCCAAAGAAACATATTTCCCATGGTTTTCCTTGTTTGCAAGGACTACTTTATGTCTAGGACAAGCAGAGAAGATCAAAGGCTATGGACGTATAACCATATAAGATGACACTAAGTGAAAGGTACCCCAAGTCACACACACAAGTGATTTTGTCTTTCTTGTTTTTGCTATTAATATACTTATAATGCACTATGTGATTCTTTTGTAGGTTCATCCCCCCATTGGTATAATCCCTGCTTTCATTGTATTTGATTCCAGTGTTCTGCATTTTTGTATACATTTTTGTAATTTGGGGTGTGGAAAGGTTATAGCAGAATGCTGAAATGGGGATACAGGTTGACCCATTTTGATGATGAGATGTACAGGACACTGTCAAAAATGAATTTACAATGTCAGGTAGGGGTCAAGGAGGGAGGAGTTGGAGAGTTGGGGAGGGAAAGGGTAGTAGGGGAAAAACAAAGGAGGAAATAACAATGCTCAATAGGAAATGTACTCATTACCCTACTCATGTAACTGTAAACCCTCTGTATAGTATTTTTACAATAAAAAATATAAAACTCTCTTCCTGGTATAGATTTCCAGTGCTGCCCTCGGCATTGCATCTTTTGCCTTTTCTGGCTGTGGTTAGGTCCATCTGCCCAGTGGATCAGTAGTCTTCAAGGCTTCTTGGTCCTGAAGTGGGACTTGGATTATCCAGTGATGGTTGGAACTAGGCCAAGGACAGGACAAAACCACTTCCAGAGCATAGCTTCTTCACCCCCCCCCCCATGCAACTAGGATTGCAAGCAGAATTTCTATGAATTTGACTCCAGAAAACAACCACTGATCCAAAAGGAAAGGTCACCAAACACCTCCCTTCCTCCCCCATTCCTTCCTTTCTTCCTCCTTGGGAAAGTACAAAATAATTTTGCAGGTTTTGGCAAACACACAAATTGCCCACCACTTCCCCTTTTAAACTAGGTTTAAGGTCACTAAGTCATGTAAATGGATAATGCCGCACTCATTATTCTGGACAACTTCAGGTTGTTTAATGCTTTAATTTGTTGTTATTGGTGGTGGTGGTAGGAGGGCCTGAACTCTGGGTCTGGTTGCTGTACCTGATGAGCTTTACAGCTCAAGGCTAGTGTTCCTCCATTTGAGCCACAGAGCCATTTCCACATTTTTCTGCTTATGTGGTGCTGAGGAATTGAACCCAGGACCTCATGCATTCAGGAAAAGCACTCTACCACTGAGTCTCCTTCCCAGCCTTAATGCTTCAATTCTTTAAATTTTATTTTTGTCAGTCCTGGGGTTTAATCTCAGGGTGTAAACATATCCCTGAGATCTTCAGCTCAAGTGGAGCCCTCTAACACTTGAGCCACAGTGCCAATTCCTGTTTTCAGATAAGCATCTTTGAGACATTCCTGTCAGGGTTTGCTTTGATCAGTGAATTTTTAATTATATTTCTTCTATGTATTTATTGGAATATTGCAGTTTATCTGAAATTTAAAGTTTTCTGTAAAACTTTGTCTTCAAGTATTCCAATAGTATTACATATTACATTTACAATCTATTCTGTAGCAATACATTTTGAAATTATTATGTTAAGATGAAAATCTTGTTGTTTGTAGAAAAGTCCCATTACATTCCAAATTGGTTTTCTACAAGTAGTTAACCAATTTTGCTAGCACTATTTACTGAAGAGGTTGTATTTCTTCCATTCTAATTTTTTAGCTCCCTTATCGAACATTAGATGTCTATAGGTCTGTAGGTTCATTTCTGGGTTTTAATTTCTAGTCCATTGATCCTATGGTCTGTTCTTGTGAGAGTACCAAGCTATTTTAATTACTATAGCTTTGTAGAAGAGTTTGAAATTTGGTATTGATATTCCTCCAGCACTGTCGTTTCCGTTAAATAATCGTTTTTGCTATTCGTGGTCTTTTATTGTTCCATATGAATTTTTGGATTGCCTCTTCTTTTTACTAAAAGAATGAGGCTAGAATATTGATAGGTATCATACTGAATTTGTAGATAGCCTTGGGAAGTATTACCATTTTCACTATGTTGGTCTTTCCAATCCAGGTGCATGGGAGTTTTTGCCACTTTGTAAGTTCGGTTTTGATTTCCTTTTTCAGGTTTTTAAAGTTTTCATCATAGAGTTGCTTCTTTTCTTTGTTAAGTCCTAGGTATTTTCTTTTTTGTGGGGCTATTACGAATGGAGTTGCTTTCCTGATTTCAGCCCTACTTTTCTCATTGTTGGCATACAGAAAAGCCATTGTTTTTTGAGGATTAATTTTATACCCTGCTACTTTGTCAAAGTTTTGAATAAGCATGAATAATTTGGGAGTGGAGTCCATGGGATTCTTTAAATCCAAGTTCATGTCATTTGCAAAGAGGGAGAGCTTCTTCTTTCCCTATTTGGATTCCATTTTATATTTGAATCTTATTGCTGTAGCTAGGCATTCTAATACAATTTTGAAGAGAAGTGGAGTGAGTGGACATCCTTATCTCATTCATTAGTTAAGAGGAAATACCTTTATTTCTTCACCATTAAGTAAAATGCTGGATGTAGGTTTGTCATATACATCCTTTATTGTATTGAGGAATGTTCCCTGAATTCCTAATTTTTCCAGAACCTTCAGTATAAATGGGTGGTGGATCTTGTCAAATCCTTTTTCTGCATCTATTGAAGTATCCATGTGGTTCTTATCCTTGCTCTTGTTGATGTAAGTTATTGTATTAATTGATGTGCATATATTGAAGCAGCTTTACATCCCTGAAATGAATCCTGTTTGATCATGATGTATGATTTTTTGGATGAATTGTGAAAGTCGATTGACCAAAATTTTGTTGAGAAATTTTGCATCAATATTCATCAAAGAAATGGGTCTATAGTTCTCTTTCTTTGATGAATCCGTGCCTGGTTTGGGGATGAGGTTTATGATGGCTTCATAGAATGAGTTCGGTAGTGAACTTTCTCTTTCAATTTCATTGAAGACTTGGAGGAGTATTGATGTGAGCTCTGCTTTGAAGGCCTTGTAGATTTCTGCTGTTAAACTATCTGGTCCTGGGCTTTTCTTAGATGGGAGGTCTCTTATTGCTATTTCTATCTCATTGCTTAACATGGGCCTGTTAAGATGGTTTAACTCATCTTGGTTTAGTTTCGGCATGTCTATATTTACTAGGAAATGGTACATTTCTGACAGGGTCTCAAACTTATTAGCATAAAGGTTTGAGAAGTATTCCTTATAATGTACT
Source organism: Dipodomys merriami (assembly GCF_024711535.1). NCBI lineage: Eukaryota > Metazoa > Chordata > Mammalia > Rodentia > Heteromyidae > Dipodomys > Dipodomys merriami. The sequence continues at coordinate 1,006,893 of NW_027204971.1, read as the reverse complement.
GAATCTTGGTTGTTTCTCTGGTGATGTTTCCTGTCACTACCGCCTCGACCAGGAAGGAAGACGTGACACCGAACTCTTCTCTCTGCAGTTTATTCAGGACCTTTGAGTAATCTTCTGACCCCAACCCCGGGGAGAATTCTCCACAGCCTTAAGTACCCGCTGGGTAGCCAACACTGATATGCCACGTGGGAACCACCAATAGGTTCAGGTGTGTGGAAGCAAGCCAGATTCTTTGCCTTAGCCATATAAGGAGTTGTTTACCACAGAGAGCACTCACCATCAGGAAGGCGGAGGGCGGAAGCCGGCGCCATCTTCCAGGTGTGGCCTCTCACAGCTCTCTACAGTTCCCCCTTTTTTGTTTACAGAACACAGATGAGAATAGAGGTCTGATCCCTGTTGTGCAATGCAAGGACTGCATACAAGCCTTCTCCCAGAGGGTACCTTCTCTAGGGATGACTCAGCCTGTCCATTGATTCGTTTTTCACAAGGACGGGAAAAGGTGAATCGAACCCGTGTGCAATCAAACATGCTCTCCTCGAGGGCAAATCTCATGCCTCTCGACTGCAGTACTTTGGCTTTGCAATCTGATTTCATTGTTTTAGGGTGGCAAGCCATGCTTGGGGGGACTGACCTGCTCCAATGGCTGTAAAGGCTTGGATAATCATGGCTGCACTGCGACGCTGAGAACCTCTAATTTGGCAAATGCACCACAGACATACCAAAGAGGCTAACACCAGGAGGCCTGTCAGGGCTCCCAAACCCACCCACTCCTTGAGATGATTCATAGCAGCGGAGATCCATGAAGATAACCCCTCTGCCAATCTGGCATCCACTCGGGTCAAGTTCACCGTGACGATGGCAACCCTGAGCTGTTCCATCAGGCTGTCGAACTCCCCAGTTCAATTACCTAAAAGATAACTAGACAACTGTTTAGACAAATTTGCAGCGTTTTTTGAATAGGTTTTTTCCTGTGCCTGAACTCTGGGTCTGGGCACTGTCCCTCATCCCTTCAGCTCAAGACTAGTGCTCTACCACTTGAGCTACAGCGCCACTTCTGGCTTGTTTCTTTTTGCTTATGTGGTGCTGGGGAATTGAACCCAGGGCCTCAGGCATGCAAAGCAAGTGTTCCACCACTGAGCCACCTTCCCAGCCCCATTCTTCTGGGTTAATTGCACCACAGCAGCAGCTAATCCAGCATTAGTTAGTGGTCCGCCCAGCTCTCTGCAAACTTTCATCCATGCTTCTAGTCCCCTATTCTTATATGGGGTTATGGAGGCTCTGCATTCCTTAGTGCAATGCTCGTAAACAAGCTGTTTAATTAATGGCATGGCTGCGTCTGGGTCACCAAAAATTCTGCCAGCAGCCTTGACCATATGGGCAACAAAGTCTGAAAACGGCTCCATAGAGCCCTGGAGGATTTTGGTGAGATTGCCACTCACCTCGCCTTTATTTGGTAAGGCCTTCCATGCCTTTATGCCAATTTTATTGATTTGTTCATAAACTTGAACCGGGTAGCCTATCTGCTGATTGGCGAATCTCCCCTGTCCAAGCAGCCTATCTCTGTCCCAAGCTGGGTTTCCCGCAGCCTGATTGGCTGCAGCCTCTTCACTAGCAAATTCAATCAAAAAGGCCTTCCAATCTAAATACTGACCTGGGCTCAAACAAGCTCGTGCGAGCCCACTCCAATCACCGGGTGTCATGCAATGTCTGTTTAGGGCCTCCACCTGGGCTACAGTAAAGGAGGCTGTGATTCCGTATGTCCGCACAGACTCAGCTAAAGATTTTATAACCTTAAAATCTAAGGGTTCATGATACCGCTGTCCCTGTGGATCCTGAAATATTGGACAGGCTAGATGTAACTCGGTTCTGACTGCTTTCCACATGCCTGGGCTGAAAGAACAGCCGGGGCTGCCACTCCCGGGGTCCTCCGCATAGAGCGGAGGGGCCGAAGGTGTGGCACGGTGCACGGAGGGCGTGAATTCGTCTTTATCTGGGTCCTCTCTCTCCTTCCCTTTCCTCCTCTTTCTTATCTTTGTTTTTTCTATTTGTTCTATGAGTGATTGTAGTTCCTCTGAGTCTGTAGACTCAGAGGTCTCTAGTTCAGCAAGATCGGGGTATAACCCCTCCCTGCTCTCCTCCTTTTCGTTGTCTGCCCTTTCCGATCTTTCTTCCTGCAGCATTTCTAGGGCGGCCTGACCATTCTCTACCGCCTCACTGCAACACTGGTCCTCGAGACAGCCTCTTATCAGTTTCCATATTGGTCTCACTCCGCTCTTAAGTGTTCCTTGTTCAGAGGCAAAACCTAGGTCCCTCCCTAGTTTCTCCCAAGAGGCCACCATGAGGCTTCCAGAGACAGGAAACCACGGGGCAACGATGTCACATTCATCCAAAAATCTCTCTAAAGTACTCTTTTTTATTTTTAACTTTTTTGAGTGCAGTAGCTCATTGAGAGCCAAAAAAATTGGGTGTGAAGAAGAAGCGCCCATGTTTTAAACATTTAAAGCTGGTAAACAAACTTTTACTTTCACTTTTGGCTACTCTACTGACTAGCCCGGGTTCTTGCTCTCTCTTTATCTACCAAGAAGAGCAAAAATACCCCCCCCCCCGCTCTTGTCGCGGATTCCCATTTTACCTGGGAACTTACCCCTCGCTCTTGTCACGGATTCCCCTTTTACATGGGGACTTATCCCAGTTCTTGTCGCAGATTCCCCTTTTACCTGGGAACTTACCGGTGCACCACCCTGACCGCAGATAGTTCTGAGTCCTCGTTGGGGTTATGGCTGAGCTCCCCTAACGGGCCACCACATGTTGCTACCGCCTCGACCAGCAAGGAAGATGCGACACCGAACTCTTCTCTCTGCAGTTTATTCAGGACCTTTGAGTAATCTTCTGACCCCAACCCCGGGGAGAATTCTCCACAGCCTTAAGTACCCGCTGGGTAGCCAACCCTGGATAAGCCACGTGGGAACCACCAATAGGTTCAGGTGCGCGGAAACAAGCCAGATTCTTTGCCTTAGCCATATAAGGAGTTGTTTACCACAGAGAGAACTCGCCATCGGGAAGTCAGAGGGCGGAAGCCGGCGCGATCTTCCAGGTGCGGCCTCTCGCAGCTCTCTACAGTTTCCATTCTCATTTCTGAGTTTATTTATTTGAGTGTGTTCTCTTGTTCTTCTAATAAGATTTGTTAAGGGTCTGTCAATTTGTTAATTTTTCAAAGAACCAACTCTGTTTTGTTGATTCTTTCTATGCTTTTTTTGGATTCTAATTCATTTAATTTTGATTTAATTTTAATTATTTCTTTCCATCTACAGGATTGGGGTTTATCCTGCTGCTCTTTTTCAAGGAGGCTCAGATGTGTCATTAAATTGTTGGTTTCAGATCACTTCAATTTGTTGATGTAGGAACTCAGAGCTATAAACTTGCCTCTGAGTACTGCATTTGCTGTGTCCCAGAGGAGCTGGTAATTTGAGTGTTCATTTTTGTTGAATATTATAAACATTTGAATTTCATTTATGATCTCTTCCATGACCCACTGGTGATTCAACAGTGTGTTGTTCAACCTCCATGTGTTACATGACTTTCATTGGTGGCTTTTGGTGTTCAGTTCTAATTTTATTCCCTTGTGGTCTGAGAGAATGCAAGGTATAACTTCAATGTTTTTGTATTTGGACAAGTTTGCTTTGTGACCTAAATGTGGTCTATTTTGGGAAAAATTCCCTGTGATGTTGAGAAAACGTGTATTCTGATGCTGCTGGGTGAAATATTCGGTAGATGTCTTGTTAAATCTAGGTGATCTATGCAGTTTTTTATATCCATAGTTTCTCTGTTAATTTTTTTTTGCCGAGTTGATATATCTAATGGGGAGAGTGTGTCTTAAAGTCCCCAACAATTAATATCTTTGGATCTATGGGAGATGTGAGAAAAAGTCAAGTTTCTTGGATAATTTTTGGTGCTCTTATGGGAAATAGATATTTAGAATTGTAATATCCTCCTGAAGGAGAGATCCCTTAATTATTATATAGCAACCTTCTTTATCTCTTCTCACTAATTTTAATTTGAAATGTATTTTATCTAATATTAGGATTGCAACTCCTTCCTCTTTATGAGGCCGTTAGCCTGTTAGATTTTGTCCAGCCTTTCACTTTCAACATGTGTTCCTTTTTATGAGCAAGTTGTGACTCCTGATCTTTTTTAAAAATCCAACTAGACAGTTTATGTTGCTTAAGTGTATTGTTAAGTTTGTTAATGTTTGGAGATAGTACTGAGAGATATTTGGGAGTTCCTGCCATTTTATGCACCTTCTTGGGGGCTGCTCCAACTGGGTTCTTCCTACGGATCTTGGATTCTCAATTTGGGTTCAGTTTCTTAGCCTTTATTATGTTCCTATTGGTTTTGTCTGTGTAGGACATCTTTAAGTAACTTTTGTAGGGCTGGTTTGGTAGAGATATATTGTTTCACTTTTTCTTTGGTATGGAAAATTTTTATTTGTCCTTCAGTTATGAAGGAGATTATAGCTGGGTACAGTATTCTTGGTTGATAGTTGTTTGTCTTTAGGGCATGGCCTACATCATTCCAGGCTCTTCTTGCTTTAATTGTTTCTGCTGAGAAATCTGAGGTGATTCTAATTGGTTCCCCTTATAGGTGATTGATCTTTTCTCCTTGACAACTTTGAGGATCTTTTCCTTGGTCTGAATTGATCCTGTGGATATTATAATGTATAGTTGTGATGTCTTGTTATGGTCTGGTCTATTTGGGGTTCTAAAAGCTTCTTGTATCTGAATAGGCCTATCTTTTTGCATGTTTATGAAGTGTTCTGCTAGGATCCTGTGAAACAAATTTCCTAGACCTTCTGTTTCCATGAGCTCCTCTACACCTATTATCCTCAGATTAGGCTTTCTGTTTGTGTCTTCCAAATGTTGAATAGATCTATCATATTTCTTGGATTTGTCTTAGATAGTTGTATGTTCTTCCTCTATAATATATAGGCTGTCTTCAATCCCCGAGTTTCAGACTTCTGCATAGTCTAACCTACTGTCAAGAATTTCTACTTTTTTTTTTAATTTCTTTTCCTTCTAATTGCTCAGCTTTGATGGCTTCAAATTCTTTGTTGGAGCTTTGTTTTAGATCTTGTATGAATTAGTTTACTTCCTTAATTTCGTGTTCAATGTTTATTCTCACAAGACTTAGTTGATTGGTTATGGTTTCCTTGGACTCTAATTCCTTCTGTTGGACTCCATTCAACATTCCCTTTCGGGTCTCCCTGACTTCTTTCAGCTGTCTTTTAATAGATTCCATGAATGCCTCTATTTGGTATGAAAGTAACACCAGTTTTGCGCTAGAACACTATTTTAAGGCAAACATCAACCGAAGTCCTGTAGTTGCACAGTAAAAAGTCGACAGATACAATCTATTTCAACAGATACAATCTATTCAACATAAAACAACAATGTATTAATGGGCTAAGAACAGCAAAGTAGAATTTGGCAAACCAGAAATGATTAGTTTTAGGGAGAAAAGGGGGGAAAATAGGATTAGAGAGATGTGGATAGGTAAACGGAGAGTGAAATTAACCAAGTCTTAATCTCAAAGGGGAAAATGGATTGGACAGAATGATAGGAGAAAGAGAAGAGATAATAAAAGAGGCAGGAAAAAAATGGAAAAACCAAAGTTTAAATTTAAAAAGTGTAACACAAAAATTATTCAAGTTTAAAGAAGTAATATTGAGTAAAGAATGGGAAAAGGATGAGAGGAGAGGAGGAGTAGAAAGGAGATATGAAGAACTAAAAATACTTATAATAAAAATAAAAATAAAAAATAATTATAATATTATATAGGTATTATGAGATAATATGGTTATTAAGGAATTTAAGCCTAAGAGTTTTTGAAATAAGTAATAAATTTCTGGATTAAGTGTGTAAACAATGTGGAATAAGGTCTAATAATCAATGAAGGGTATATCTGAGGATGAGCAGAACAGCAATTAATTCACCCAAAAGAGAATGAAGAGAAGAAAAAGTGAAAAGAATGAGAAAGAAAGAAAGAAAGGAAAAGGATCAATAGTTCAGTAGAGATAAAATAAAAATACAAAAGTGCACATACATATACACCTAAAATAAAAGTTATAAGAGGAAAAAAAGATTAATAGAAAACAATTTTTTTAAAAATTACAAGTTAATAAAAAGGTACAAAGAAAGGGTTCTTTGGTGGGGGGGGCGAGGCATTGAATGGGAAGATGCTGTATCTCCCTTGTGTCTATAACTAGTCTCTTGGTGGAGTCTCTGGTTTACTTGTGGTATTTGGTTTTCCTGTGGTTTGATTGGTTTCTTAAGTTAGTTTGTTTGGGCAGGCAGAAAAATGGTCCGCTTTACCCAGAATTTTGTGAACCTCCTCCCAGGCTAGTTCAGTGGGAGGGAGATCTGCTTTGTTTCTTACAAATGAGGGAGTTGGCTGTTTCCTCTTGTTTGGAGATGCTGTGATGAGCCTAGGTTCTGGGTAGAGTTGAGGCCTTTCAGCAAACAGTAGCTTTTCCCTGAGGGGCTACCTTCTGAGACACTCACAGAGCCCAGCATGGAGTAATTCTCAGGGTTTATGTTTACTGAATTTCAATCGATTATCTAGGCTGCTATAGGGAGGGGAACCCTCTGGCTCTGTTTACCCAGTGAAGAAAGACATTCCTCTGGGGGCAGAGTTCTCACTGCCTGGGCTGAGTGCCTTTCTCCTGGGTGGAGCTGAGCCTGGCAGGTCAGGTCAGGTTCCTGTGACCTGCTAAATGACTCTTTTGTTTTCCTCCAAGGCCATGGTTGGAGCTATATTCTGAGCCTTTGCCAGTATCAAAGATGGAGATCTCAGATAGTGGCACAGTGCAGAGTAGGAGGGAGAGGGGTGACCTTGCCTCCTCTGCTCCATGAGGTGTTATTATGTCAGGGTTCTACTCATGCCAGTGTATTGGTTCTTGAGTCGTCTCTGGTCTGTGATCTGCAGGATAAAGATACCTGTTCCTTGTCAATTCTTGCTGGTTTTGGGTAGAATCTGATCACGTGCTGTGTCTGGCACTTTTGTCCAGGACTCTCTGTGTTGTAGCTATGGCAGCAGCGGCCACTGCTACCGCTTCTCTCACCACGGCCACAGCTACCAACAATTGCTCAGATCTGTTTCCTTTCCTGGATTTTCCCTTTCTGGCAAAACTCTCTGTACTGGGATGGCACACTTGGTGTAATTCTCCCACCTACGACTATTCACTGGTACACTAAAACTGCTTTCTAGGTGAGAGCTTGTTTAGCCTCCAGGTTCTCCTCTGCCATCTTCCTGCAACTACTCTTTTTTTTCTCTACAGTATATTTTTTGGTTTGGAACAAGTGTCATGGATTGTCCAACCATTCAAAAGGAAGCTTATTCCATTAATTTAATAGAAAAGGAATGCAGCCTTCCTGCCTCTCAAGGCAACTTTGAGTATAATGTTAATCTGATAATTCACATCATTGAATTTTCAAATTCGTATTGAGAATTTTTTGTTAAACTATTCATTAAAGAGGTTCCAAATATCAAGAATAAAAACAATGTTTTGCTTTCTAAGAATGTTTTAAAAGCTAGTAATTCAATAAAACACATTCTATTCTTCCAAGATTCCATGGTGAAGAATTTCTCTTTTATCGTAGCCCTTACCAGTGACCCCCTCCCTTCAAACTTGTAGCTTTATTCAGTTTTCTTGTTCCAGGTTTCATTTTGGTACTAGCATGAATAATCTCCCTGTAGTATTTGACAATGATATTCTATTTGTTGTTAGAGAGCTCAATTCATATTGCCAAAGGCAGACCCATGGGCATATCATAGAGCATACACTATTGAATATCATTAACGTGATCCTATTCAACTAGTCCATCAATTAATATAAATACCACATAAATGTGCATCTTCATATAATTTTTAAAATGCAATGTAGTTACATATCATATGTCATAAAATAATTCAGACCACTAGTAGAAGAGAGTAAGCTCAACCTTTTGCATTGTTCCCAATGCTATTTGTAAAATTTTCTTTCTCATTAACTGTCACTGCAGGGCCTTCTTTTCCTAGCAATAAGTTATGTCATGTCCTTGGATTTTTGTCAACTTTGAGTAAGCTGTTTTCTTTCCACCACCAGTTAGTCCCTCGCGTTAAAAACTTGAGGAATAACTTGTCCAAATATGCCTGCAAGAGGAGTATCCAAGTCAACTCTCTGTGCCCACTATTTCCTTACTTTGTTTGGGAATGGGGTATCAGAGACCGGGAAGACAGGGGTGTCAGGGTTCAGGTGGCTGGAACCATGGTGTTATGAATTATGGGTAGCAGAAAAGAGTAGTAGAGACTAGGATACCAGGTAAAGGTTAATTGTGACTGTAATTGCTGAGTTCCAGTGTTAGGAAATTGGTTAGCTTTGCAGGGGTTGGGGTAGCTAACACAGGTATCCAGAACTGTTTAGCAGGAACAAGTAAGCATAGACAAAGTGAAAGAGTAAAAGTTGTGAAGGATTGTGGGGCCCAATCAGGGTAACAAGGTCATGGGTGTGTAAACTGGGTAGCCAGTACTATGGTAGAAGCAATTGGCATGGTGGCCTGATGTGGTGCAGAGCTCTGGGTTTTCCTGTCCAGTTTTGGCTGTTAGATCTTTAGGGAAACTACCTCTAGCAGCTCATTATCAGCTTGTGTTCAGGCACGTGCCATATATAAATGTCTACTCCAAGTAGATTGCATTCTTTGACATCAGCTATAGGATCTTTGCTCTAAGCATCCTGAGAGACCACACTCCACAATGCTACAGAACAGGCTCCACTTAGTGAGCTGCAATCACCACATACAACCTTTGCTGCTCTTCTCCAGTGTCAATTATAATGGTAGCAAGGGATCTGAGATGTGCTCAGCAGCAGTGCTCTGAAAAGCTACCAATTCTTACAATGGCAATTTGGGAGCTCCCTAGAAATGGGCAAGAGCACTTGCTGATGTTCTTCCAACTTCTCTCTGTGGCTCTGCACAACCAGTTTGTTGTACCTCAGATAGAATACTTTGATGTCTAGGTGGCATCAAACTTGCTCTATCTTCTCTCTCTAGGTGCTCTTCTGTTTCAGCTGCCTCTCCATTTCCCTCCAGTTAGCTCGCTTCATCTCCACATCTTTTGAATTGTGCTTCATATCAACCTGTGGCTTTCCCACCAAACCCTTCTACTTTCTCATCTACCTCTCTGTCAACATGCTAACTTCTGTATCTGTTTATCGAGATTTGAGCTGGAATCCAAGATGGTACTAGCTAACTGATAACATGGGGAGATTCTTAAATACTCCGCTGCCATTCACTGCTCATTGAGAAAGATGCAAATGTGTTCTGGTCAGTCTCACCTCCATTTCTCGTTCACAGCATAAAGTGAATTCACAATGGAGCTACCAGACAGCTGCTATGTCAGCAAGTGACAAAACCAAAGATAATTAATTGAGGGGATACTTACCAAGTGTAGTAGGATAAATGCACATATTTGTAGGATATTACTAAGAGCTTTCATCAAACTGGTTATTTTATGCTCAAAATGGCAGACCAGTGTTAATCTCTCCCCGAGATCTTCCTGTTGTGAAGGCCCTGAGGACTCCTACATACAACTCAGACCTAATGACATGGGTGAATAAAAAAGTAGGTGAGTATGGATTAGTATTTTAAAGGTGTGGTAAGATGTTGTCTTGTCATGACCAAGATGTAATCAATGTCTTTATGTCCTTCCTCTGACCTTCATCATATCTCTTTATTTGGCATAATTGGCAGATTTCTTAGTGTGTCATCTTCTCATGTTAGTTCAGTGCACAAGTTAAAACATTAAGTATGCCAAACCATGGGTTTCCATTGTCCTAGTAGATGTTTTGCCTTCTAGGACCTTCCTTCTAGGTAACTCTCTGTTTAGCATATTGCACAATGTCCCAATCAATGAAATCATTTTGAGCCTAGGAGAAAATCTCCATTTGTAAATCAGTACACATAAGAAGGAGATGATGCCCCACACTCAAATGCTCCAGGAGAACAGAGTGTAAGGGTGTCTACACAGTTGGGAAATAGGATTCTGAGGGGTGTAAATGGATGAGTTTAGATAGCAAACTTAGAAGTAATTATAAGTTTCTGAATTTCTAACCTTATTTCCTTTTGCCCCTCAGATCCAATTCAGGAGGTGGTGCAATGTTTATGATCACAAAAAGGAGTTTTTAATCCCAGACCCAAACTCTAAGTGTTCCTGTTACATCTTCCCACCTGCCCCTGATGTAAATTGTCAGAAGGGCAAAGGGGAAGGGAGCCCCCTGCTCAGGAATAGAAATGGAGCTTACAAGTAACTGCAGTCTCTGACTTTCTATTTTGAAGGTAAGATAAAAGGCAGTATGAGTTACTACAAAATCAGTTTCTAGGCTCTATGCTTCCTTCAGAACTTCTTTCTCTCCTTCTATGTTTTGACAGCAACAGTTAATAAAGTGCTTCTGTCTCTTAGGGACAATCCTTCTCTTCACACAATGCTTAAAGTAGACAATAGATGGAAGCTGCCATTAAATTAAAAAACAAACAAACAAACATGAAATAGCACACAGTGAGTGCTTTCCCTGAATTCCTGGACCTAACAAGTTACCAATTCTGAAGAGAACGTTATTATTGGTGCATACTAACAACCTCCACTGAATGGTGAGGTTAGAACACTTTTCCCACGACAGGTTCTGTCCAGGTTATTAGGATGGCTGAGTTCTACTGCATCAATTAACTTACAGACAATGCAAGACAGAAAAGTCTAAGAGACTGAGATCCCAAAAAGAAACTGGACCAACAAGAGAAAACTTATCATTGCTGAAAATGTGGGAAGACTTAACTAGGAGAATGTTCCTCTGAATACAGATATGGATATAATTATAACAAAGCTCTAATTTGTGGCTCATCAGTAGAAACTATCAAGTCAAACCTCACTAAAGCAAAAAATAAAACTTATAAAATTAAAAAAAATCTATTTGGATTTCAGTACTAACATCTGTTTTAAGGAGTGCGATTGTGGTGTGTGTGTGTGTGTGTGTGTGTGTGTGTGTGTGGTGGCTGAGATTATGTATGGGACAGCATTAGTTCTTAAAACCCATCATTTTGTCAATATTCTTTAGGTTTCCCATTCAAGTCTGGTGGCATTCTAGCTCTACCATGTGAAACACACAATTCTCACTTTCTTCTGGTTAAATGGAGATAAACATGTAATGGATATGCCAAACTGGGTTGGTTTCAAACTATGATCTTCAGATCTTACTCTCTGGAGTAGGTAATGTATAAGAGTGAGCCACTATGTTCAGCCCAGTATTTCCAGTGACTTACATAATCTTTCTGAATCTCAGTTCTTCCTGTGTGGAAAGTGAAAAGAATTACTGTGTGGACCTTAGAATCAGGTGGTAGTTATGACTGGGTGTAGAAAGTATACGTGTTTGGGATGTGTGTACAAAGCCTGAAACGCTCATAAAACTACTGATGTTTATATTGAAATGTATTCCAGGAATTGGAAACAGGAGGGATTTTTCTGTTCTAGTTTATCCATTTATGGCATTGAGGGAGCCAGAGATATTCAAGAAGAACAGGCAAACAAATGCAGTACTTGTACACTGTAGATATTGTATTCACAACGAGCTATACCACTGCAGACAGGGACAGGAGGGATGGGATTGTCAAACAAGAAATGAACTCATTACCTGACTTAAAAAATTGTTATCTTTTTATTTTATTTTATTTTATTTGTGAACATACTGTACAGAGGGGTTACAATTACATGGTCAGGATAATGCATACATTTCTTACCAAGCATTGCAGCCTCCTCCTTTGTTTACCCTTCACCTCCCTTCCCAGCGTCCCCCCTCCCCCCAAGCCTTCGCCCTCCCCCCCCAACGACTTTGTAAAGCTGATTTTTGACATGGCAATTTGTACTTTTCATTGTTGCAACAGGTCCACCTTAATCCTTAAACGACTTGTTTTTCCCGTCTCCTCCCCAAGTTATACTGACATCAAATATAGTGAAAGCAGGGGTTATACTGTGGAGAAGGGACATACAAAGCAACAAAGAAATAATCTTATAAATGCGTTAGAAACACATGCATGAAAGGAAAAAAAAACATTAAAATACAAATCTAAGGGTTATTTCCCTAACATCACATTATCTCACCTTTTCCCCTTGACTCATACATATACTAGATATTGGAAATAAGGGAAACCATGGGACCTATGTTTCTTTGGGCCTGGCTTACTTCACTTAATATAATTTTTTCCAAGTTTTTCCATTTCCTAACAAATGGGGCAATGTCATTCTTTCTGATGGAGGCATAGAATTCCATTGTGTATATATACCACATTTTCTTGATCCATTCATCTACTGAAGGGCATTTGGGTTGGTTCCATATCTTAGTTATGGTAAATAATGCTGCAATAAACATAGTTGTGTTGGTAGCTTTAGTGTGGTCTTGTTTGTAAACATTTGGGTAAATGCCCAAAAGTGGGATTGCTGGGTCATAGGAGAGATCTATGTGAAGTCTTTTGAGGAACCTCCATACTGCTTTCCAAAGTGGTTGAACAAGTTTACATTCCCACCAACAATGAAGTAAGGTTCCCTATAACAATTTTTAAAATACAGTAACAATTTTAAAAATCCGGGTTGATTCTCTACTCCAGTTTTTGTAGGTGCCCTTATGACTCAGGCCCACCAATGGAGATTTTGAAGGTCAATTTATATAATTAATATAAAGCCATAATTTCCTAAGAAATGTTATAACAAGTATTTCATTCTTAGTACTGGTTTCTCTTTGAGTAGCAATTCTATATGTTGTTGGTAGAGCTAATGTTTTACTTTCTGGTTTTAGTATTTGTTAGATGTTGAAATCCTTCATAAAGTTTTTCAACAGATTTCTGCTGTATCTTGGCACCCTGTCCCTAACTAAAATGGTAATCAACCTTTGAAATTAATGTACTTGAGTATGAGTTTTATTTATTTAATTTGCTGATGATGGTGAAATGTCGTTGTCCTTTATCTCTTCAGTTCAAAACTAGTACTCTACCACTTGAGCCAAAGTACCTCTTCTAGCTGTTTCTGCTTAGGTGGTGCTGTGGAATAAAACCTAGGGTCTCGTGAATTCAAGATAATCTGTCTACCACTGATCCACCTTCTCAGCCCCCATAAGTGGTATTTTTGTGCAAGGGTCTATCAAACAAATCTATTGAGCAAATGTATTCATTCGCCACTAGACATAATCAAAATTTATGAATTATCAGATATTTTAATGAATAAAACTGTTATCATTGTTACTAGGAATTGTTTGTCTCCCCATGCTGTAAACATGGAGGAGGTATTTTAAACTAAAACTACTAAAGTACTCATATCTAAAATATACTAGGAACTCAAAAAATTAAACCACCCAACAACAAATCCTCAAAGAAACAACTGCCCAATAAATAAGTGGGCGAAAGACTTAAAGAGAAACTTCTCTGAAGAAGAAAGAAGGATGGCCAATAGACAAATGAAGAAATGTTCAACATCCCTAGCCATAAAAGAAATGCAAATCAAAACAACATTGAGATATCACCTCACCCCAGTTAGAAAGGCCAAAATCAAGAACTCTAACAACAACAGATGCTGGAGGGGATGTGGACAGAAAGGAACCTTACTTCATTGCTGGTGGGAATGTAAACTTGTTCAACCACTTTGGAAAGCATTATGGAGGTTCCTCAAAAGACTTCACATAGATCTCCCTTATGACCCAGCAATCCCACTTTTGGGCATTTACCCAAATGTTTACAAACAAGACCACACTAAAGCTACCAGCACAACAATGTTTATTGCAGCATTATTTATCATAGCTAAGATATGGATCCAACCCAGATGTCCCTCAGCAGATGAATGGATCAAGAAAATGTGGTATATATACACAATGGAATTCTATGCCTCCATCAGAAAGAATGACAATTCCCCATTTGTTAGGAAATGGAAAAACTTGGAAAAAATTATATTAAGTGAAGTAAGCCAGGCCCAAAGAAACATAGGTCCCATGGTTTCCCTTATTTGCAATATTTAGTATATGTATGAGTCAAGCGGAAAAGGTCAGATAATGTGATGTCAGGAAAATGAACCCTTAGATATGTATTTTAACGTTTTTTTTTTCTTTCATGCATGTGTTTCTAACACATTTATAAGATTATCTCTTTGTTGCTTTGTATGTCCCTCCCCCACAGTATAACCCTTGCTTTCACTATATTTGATGTCAGTTTAACTTGTGGAGGAGATGGGGAAAAAACAGTTGTTTAAGGATTCAGGTGGACCTGTTGCAACAATGAGAAGTACAAGTTGTCATGTCCAAAACGAGCTTTACAACATCCGTGCGGGGGGGGGGGGGAAGGGAGAAGGAGAAGGATTGGGATTGGGGGGAAGGGGGGAGGCTGGGAAGGGATGTAAAGGGTAAACCAAAGGAGGAGGGTGCAATGCTTGGTAAGAAATGTACGCATTATCCTGCCCATATAATTGTAACCCCTCTGTACAGTATGTTCACAAATAAAATAAAATTAAATTTAAAAAAAAGTAATTTTAAGGTCTTGGTGCTAACAAAACTGTCCAGGTGTTATTACACTAAACAGAGAATTCAAGATGAGTTTTGTTCATAAATATAGAGATTAAAGGACATATAATCCTTATTTCAAAATGCAAATTAAAGGGAAAATCAGTCAGGGGGTAAAATTTATATTGAATGTTAATTTTTGAAGAGGAAAAGAAGATCTTAGATGACAGACTGAAAACACTATCAGAGCCCTTTATGCTGAATTACAAAAAAAAATAACCTTTAATTGAAAATTGAGCTGGAATGTGCACATCAGGCAAAGGCAAGCAATCAGAGCATAGCACCAACAACGAAACACCATAATGTATATCTCAGAAAAAGGAAACAAGTACAGACCAGTGCTCAACATCCTTATCCTTGATTTCAATGATACACATATACCCCCCTACACACAGATGCACACTCACACACATACACACACACAAACACAAAAGAACACACAAGAATGTATGCAACAGCTCAACCTAATCACTTCCATTCAACATGAATCAAAGATCTTCCTGTAATATTTGAAACTTTAAAAGTTTCAAGTCTTGTAAGTAATTGATAAAAGATGCATAGGCAATTATTTTCTGAATAGACTCTCCTATAGAAGTGAGAGTTCATGATGGTTATAACTACTTAAACATCTTTGAATCTCAAAAGAATTAAACAAGAGACAATCTGAATTTTGGAACTATATTTCTACCAGCTATTCTTCGAAGGCTTAATAAGAGGTTAACAAAATCCAAAATTGAATACCAAATTAATACAACTCATACTTGTGTAAGTGAAGTGAAAGACACTTCTCAGTGACCTATGCTGCCTCAATTTCTAAGCCTGCTGCACATTGTGGAACCTTTGATTCTGCTGGGCCAGGCCCACAGTTGTCTTCCCCAGAGCAGTAGCCCTGCTGGGGTTGGCACTGGGAGCTGTGTGGAGAGGAGGGGAGGCCTCCAGGGAGGCCGAGCTGGGGTTGGAGATGGGGGTAGTAGGGAGAGTACGGGAGGCCCTGGCAGAGGCTGGTGAAGGGAGGAAGGAGGCAGTAGGCCAATGGCTCAGGAAGTAGCATCCCCAAATGCAGCTGGGTTCTGGAGAGTGTCTGTGAGGTGCAGTTTGGCCCCTGGGGCCTCGTGGCTGGGTGAGGAGAGGAAGGAGTCTCAAATCCCACCCAAACAGACAATGAGAAATGAAACAACCAGTGGTTGAAGAATTTCAAGAAAAAAGGCAGGGACTTGTAGGTAAACTCTGGGGGTGGGGAGGGCAGTAGTGCCTAGCCAGTGGTGGTCATGCCTCTCCTGAGGCCCTTGATGTGAATGAGGGCCTGCTCTGCTGTGCACTAGGCCTCACTCTTGCCTTGAAGCACGCACCAGGAATTGCAGGCACACCCTCAGGTTACCCCACAGAGCTGGCCTGCCATGAGTGCTGGGGACCGGGCAGCTGCTGGGAGGTTATGTGCAGCAGGGCAGAGGAAGAATGGCTTGTTGGGTCTTCATCCGTCCCACAAAAGACGGACGGGGTCTGAGGAAAGGTAAGTGCGGCACTCGCCCGTTCCCTAGCCTCCCTCAGCCCAGGAGACAATCAGACACAGCGGGGAGCCAAATCCAGCAGGTAGAAAAACTCTTTATTAACAGAGAGCAGCCCCTTTTTAAAGACAAAGAGGGTGGGTGTTATGGTAAGGGAGGAAGAGGAACCAATCACTGTCAAGGTCACACCCTATCATTCACCTGAGCCTTCATGGGCTGGTTAGGTACAGATCAGGAGATCAATTGGGGTCTGCCCACTCTACTCTCTCCCAGAGCCATCTTGGCTGGCCATGTGCTCTTCAGTAAATTAGGCTCTGCCCACTCAATCCCCTCCCAGCGCAATCTTTGCTGCCCATGTGCTCCACAGATTCCCCCTTTTTTTTTTTTTTTTTTTTTTTTTTAATGACAGACCCACCTAGCACAGTAATAAACATCAGTCCCACCACAGTTAGAAATGTCCGAAGCAGTTCAATAAATTCCTGGGCACCTGGTGTCTTTTAAGTAAGCCAGTTCCTTGTACGTGCCTTTAAGCTAGCACAGGAGTCAAGATGACCTTTGAGCTTTACTGTCAGCTCCCAATTGCTCCCAACATCATCTCCCCCCATCTTTGCTTAAAGAAGCGAACCCGCCTGTCTTAGGTTGGGTGGATCGCCTTGTCTGCCTTACCCGTCATCGGGAACTTCTTCAGAGCGAAGCTGAAGGCCCTGTCTTAGGTTGGTCAGACTGACACCCCCTCTTACCCGTCTCTGGCTGCGATTCCTCTGGGGGGGGGGAATTCATTCATTTGGAGCTTAATAACTGGCTGGCTAAGCTCATAAGAGTTTTGCAGTGCACGTATAATGCAAGGAAGGCATAGAAAAACCATCAGCAAAAGCATTCCCAGGCCAGGAAATGTCAGTACTAGTCCTTTAACCTTAGTGAAGGATGGGATAGCAGTCTTTGCCACTTCAGAGTCCAGAGGTGGGGACTGTTCTAATCCAGCTATTTGCCCGTGGGGTTGGACAAAATCTAAGCTGAAAGCATAAAAAAAGGTGGTTGTTTAACAATTAAGTATGAGTTCAATGCTGCTATACAAGCAATTAGTACAAGAACAATTAAAGCAGGTAACTTTAAAATAATTAACTCCTAAAAAAATATTAAATAGTCCATAGGGTGGTGATCAAAAATGAAGGTCAGGCAACCAGGTCGAAGGGACAGCTTCTCTTGTGGTGCTCCTGACGATTTCTGCATTGCCAGCGTTGATCACTGCCCAGGTCACTCGCTGACTCGGGAGAGTCAGGACAGCCAACATCTGGAGTATCGCCATCTGCAATTGTTAGAGAACACAAGAGAGCTTCTCAAGGGCTGGTTGCCCTTGGGGATGGTTAATAATTGTCTTTCTGGCTTTTGTCTTTAGCTTATTCTTGGGCATCCTCCTGTATAGAGGAATTGGGTAAAAACTTAGGTTCCTGGTAGGGATCCAAATCCCCTGCCCATAGTAACTAGGGGGTCAGGTCCTCTTCATTGTTGTGTCAGGGGGTCCTTCCACCTGACTTTCACTTGGAGCTTAGGGTTTAGTTGTCCCCAGTGCTTCTGAAATCTGGATTCATTTGCCCCTTTTGAAATCAACGCTATCTGTAACTGTATATGGGGGCTAACTCCCCCTTTTTTGTTTTATAGGCTATCAGAATACAAATTAAAGGGTTTTTGAATGTCCTGAAGGGCCATAATTATGGCCAACATTTCCTTATATTGTAATTGTAGGGACAGAAACCCATGGCAACAGCCAATTGATTTCCCCTAAAAGACTCTGAAGTTGGGTTAAGGTCAGAGAGGCTGGAATATCCAGCAAAGGCTTAAGGGGGCTGGCCTGAGTCAAGGTAAGGTGGGTCCCGAGCACCTTAAAAGGAGCTACCTTTTGAATTTTATTAAGGGCTATGGTAAAAACCCCCTTTTTTAATATGTCCAGAACCTGGGCCAGAAGGCCCTCCAGGCAGCTTGGGTCTCGGTGCCCCAGAATTATATCATCCATGTAGGCATAGGCAAGGGAGGTATCTGAACCCAGCACAGGCCCTAAAAGTGTAGCCAAGTATTGTTGGCAGAAGGCCGGGCTATTGGCCATACCCTGTGGCAGCACTCTCCATTCAAACCTCCGATCAGGCTGGGAAAAATAAAGAGAAGGTATAGAGAAAGCAAACTTCTCGCAGTCATCTGGATGCAGAGGGATAGAGAATAAACAATCTTTAATATCAATCACAACCAAGGTATATTCTGAAGATATAGCAGGAGTCCAGGGCATGCCTCTTAGGGGCGTTCCTACTAGCTCCATCCTTTCATTTACCTTCCGTAGGTCTTGGAGCATCCGCCAAGCCCCAGAGGCTTTTTGAATAACAAATAGGGGTGTGTTCCAAGGACTTATAGAAGGGCAGATATGCCCGAGGCTTATCTGTTCCTCCACCAGAAGGTGGAGGGCTTCAAGTTTAGGTTTGGTCAATGGCCACTGCTCCACCCAGATTGGGCTTCCCGGCTTCCACCTAATGGGAGGTGCCCGGGGGGCAGTGGCCTTTAGGATTGGGGGTGCACCTGAGCGGGTCCCCTATGTTTTTCTCTGTAATTATGAAAGTTAAAAAATCCCCTTCCTTAACTCCCTAGATCCTGTTTAAGCCTTTGTGTTTCTTCCCCATCCAGGATATCATCATAGGATGCTCGATGGTCTGTAGTGACCACGGCATCCATTTGTCTTAGCATATCTTGCCCTAGTAAATTGGCAGTGAGGTTCTTTGCCACTAAAGGACGTATCTTTCCCTGTTCTCCGTCTGGGCTAGTCCATGTCATAAGGGCAACCGTTTCTTTGTTCTGGGAGTTGCCCCCTACCTCCAATATCGGGGGCCCAGATGCAAGCTTCCAGTCCAAGCGCACTTCCTCCTCCCTGAGTATGGTTTGGTCTGCCCCAGTGTCAATTAAGCAGTGAAACCTCTTTTTGCCTATGAGAATACTCATTTTAGGGCGGAGTCTGTCCACCAGGGGGATGGTCCAATGGACCTGGGCTGCCCTGCCATGAGGCTGCCTGGGCCTCACAGCAGAGGGGGTTCCTCCTTGAGTTAAAGGGGCTAGAGGATGCCCCTCCCCAAGTTTAAAGACTTCCCCTCTAAATCAAACTTGTATCCCTCCATGCCCCTGGGGCAGGATGTAGGGGGCGGTTTGCCCTCAGGCCGGTTGGCGGGGGATTGTTGTAAACAGTCCCTCTTAAAGCGCCCCTCCTGCCTGCATTTAAAACAAGTCCCTCTTCCCGATAGTCTTGGGGTTTCTTGGCCCTGGGCTGCCAGCGCCTGAGTAATAGCCTCAGTCATTGTAAACGCCTGAGCTTGTAAAGCTAAAGCTAGTGATTGGGACTGGTGATGTTGCATTCCCACATCCTGTGAGGCCACCACCCATCTGCTCAGGGAACTCTCTCTCAATCCCGCGCAGGCTATGCCTTGGTCTGCATTCATCCCTTCCCAGACCAGCAGCTTAGTAATAGGTATCATTGGTTGAGCCTGCCGGTTACTCTCTGCACGCACTCTGCATTCCTCCTTAAAGAAAGCCTGCCATTTAATAAACTGAGAACTAGTAAGAACGGCTTTGGCCACATCCATCCAGTCCTTAGGGACACACGGGTGATAGGCAATGTCTTGTAATAGGGTCTGGGCCCACGGAAAGTTTGGGCCATCCTCCGCCACCGCCTTGCAGAGGTCTTTAAGATCCTTAGCTTCCCATGGATACCATTCCAAGGGCCTGTTAGCTCCTGGTGCCAGATTGACTGGATACGCTTGGGGAAGCGAATCCTGTGGCCGAGAGTCTGGGCTCTTGGGTGGCCTTTCCTTTCCAGGGCTCTTTGGTGGCCCTTCCTTTCCAGAGGAGGTCTCCGAGGAGGTTACTTCCCCGGCCCTCGGCCCCTCCATAGAAGGCTGGTAGGGGTCTGGGTCTTGCAAGTCCCTCTCGCAGGTCTCGTAGGGCGCCGTACCTCCCCTCCAATCAGGAGAATAGGGAGGGGGCCTAGGACCGTCAGTATCAGCTGGGTCAGAGGGGGTAATATCAGCTGGGTCAGAGGGGGTAATTTTTACCCTCGTTTTGACTTCTACTGTGCACGTCTCAGTGCGTTCTCAATTGGATTTGACCCTTTCCTTTTCCTTCTCACTTCCCACATCCTCCTGTACCCCTTCTAGGCCTGATGTTGCCTCTTCCTCCTCCTTCTGTGATATACCATTACCCATATTTAGGGTTTCACTTACCCCGAGAGACCACTTAGCCTCGGCCGGTATCTTTTCCTTTCGTGCCCCACGTTGGGCGCCAGATGTTGGGTCTTCGTCCATCCCACAAAAGACGGACGGGGTCCGAGGAAAGGTAAGTGTGGCGCTCGCCCGTTCCCTAGCCTCCCTCAGCCCAGGAGACAATCAGACACAGCGGGGAGCCAAATCCAGCAGGTAGAAAAACTCTTTATTAACAGAGAGCAGCCCCTTTTTAAAGACAAAGAGGGTGGGTGTTATGGTAAGGGAGGAAGAGGAACCAATCACTGTCAAGGTCACACCCTATCATTCACCTGAGCCTTCATGGGCTGGTTAAGTACTGATCAGGAGATCAATTGGGGTCTGCCCACTCTACTTTCTCCCAGAGCCATCTTGGCTGGCCATGTGCTCTTCAGTAAATTAGGCTCTGCCCACTCAATCCCCTCCCAGCGCCATCTTTGCTGCCCATGTGCTCCACATGGCTGGTGGGTACTGCTCCACCCTAGCCAGGCACAGGGCCACTGGGGAAGTTCTGGCTCTGGATCAGGACCAGGGACTGCCCTCCAGACAAGTGGCCTCTGGGGACTTTCATTGTGGCTGTTATATGTGGGCTGGGAAATTCCTTAGCATGGTCAAGGTGTCTCCACAGATAAGCAAATTTACTCCTGTGCCCCTCCTATCTTCTGGATTCCCACTTTCCTCCTGTCTCGTGCCATTTCCAACTATAGGAGTAAAGTTCTCCAGCCTTTAAGAGGCCATCCCAGAGATGCTTACAGGGCTTCCCACGTCTGGTTCACCATGCATGCAGGGCTCATAGGGTGCCATCCTCCAGGCAAAGGGTACCACAATTTCAGTTTGGAAGGGGGAAAAACTTCATTGCCCCAGATACAGCTGCCCTTGGGGTTCTCTGTGTACACTAGTCTTGTGCTGAGATAATGATCCCCAAAGACCACCAAGGAGCCATTTCTGATGTGAGCACACGAGGGTCATTTATTGCAAGCTCGAGCCTGGACTCACAACTGTCAGCATCGCAGTGGGTCAGAGTTGCGACCTCCAAACCTTCAGTTAACAGGGTTTCTATAGGGCATAGGGCTGAGGTAAGTTGGCTCATAGCTTGTCAGTTACATGATTGGTTGACATTTAATGAGAAAATATTGTAACAATCTTATTGGCTAACACGTGCAGGCTTAGCAGTAAGAAGCAAATTATGTTAACTATGGAATCTTAAGAAACATCTGTAGCTTTAGGTACCTTCCTGTCATCCGCTGATGGCTATTGCTAGAGGAGTTACGGGAAGAAGGTTGTTGGGACATTTCATGGTTTTTCCAGGAACCTGAGTCCTAACATTCGGTAAAAGTTTTTGCAATAGATACTTTCAGTAAATGCCTTCACAATGGATACTTTCAGTATAGGCCTTCAAAATGGACTAAGTCCAGAATGGCTATACTTTGGCTAAGGTCTCTCACTAGGTGTGTGTGTGTGTGTGTGTGTGTGTGTGTGTGTGTGTGTGTGTGTGTGTGTGTGTGTGTGTGTGTGTGTGTGTGTGTGTTTGGTGTGAGAGAGTCAGACACAGCTGAGGTTTTGTGTAAAACATTTCTTCCCTTCAGCATTGAGTTTTGGTATCTAATGGTTGTTCCCGCTCCTGAATTCTGAACTCTAAATTTGTTCTTCTATATACTTTTATCCTTAGATCTTCTTAATATTCAGATTCCTAATATCTGCTGTGAACTTCAGAATTTGCTTCATAAAGGGGGTGCCTTTCTTCTAACTTTTATGAAGCCCTTTGCTCTATTTAAATGCAGGATGTGCTGTGTTAGTGGTTTTACTTAGCCCAGATTGTTGTGGCCCAGGCTGTGACTGTTAGTTCTGAGATTAGTTTAGGCTATCTAGTGAAAAAAGTTCAGCATCTTTATTGAAACAATTTCCTGGCTGTAAAACCAATAAAAAAATTCCAGTGGTATAAATGTACAATGTGTTGATTTTAGTTAATTGTGCACCACAGCAATGAAAAATTTCTTCTTACTAAAGTGAATAGTACGTGAAAAAACCAAATATTATAGAACTTAAAAACTGATAAAATATCAAAAGTAAAAGAAAGACACTGATCAGGAATGCAGTACAAATGTAAGTGTTTAATAAATAAATGAAATATTTGCGATTCTTATCCACATAGGAAATACCAAGGAAAATAAATAGGAAAGTCACTGAAATCCCATCCTACACACCAGAATAACTATCACCACTCGAATAAATAAACATCTGGAGAGGTTGAAATATATCAGGAACTGTATTTGGTTTTGTGGTATTGTAAACTAGTGCAACTCATATGGAGATCATAATGGAAGTTTAGACAATACCAAAAAGACACATGTGTTGATGACTTTTACTGCAACCTTGATACATAAAGAAGGAATATAAATCAACATCAACATCCATGTGCATGGCAGCAAGAAAGAAAGCTGTGCAATCAACTTAGATTCACAAAAAAGAGGGAATAAAGAAATATGCTATTCATAACTATAAACATGTTCTGGTATATAAGAGAAGTGAATTTCTCCAATATCACTGCTAAATATTTTTGGATATACACCTAATCCTAATTTCACAGGTTTTGTGGCTTCGTGTTTTTCTTTAAAAGGGACCTCCATATTGATTTTTAGAGGAGTTACAATAGGTTGAAGATATCCTATAATATGTGGACATTAGAAGAAATTTAAATATATCAATGAACACATAAAGGACCATCATATACAGTTTATAATTTGATCCAATTTTAAGAAGGCAACAGTTGGGGGACAAGACAATGTTAGAAGCTTAATAACAAAAACACAGACATGGAAAAAATTTTTAAAAAATGTGCAACTGATTAGTGCTAATACTAACAAAATATTTTCCTCAACTTTTAAAAATGAAAAAATTGAAATAATACTTAATAACATCAAATAAGTATGCCATGGAAGAAAATGTACCATAGACATATGTTCCCCATAATTTGTTTTAATTTATAACAAATGGACACAGGTCTCATGGTTTCCCTTATTTGCAATATCTAGTATATGTGTGAGTCAAGCGGAAAAGGTCAGGTAATATGATGTTAGGAAAATGAACCCTTAGATATGTATTTTAATGTTTTTTTTTCTTTCATGCATGTTTCTAATGCATTTATAGGATTATTTCTTTGTTGCTTTGTATGTCCCTCCCCCACAGTATAACCCCCGCTTTCACTATATTTGATGTCAGTATAACTTGTGGAGGAGATGGGGAAAAACAAGTCGTTTAAGGATTCAGGTGGACCTGTTGCAACAATGAGAAGTACAAGTTGTCATGTCAAAAACGAGCTTTACAACATCGGTGTGGGGGGGGGGAGGGGAAGGATTGGGTGGGGGGAAAGGGGGAGGCTGGGAAGGGAGGTGAAGGGTAAACAAAGGAGGAGGCTGCAATGCTTGGTAAGAAATGTATGCATTATCCTGCCCATGTAATTGTAACCCCTCTGTACAGTATGTTCACAAATAAAATTAAAAAACATTAAAAAAGGAAAAAAAAAAGAAAATGTGATTACATGTCTGAAGATGATAACACATTCAAGTATCATTTATTGAATCCAGCAAAGAAAAGTAACAGAGAAATAGAAAGTAAGAACAACCTGGGGCATGGATGAAGATACTCAGTAGAACTTTGTGAGGAAAAAATGAGCTCCATTTTGCTCATCAACGTTGAGCTAGGACAGCTACCTTTTGACAGAGCACTTGTAATCTAGTCAGAGCAGTGGAGGTACGAATTTAGGCAGTAATTTATTACTTTTATTCCCTAATCTTATGATGTGATTCCCAAATGATATGAGTGATCCTATATTTTCTGAGCCCTTTTTCACCCAAATTTTCTAATTCCTTCCCCTGCCAGTAATTCTTCTGCTATTCTCATTTCTCCTTGTTTCTGAACTCAACTCCTGTGACGTTTTGATTCATGAGAAAGAGCTGAAGAAATATGAGGATGGTCTGGAATCTGAGGAACATCCACTCCAGCTTGGAGGATCTGGTAAAAGACCTCCACCTGGGACTCAGAATCAGATATTAATTGACCTCTTTGGAAATAGAGAAACTCAATCCCTCAGGCAGGATTCATCATTCTTTGACTTTCTCTGAAGAGATTTGGTACTATGGAACAATTCAGAGAATGAGTTTTCCCACCACTCACCACAGCTTTGTCAGGAGGAATAGGTTCAAAACTAAAAGTGACCTCAGTTCTCACAGGGCCAGTCAGAAACCAAGAGATCACATTTTCCTCCTCATCAGGCACCTTCTGTTAGAAACAGAGTCTGGGCAAAGTCTAAGATGGAGATAAAGTGAGACTGGGCCTAAGGAGTACACAAAAGAATGACCCTCTCTGACTAAAAGTGAGTTGTGCAGTGAGACATGATAACTTCCTTTATATATGAAAATTCACTAGGTGTGTTATCTCACTGCCATTGTGCGGGAGGTCAGTTTCCCCAAAGAAGTTGTTAAATGTTGTGTCTACCAGTTTGCTCTCTAGGCTATTGTCTCTCCCACCCATTCCCATGCCAAGAATGCATTGCTTCTTTCAGGCACTCAACTACTTGTCCTGAATCCTAAGAAGGAATATTGTAGGCTATACTTTGGCTAACCTCTTGCATTGGAGGTAGAAAAGTCCCAGGCTCTGCACATGCCAAGAGGTAGAAAAGGTGAGTATAAGCTCAGATTGGAACTGAACAACAATCATATTGAAAAAAATAATAAATGAAATTAATGGTTGAGTAATTTAGGGTGGATAGCCACTAAATTTAGGTAATTAATAGTAACACATATACAATTATGGATTAGGAAGAAAACAGTGAAGTAGGTTCAAGATAACATGGAAAAGACACATAATAACCATAACAGGAGATGAGAGTGTGAAGGAACTGTTGGCATAGGTCCATTTACTATCTGAGGAATGAGCTTGGTTAGGAGGCTTTTAGAATAATATCTAAAAGAGACGGACTTGCTGGGCACTAGTGGCTCACACCTGTAATCCTAGGTACCCAGGAGAGTGAGATCTGAGTATTACGATTCAAAGCAAGCCCAGGCAGAAAAAGCCAGAAATAGTCCTGTGGCTCAAGTGGTAGAGCACTAGCCTGGAGCTCAGGGATACTATCTAGGCCATGAGTTCAAGCTTCATGATCATCAAAACAACAACAACAACACAATAATGATAAAAAAATAAAAGAAGGACTAAAAGATATGCGATGGAATGATGATCCTGTGTAACTGTCTAGGGAACATAAAAGGAGACAAAATTTGGAGCAAAATGATACCTATTCTTACTAATCAAGGATGCATAGCAAATGCCAAATTCCTCTTCCGAGAAACTTCCAAACCTGAGCTCAGAACATGGCTCATTGGTTGAGTGCTTGCCTTGCAGGCTTGACGCCCTGGGTTCAATTCCTCAGCCAGAAGTGGTGGTATGGCTAGAGTGGTAGAGCATTAGCCTTGAGGTGAAGAGGAGAGGGACAGGACCCAGGCCCAGAATTCAGGCCCCATGACCTACCAAAAAAAAAAAAAACCCAAAAACAAAAAAAGCTTCCAAACTTATTTTTTCTCATAAATTAGGAGAGGCTTTTTTTTTTAACATGTATTCTTATCTAGTTCAAGGTCATCAGAATTTCAGTAGAGTTTTCCTGTTGAGATATAATGCACCAACTCTGCTGAACTTAATCATGACTAGGAAAGTATGGACACTAATGTGTTTATTATAATTTTCCTTATAAATATATAATTCTGTCAGATATTATATATAATATATAGTGTAAAATATATTATACATTATATAGCATAATAAATATATTCTAATACAACATATATTATATATTAACAAACTTCCTAATTTTAGAGTTAGGAACAAGCAACATATTGAAAGACAAATGCTTGAATCTCTGAGTAATTTCTCTACCACTGGACAATTCCATGTTTCATTCTTATTACCCAAAGAGCAACATAGGCAAGCGGTGCCCATGGATGTGGTTCTCTGTATTCTGGAAACTGTGATCTGCATATATATATATATATATATATATATATATATATACATATACATGTATATATGAAATATTGTTTTATACTAGTGAATGTGTAAAACTATAGCAACAGATAATTAAGTCAACATCTATGTGCACACACACTCAATCACTTTCAAGTATAAGAATTTCTTTTCTGGCTGGGAAGATGGCTCAGTGGTAAAGCGCTTGCCTTGCAAGCATGAGGCTCTGGGTTCAATTCCTCAGCACCACATAAGCAAAAAGAAAAAAGCCAGAAGTGGTGCAGTGGCTCAAGTGGTAGAGCACTAGCCGTGAGCAGAAGAGTCGAGGGACAGCACCCAGGCCCAGAGTTCAGGCCCCATGACCGGCCCCCCCACAAAAAAATAATGTCTTTTCTTTGTTCCGTATGCACCTACACAGAGAGTACATGAGTTACCCTTGAATTGTCCTGGTAGTTATTTATCTGGCTACTGTAGCTTCACATTCTTTGTTCTCTTAGTAGCCAGATGTCATGTGTTCAACAACAATACTTTTTACAGGCAAAAGTATCTACCCTGACACACATAGGAACTTGGATTTCAGAAATGCCACAAATAATTGGGAGTTACAGCAGTACTTATCAAAATTAAATAGATTACATATTTATTAGAAAGTTTGTCAGAAAAATAAACTTCAATGCAGGATGAAACACTTGAAGAAAATTACAGTTGAAATTACATATAGCTATGTGCTGGTAGCTCATGCCTGTAATCTTGGCTAATCTGGAGGCTATCTGAGAATCAGTTCAAAGCCATCTTGGGCAGAAAAGTTGCCATGAGACACTTATCTCCAGTTACTCAATCAAGACTAAAATTGATACTGTGGCTCAATGTTGTAGATAGATAACCTTGAGCCAAAGACCTCAGTAATAGTGCCCAGGACCCAAGTTCAAACTCTGCAATAGACAATAAATAAATATAAAAAATAAATTACATATAATTTATTATCAACTCTGTACAAGGAAAATAGGATATGACACATGGCAACATATGACTTCAAGTTACAAAGTTCCAAAGCATTTCCCCACTCTTGAGAACTAGGAGTAATCCACATTGAAAAAAATAAAAACATGAATAATTTATACCAAATTTCAAAGCATATTATATGTTATACAAAGGAAATGCAATAAACATGCATTTCCCAATTTAGTAACATCATATAGTATAAAGAATCTGATTAATTGATTCATAAAAATCAATACAATGGAGATAAAACATCTAATATCTCAGGGGTAAAATTAGCAGAATACTTTCCATCTATGGTGGCTGTTCTGTAAATCATCCAGCCCTATCCATCCCACAATTGCAGAAGGCTCCTCCTAAGAATGGCCAGAAATTTGTTTACTGTGAGTGCTCAATGTAGACCTGGTCCCATTCTCTATTATTTGGGCAAGTGATTGACTGAATATCTGAAAACTTGCCAAAGGCACAATTTGGGAATGGCTTCCAGTAACGACATTTTAGTTCTCAGAAAAAAAGGGAAATTGAAGACAGTGGGAAAATGTACCAGACCCGGAAAGATTTCTATCATTGTATTAAAACTGTACCCTTCTACTGACACTTGAACAAACTGCAGCAATTGTCACTCCAACCACATGTCCAAAAAATAGCTTTCCAAATATTGACCTGTTTTCATGTTGGCAAATCAAGACACTCTATTGTGTCCCTGTTTTATTTAACCTATCTGCTATAGTTTGCCCAAAAGATAGTTGACCTTACCAATTTCTTAAATTTTAGGTCATCACATAAACACTTCATAGCCCTTAAACATTAAAAATACCTATCCATATAAGTCTGCATTACATACTTATTACTGTTTTTCTTCATTTGCCATGTTATACATATTTGTGTATCCCATGGCTTAGTTCTGTAATCTTCCTTCTCATGAGTGTTACCACTGGGTACATGTAATTATTTCGTTTTTTTTCTCCAGCTCTGTTCTTTCTTTAATTCAATTCCTTAATAGCATCATGTTTACTGACAACTCCTAGCTATTGATTTTAACAAATTCAAAAGAGTCCAAAGTGAGCTTTGATTGTATCCCTCATTACTATTTGATTAATTGATAACTCTTCCAGTTGCCTTGTCAAAATATCTTGTAGTCATTTCAGACTTACCTATTATTTCACACCTCATATGTAATGTATGAGCAGGTTTTGACAAATTAACTCACATAATATTTTAGGAACCATAAATATATAGTATATGAATACTAATACTATGACTTAAATTCGTGGACTTGGTTGATTTTTTTTTTTACTTTTCTTTTGTGCTCAGGTTGTCAGTCTTCCATTTGAGCCACAGCTCCACTTTTAGCTTTTTGGTTCTTAGTTGAAGATAAATGTCTCATGGTCTATTTACCTGGTCTAGGTTGAAACTACGATCTTCTGTTTTCAGCCTTATAAATAGCTAGATTTAAAGGTGTACACCAATAAAACCACCCCTATTATATTTGAATTAAAAATAATTTGAAAGAACGAATATTTATAGTATTTTCAAATCAATATGTTTTCATTTACACATTGTCTTAAGAGGTTTTTGTTATTACAGCTCACTTATCAAGAAAGGAAAGGAAAAATTCATAACCAAAGAACCTTTGTATGTACCAATGCTCAAGCCTGCTAACCACAATTTCTTTGCTGGGAAATAACAAAGGATGATATCGACTACAGGCAAAGCAAGAGAAAAAGCTCTTCACTGAAGTTGCTGAAAGACTGATAAGGATGAGGACAAGCAACTTTATCCAGAACGTATCACAAAGTGATTGCTGTGGATAAGTGTAGCCAATCTTAGAGGATGTTCATAATGATGAGGAGAATATTTGATTACAGAGGTGTGCTTTCTTGAAGATATCTATTTATAACATAGTTTGTGTACTGTTAAAAATGAGACAGTTATGATAGGGATATTGTCATTCCTTGTATCCTTCACAGTATAATATTAAAACCAGTTTTATACATATAGTATTTATAGTAATTATAGACTATCACTAATTATGCATATATTATAAATATATCATTTATATGTTATGTAATATAGTATATTACATATATTATGCACACATAATTTAATTTTTCTACTTGTCTGTCCAGGAATTAAACTAGCAATATCTTTGAAAATGGATAATAAAGTAGGGTCCTTACAATTTCGATTGCAACATAGAGTTTTACTCAGTTAGTAGTTATTTATTCTGAATTGGTTTAGAAATGGAATATCAGAATATAATTGAGCATTCAAAAATAATTATGTAAGAATATGCCAAGGATGGGGTTAAAAATCTATAACCTGACTCATGTATGTAATTCCTGCTACTTAGGGCCTGAGATCTGAAGATAGCTATATGAAGCCAGTCTGAGTGAAATGGCTCAGGGACAAAACCCAGTCTCAGTAATGGCACAAAAATAAATTATGTGACTAAAACATACATATATATTTATTTACATAAACTTGTCATTCCTTGTATCCTTCACAGTATAATACTAAAATGTTTTATACATATATTATTTATAGTAGTCCTAGAATATCAGTAATGATACATATATATGTATATATATGATATATAAATATATAATTTCTATGTTATGTAATAAGATACATTACATATATTATGCACACCTTATTTATACTGATAACACTAATATCCATTAAATTGATATATGTTTTAGAATAGGGAATAGATTTTTTTTGGTACAACAAGGAAGTAAATACACACGAAAATTATTCCTTATGGATTGTATATCCATAACAATCTACCCTGTGTATTGAGGGTACTGATTGATAAAAGCCTGTGTTCGTCAGCACAGGTGTCTTCGATACCAGGAATAATAAACAGTGGAAGCTGAATGATGTTCATTCAGATATTTCTTTAGAAATTAAACTGATCTTCATTTGATATAAAGATCACTTGTGCTGTCATTATCCACACCCTTTTCATTTAAAAATATTTATATTCTGTATCAATGTTATTGATCTCATAACCATAATTAGGAAGATAATGTGGATTCATCTGCTCCATAGCTCTTCAAAAGTAATGAATGTGACACAGAATATCCTCAGATGTGGCTGGTGGAATTCTGGTTTTGAATTATGGGTCTCAACTGATTAGTCTTAGCAACTTGGGAAATTTGTTTGGGCTTCTTTCCTACTTTTGTTTTTAATAAAAATCTTAATTCATTTCCTAACTTGAAGAACACTCATGAGCACTTAAATTACCCTAATGCAGGTTCAGTGCTTGGAATGGTGTCTGCACCTTGTGTAGTAGGTCCCAAAGAAGTCAGTTTCCATCAACATGGTCACAGCATCCTTCCTGAAGGACTTCAGAAATATATACCCAATTGATGTTAATATCTTTGAAAATTTGTCTTTACTAAAAAAAAGTCTTGTCCTCATATGAAACAATGAAAGCAATGTTGGGGTTGTCCTGTGGCTTTTATTATGAAGGAGTTTTGCCGAAATTTCATTCTTACTCTATTAGTGGTAGCAGTAGCATTCTTTAGTGCTACCCTTCATATTTCTAGTTCTGTGTTCCAGTTGGAATACTATTGTAACTTCGTTTATAATCTTTGTTATAAGAATAAATAAACTACAACTGCTGAAGTTTTCAATAGTCAATGCATTACATTTTATGTGCTTAATATTTTCCTGAAATTATTACCTTTGGATTATATATCCCTAACAAACTATTTTTTATGATTTCTTATATGATTTATATAGATTTCTTATGTGATTCTTATATGACATCTTAGAGATCCATAAATAAAACAGCTCAGAACAGGAAAAGAGTAGGTAAGAAGTCATAAACAATACTATTATGGTGCTCTTAATGGCTAAGTGTAAAGAATATATGACAAAACTGTTGGAAGATTCATTTGTTTTTTTTTGTTTTGTTTTGTTTTTGTGTTTGCTAATCTCTCCCCTTTTTTTTGTAGAAAAGGTTCTCACTATAAAGTGCCAACTAGTCTGGACCTTTCAAGGCTTGTCTCAGTGACATAAGTGATGGGATTAGGGACATGTGCTCCCATGGCTGGCTTTTAGGAAGTTCACAATATCGCAATACCTATACACATAAAGAAACTTTTGTGAGTAATGTGTATTCACTTCCTCAATAGCCACAATGTCAAATTACTAATAACTGGCATCACTAACACCTCCATAAATCAAATGCAAACTAAAAGCTCTACTTCAAAAACCAACATCTAAGGCAGTGTTGGAAATACAAGAAGATACATAATACATCTAAAGGAGTGAGTTCTTTAACACTGGCAATGAGCAGTGATAGCTGAATTTTTAACCAGCTTGAAAAGTTCGGGTGTCCACTAACTATGTGATTAGAGTTGCAGAGTTGACCTTGGTATCAAGATTGGAGGTAACATTCTAAGGCAGCTAAGTTGCTGCAATATTGTAGCTCGATACAGTGTGACCCTTCCTAATAATGGTAAACAGAGAGTAGAAGCTAAGTCAGTAAAATGTATAGGAAGGATTCTCCACTGAGAATAATTTTAAAGGGTGATCATTACTCTTGCGTTGAAAATGAATAGCCCATCATTCTGCTTTAAGCTCTAGCATATTTATGATTTGAGGACAATTATAACAAACCACTGTGCCATGAGTACTGAGCAGTGTTGGTGTATATTACTATAATATATGTAAAAATCCTTACAGGTATGGAATGGTCTGACCCTGACACTTCATTCTGTGTTGTTGAGTTTCATGGAGAAATGTTCATAATTAGGCAATTCATAGTCATCTAAGTCTGAATCAGGCAACTGAGATAAGACATTAGGGTCATCACTCCAGTGACATGGTCTGTGACCTGTGAAATAAATAACATTATTTAACAATGCATATGTGTTTCTGAAAATGCATGCAGTACCAAATACCAAATATACAAAAGGGACAATTATCCATCTCATATTATCAGAAATAAAGATATTCCTGAATTGTACTTACTTACTAGAGGATCACAGGGTCACTGCTAATGTTTGGTATCTTTCCAGGTGCTCAATCTTCCTCAATCTTTTTTGAGTAAGTGTTTTTCCATAGTTTGTTTTGAGGTGTTCAGAAAATCAGTACTGTCACTAACCGCAACCATGGGACAGGAAAGATGATGGGATACCTGGCCAAAAAACTGAGAAATCACTGGAAATGATAGGAAAGAAGACACGAGAGGACCCAAAGCCTCATTGCCAGCTTCTGGATCACCAAATCATGCTTAACATATTTATATTCCTTCTACTACCAGGCGGGTGGTGGTCAGTGGCTATAGGTATGTCCACAAACTAAGGCATTAACCTAGCTTTGGTTACAACTATTAACATGAGGTATTGTTTGTATACATAGTGATAATTCAATCCCTTATTGTTAGGGAGCAGAAGGGAGTAATAGTCATTACATCCATAACACAGGCATCCATCTTGTCTCCAAAGTCTTAATCTTTTAGTGTCCAACAGCTCGAATTTATATACTTTTGAGGTAATAACTCATACCCCTGTCTTCCCTTGACTGACCTTTCTAGAACAGAGCTCTCAGTCTTTTGATTGCTGTTTGATATGGCTTTGCAATCTATCCCTTTCCAGGTTTAACAGTTTGACCCTAGAATCCCTCACAAGTACTGTGACAGATATCTTATTTTGAAAACTATATTTTTTCTAGGATAGGTTCAATTTTTAAATTTTATTTTAGTTCAAAAATACTGTACAGAGTGGTTAGAGTTACATGAATAAGATACATTCCTTGTTGAATATTTTTATCCACTCCATTGTTGTTCTCATTTCCCTTCCCACTCTCCACACATCCTCCCCACCCCATAGTTGTAAAGTTCATTTCTGAAAGTGTCTTGTGAATATCATTGTTGCAATGGGTCACACTTTGTACTTCTTTCATCACTATATTTTTTCCCTTTCCATCTCCAAATCAGATAAATGTATATACAAGATGGAAGGTACCAAAATCAAGACAGAGTTTGCTAGGGATAAACCAATAGAAAAGACAAATGAAATAAAATAATGTCTAGATACTCTACTGACATCAAGGTTGATATCTGAAAAAAAAAAAACTTGCTGTTTCCATGTCATGGAGTTCAACCAAGCTACAGGAAAATCAAATACAACAAGCAGACCAGAGACTCCAACAAGAGACTGGTTATGGACACAAGGGAGATACAGGATCTTCCCTTCTCACCCCCAAAAAGCAAAGAACTCTTTTTTGTCACCTTTTATTAAAATTTTTTTAACATTTTTAATTTTTAACTTTAAAAAATTGTTTTCTAATAACTTTTTTTTCTTCCTCTTATAATTTTTATTTTACGGGTATATGTGTGTGTGTGTGTGTGTGTGTGCGTGCCTTTTTTCCATTTTTGTTTAGCACTACTGACCTTTTGATCCTTTTTTCCTTTCTTTCTCATTCTTTTCACTTTTTTTCTATTTCGTTCTTCTTTGCGTGAATTAGTCGCATTTCCGCTCATTCTCAGATATACCTGTAGTTGATTATTAGACCTTATCCCCGATTGTATACACACTTAATCCAGAAATTTATTACTGAATTCAAAACCTCTTAGACTTAACTTCTTTAATAGCTGTACTACCTCTATATACCTATATAAAATTTTAAGCATTTTTATTTTTTGACATCTCCTTTCTATCCCTCCCCTTCTCTTATCATATTCCCATCCTTCTCTGAATATTACGTTTTTATTCTGCATAATTTTAAGTGTTTCACTTTTTAATTTTTAATTTTTGTTTTAGTATTTTTCCTTGTCTTTTTTTTTCTCTTTCTTTCCCTCCCCCCCCCCCCGTGTCTACTATCATTCTATCGAATCTATTTCCTGCTTTGAGATTAGGACTAAGTTAGCTCCCCTCTACCTTTTCACATCCCTCTATTCCTATTTATACCCACATCTCTCACTAAACCTAATAATATCTCATTTGCAAAATTCTTCTTTGCGGTTCATAGCCTATTAATAAATAGTTGGTTGATGTTGAAAATGTATCTGTTGAACTAGATTATATCTGCAGGCTTTTGTAATATTTATTTATTTATTTTTATTGTGAAAATACTGTACAAAGCGGTTACAATTACATGGGCAAAATATTTGCTGCCTTCAGGAGTCACACCTTGCCCATAAAAACAAACACATTTTCAATGTTAAAGGCTGGAACAAAATCTACCAAAAAAACGGCTCCTATAAACAGGCGGGAGTTGCAATCCTAATATCAGATAAAATAGAGTTCAAATTAAAATTTGTGAGAAGAGATAAAGAAGGTCGCTACATACTAATCAAGGGATCTCTCCTTCAGGAGGATCTGCAGGCTTTGGACTGTGCAACTACAGACTTTGTTGATGCTTCCCTTAAGATAGTTTTCTAGCACAAAATTGGTGTTACTCTCATGCCAAAGGGACAGAAGAAGCCGGAAAAACTCAAGAAAAATGGCAAGTCTGGGTATCTCAACCCCCACTCATGGTAATTAGTGGACAGAACAGATAATGAATAATCCAGAGGAGAGTTTCCAAAAAGCTCTAAAAACACTAATGGTAAACATGGTAAATAAAAAGATTGAAAACCTTCAAAGGACTCTGGGTGAGCATGATATATAGAGAGAGGAGACAAACAAATGTCAAAACAGGAAGCTCATAGGTGTGAGGAAGCTACTCATAGATAGATAAAAGAATTGCATGAGCAGCTTGTGAACACTCAAAGAGAAATAAAGGAATTGTGTGAGTAGGCTGAGATTAGTCAAAGAGAACTAAAGGAATTGTATGAACATGAAGAAGCTGATCAAAGTGTAATACAGGAATTTCAAGAGCGGGATTAGCATAGACAAAGATCACTAGAGGCATTCATGGAATCCATAAACAGAGAGCTGAAAGAAGTCAGGGAGTCCACAAAGGGAATGCTGAATGGATCCCAACAGAAGTAATGGGAGTCCAAGGAAACCATAACCAATCAACCAAGTGATTTGAGAATAAACACTTGACACTAAATTAAGGAAGTAAAGAATTTCATACAAGATCTAAAACAAAGATCCAACAAAGAATTAGAAGCCATAAAAGCCGACCAACTGGAAGGAAAAGAAAAAAAAAAGTAGAAAGTCTGGATAGTAGGATTGGCCATGCAGAAGATTGAATCCTGAGGATTGAAGACAGCCTAGATATTATAGAGAAAGAATATACAACCTTCAAAGACAAATCCAAGAAATATGATATATCTATTCAACATTCAAGCCTTGGAAGACCACACTAGAAGGCCTAATCTGAGGATAATGGGTGTAGAGGAGCACCTAGAGCCAGAAGTCAATGGTCTAGGAAATATGTTTAACAGGATCCTAGCAGAGAACTTCCCAAACATGCAAAAAGATAGGTCTATTCAGATACAAGAAGCTTTTAGAACTCCCAATAGACTAGATCAGAAGAGGATATCCCATTGTCACATTATAATACTCACAGGATCAATTCAGAACAAGGAAAAAATCCTTAAAGTTGTCATGAAGCAAAGATCAAACACCTATAAAGGGAAACCAACTAGAATCACCTCAGATTTCTCAGCAGAAACAATCAAAGCAAGAAGAGCCTAGAATGATGTAATCTATGTCCTAAATACAAACAACTATCAACCAAGAATACTTTACCCAGCTATACTCTCTTTAATAATCGGAGGTCAAATAAAACCCTTCCATAGCAAATAAAAATTGAAACAATATATCTCCACCAAACCAGCCCTACTAAAGGATCTTAAAGATGTCCTACACAGAGAAAACCAACAAGACCACACTAAAGGCCAAGAAATATCACCCAAACTGAGAATCCAAGAACCATAGGAAGAACACAGTTGCCACAGCTCTGTAGTAGTTGGATAAAATGGAAGGAACTCCCAAATACCTCTCAGTTCTATCTCTCAACATTAACGGACTTAACTCACCAATTAAGCGACAAAGTCTGTCTACTTGGATTAAAAAGCAAGATCCTTTTATCTGCTGGCTTCAGGAGTCACATCTTGCCCACAAAAACAAACACATTTTCAATTTTAAAGGCTTAAACAAAATCGACCAAGCAAACGGCTCCCATAAACAGGATGGAGTTGCAATCCTAATATCAGATAAAATAGACTTTTAATTAAAATTAGTGAAAAGGTTGGTACATACTAATTAAGGGATCACTCCTTCAGGAGCATATTACAATTCTAAATATCTATTTGCCAAACAGCAGAGCACCCTAATTTCTCCAAGAAACTCTACTTTCCCTCAAATCCCATATAGATCCATAAACATTAATTGTTGGGGACTTTAACACACAACTTTCCCCACTAGATAAATGAACTTGGCAAAAACTCAACAGAGAAACCGTAGATATAAACAACTGCACAGACCATATAGATTTAACACACATCTACTGAATATTTCACCCAGCAGCATTAGACAATACGTTTTTCTCAGCAGCACATGCAACATTTTTCAAAATAGACCACATTTTAGGCCACAAAGCAAACGTCCAAATTCAGAAACATTGAAGTTATACCTTGCATTCTCTCAGACCACAAGGGAATATATTTAGACCTCAACACCAAAAGCCACCAAAGAAAGTCATGTAACACATGGATCCTGAACAACACACTGCTGAATCACGAGTGGGTCTTGGAAGAGATTAGAAAGGAAATTCAAATGTTCATGATATTCAACAAAACTGAACACACCAATTACTAGCTCCTCTGGGACACAGCAAACACAATATTCAGAGGCAAGTTTATAGCTCTGAGCTTCTACATCAACAAATTGGAGAGATCTGAAAACAACTATTTAATGAGACATCTGAACCTCCTTGAAAAAGAGCAGCAAGATAAACCCCAATCCAGTAGACAGAAAGAAAAAATTAAAATTAAATCAGAATTAAATTAATTAGAATCCAAAAAAGCTATAGAAAGAATCAACAAAACTAAGAGTTGGTACTTTGAAAAAATTAAAAAAATTGACAGACCCTTAGCAAATATCAGAAAAAGAAGAGAACACACACAAATAAACTCAGAGATGAGAATGGAAACATCATCACAGAAACAACTAATATTCTGAACATTATAAGGGAATGCTTCTAAAACCTGTATACTAATAAGTTTGAGAACTTGGCAGAAATGGAACTTATTCTAGCAAATACTGACATGTCAAAACTAATCCAAGATGAGTCAAACTATCTTAAAAGGCCTATATCAAGCACTGAAATAGAAACAGCAATAAGAGACCTCCAATCTAAGAAAAGCCCAGGACCTAATGGTTTTACAGCAGAATTCTATTAGGCCTTCAAGGCAGACATTACACCAATATTCCTCCAACTCTTCAATGAAACTGAAAAAGAAAGTTCACTACTGAACTCATTCTATGAGGCCATCATAACACACAACCCAAAACCAGGAAGGGACTCATCTACGAAAGAGAAATATAGACCCATTTCTTTGACGAACTTTGATGCAAAACTTCTCAACAAAATTTTGGCCAATCAACTTCAACAATTCATCCAAAAAATCATACACCACGACCAAACAGGATTCATTTCATGGATGCAAAGCTGGTTTAAGATACGCAAATCAATTAATATAATTTATCACATCAACAGAAGCAAGGATAAGAACCACATGGTTATCTCAATAGATGCAGAAAAAGCAATTGACAAGATCCAACATCCCTTTTTATGAAGTTTCTGGAAAAATGAGGAATCCATGGAACTTTCCTCAATACATTAAAGATTTTATATGACAAACCTTTAGCCAGCATTATATTTAATGGTAAAAAACTAAAGCTATTTCCTCTTAACTCAGGAATGAGACAGGATTACCACTATCTCCACTTCTCTTCAATCTAGTATTGGAATGCCTAAATACAGTAATAAGACTAGATGCAAGTATAAGAAGGATCCTAATAGGGAAAGAAGAAGTAAAACTCTCCCTCTTTGCAGATGACATGATCTTGTATTTCAAGAATCGCACAGAGTCCACTCCAAAATTACTCAAGATGATTCAAAACTCTGGCAAAGTAGCATGGTATGAAATTAACCCTCAAAAATCAATGGATTTTTCTGTATGCCAACAATAATAAAAGTGTGCCTGAAATTAGGAAAGCAACTCCATTTGTAATAGCCA
The DNA here is from genome assembly GCF_024711535.1 of Dipodomys merriami. Classification (NCBI taxonomy): domain Eukaryota; kingdom Metazoa; phylum Chordata; class Mammalia; order Rodentia; family Heteromyidae; genus Dipodomys; species Dipodomys merriami. The sequence goes on along the minus strand of NW_027204971.1, from coordinate 968,340 downwards.
CACAAAAATTAAAATACCTAGGATTTAACTTAACCAAAAAAGTGAAGGACCTCTATGAGGAAAACTTTAAAAAATGGAAAAAGGAAATCAAAACTGAACTTAAAAAGTGGCAAAAACTCCCATGTTCCTGGATTGGGAAAGATCAACATAGTGAAAAAGCAATACTTCCCAAGGCTATCTACAAATTCAATGCGATATCTATCAATATTCTAACCTCATTCTTCAAGGAAATAGAAGAGGCAATCAAAAAATTCATATGGAACAATAAAAGACCCTGAATAGCAAAAATGATCCTTAACAGAAAGAACAGAGCTGGAAGAATATCAATACCAAATTCAAATACAACTACAAAGCCATAGTAATCAAAACAGTTTGTTACTGACACAAGAACCGACCTCAGGACCAATGGAATAGAATTGAAACCCAGAAATGAACCTACAGACCTATAGCCATCTAATCTTCGGTAAGGAAGCTAAAAAATAGAATGGAAGAAAGACAGCCTCTTCAGTAAATGGTGCTGGAAAAATTGGTTAACAACTTGTAGAACACTAAAGCTAGATCCTTATATATCACCCTGTACCAAATCAACTCTAAATAGATCAAAGACCTCGGAGTCAAAGCGGACACTCTGAAAACATTACGGATTGGAATAGGAGAAACCCTAGGTGTTCTTGGCACAGGCTGAAATTTTCTTAATAGAGACCCAGAAACACAACAAATCAAAGAAAGGTTGGACAAATGGGATTGCATAAAATTGCAGAGCTTCTGCATGGCAAAGGTCATAGCTAGCAAGATCAATAGAAAGCGCACAGATTGGGAGAAGATCTTCACTAGCCATAAAATGGACAAGGGTCTCATATCTAAAATATACATGTAACTCAAAAATTTAAATCCCCCAACAAATCTTCAAAGAAACAACTGCCCAAAAATAAGTGGGCTAAAGACTTAAAGAGAAACTTCTCTGAAGAGGAAAGAAGGATGGCCAATAGACACATGAAGAAATGCTCAACCTCCATAGTCATAAAAGAAATGCAAATCAAAACAACATTGTGATACCACCTCACCCCAGTTAGAATGGCTCTAATCAAGAACTCTAATAACACCAGATGCTGGAGGGGATGTGGACAGAATGGAACATTACTGTATTGTGGATGGGAGTATAAACTTGTTCAACCAGTTTGGAAATCAGTATTGAGGTTCCTCAAAAGTCTCCACATAGAGCTCCCCTATGACCCAGAATCCCACTTTGGGTATTTACCCAAATGTTCACATACAAGGCCACAGTAGAGCTTCCAGCACAACTATGTTTATTGCATCATTATTTACCATAGCTAATATATGGAACCAACCCAGATGCCCCTTATTAGATGAGTAGATCAAGAAAATGTGCTATATATACACACTGGAATTCTATGCCTCAATCAGAAAGCATGACATTGGCTCCATTTGTTAGGAAATGGAAAGACTTGGAAAAAATATATTAAGTGACGTAAGCCAGGCCCAAGGAAACATTAGTGCCATGATTTCCCTTATTTGCAATAACTAGTATATGTCTGAGACAAACAGAAACTGTCAGACAAGTTGATGTTAGGGAAATGAGCCCTAAGCTATATATTCAAATGTTTTTCCCTTTCATGCGATTGTTTCTAACACATTTATAAGAATATTTCTTTTTTGCTTTGTATGTCCCTCCCCCACTGTACAAACCCTGCTTTCACTGAACTTGATGTTGTTATAACTTGAGGAAGGGAAGGGAAAAAACAAATCATTTATATAATAGGGATACAGTTGGACCATTAAAACAATGAGATGTACAAGTGATTATGTCGAATACAAACTTTAAAATTTTGGTGGGGGAAGGACTGGGTGGGGAGCGGGGAGAGGACCGGAAGTTATGGGAAGGTGAAACAAAGGAGGAGGCTACAATGCTTGATAGGAAATGTACTCATTATCATGTCCATGTAATTGAAACCCCTTTGTACAGTATTTTCACAACAACAAAAAATAAATTTAAATATGGAATTAAATTAGTTCCAATAATGCATTGCATTAAGGTATTTAGAAATAACTGAGAAACTTAAAGGTGCATATGATTTTTTTTATTGGAAATGAAGGGATATTGGAATTTGGTTCTCTACATTTTAAGCAATTCGCTTAAAAGAATCGGCAAAATAAAATTTATATTTGCAGCAGACTTCACACATTAAATTTTGTATATTGAAAGGGAAACAAGCCTCAACAATATGTCAATTCTCTCTTCTTATTTATTTCTAAAGGTTTATGCTTCTGGTCTCTGAATATTAAAACTTCAAAAAAATTATGTTTAGCTAGTTGTGCAAAGGGGTTTTGCTTCATCATGTCAGTGTTGAATAGAGTGTGTGCATTTCAATATAGAGTGAATTTTTCTTCCTTCCCTTACCCCAACCTCACCTATCCCTTCATGTTTCCTACTTATATTCTGACATGTGTACATTGAATGGTATGACTGTATTAGTCCACCATTTCCCTCTCCATTCTTCTACCCTACTCCCTTTTTGCCCAGATCCCCCTTTAAGACTTGTTTCAACTTCATGGTATTTTGTTAAATATCTCTACTTTGGCATTTGGCTATGGGCTTGCCACATCCTCTCTTCCATGTTTGACATACATAAATTAGTATATTTCTCCACATTTCTAATCTCAGATTGGCAAAGATAGCTCTTCTTTACTATTCACCATCTGTCCTAAATTTAGAATTGTACTTTCAGGGCCATCCAATAGAGCATTTTTATTCTCTACTCACTGAAGATGGAAGGGAAATAATTTCCATGCTGTCAGCATTATGTTATCCATCATGAATTCCCATCGCTTATCACTTCAGCAGTCTAAATTTAAAGTCATATTTTCTGCATTATATTCACACAGTATAAGTGAATATCAAGGGTAATTTACCTAGTATTTGACGTTTAGGGACAATCTTCAATTTCTGATGATAGAGGCAGGAATCAGTTTCAATTTTCAGATTCCACTATGTAGTGAGTTTGTAGTCTTCTAAATTTTCGATAAATTTCAAGTTACTTTTTGTTAATAATTTAAAAAGTTTTATTTCAGTATTTGAAATGCTGCTCCAATTATTTTAAAAGTTTCACAATAAGTTAGACTGAACTTTTTCCTCCCATGTTCCCCACTAGTTCAGTTAATTCTCCTTTCGCTTTATATTTTGAGAGACCAAGGGATGAGGGTAAACAGAGAGATGATCATTACTTACATACCTCCTTCCTCTCCTGTTTCTGCTGTTCTTGTTGAGAGGAAGACTGGAGCAGGGAACAAGAGTGAAGCTTGACTTCACCATACAAGGGAGCATTCCTGGCATGTCAATTATTGTTTCTCAGAATCACTTAAATTGCTTACTCTTGCCTTCTCTCTGACGGTAACCTAATTGTGGCTTCCTTGGTGCAGACGGAAGCACACTAACAGGTTATTACCTGTAAATTGGTATTTTATATCTCAGCTTACTACTACCAAAAATAAAAAGCTTTGGCTACATAAATGCAAAGGTACTGATTGTCCAACAAAACCTTAGTGAGGAGTAGATAATTCTACTCAGCTACCCCCTCCTCTCGTATCCTCCCTTCCACTCCCCTCCCCTCTTTTAATCTCCCTTCCTTTCTTCTTTCTTTGTTTCTCTCTCCTGCATATTCATGTCTATCTTCTCTCTTTTTCCGTTCCAGTAGCAAGTGCTTTGTTTTATCAGACAACACATAAATAATTGAACAAATATTTTTTCTCCTCTTTTTGTGATTTTTTATTCTTAAGAAGTGAGTTCTAGCACAGCACCAGTGGCTTACATCTAGATAGTCGGTAGGTTCAAATTTGACAATTGAAATTCGAAGCTATTCCAAGTGGATAAACCAAAGAGATTCTTTTCTCCACTTGTGGTAAATGGAAGAAGTGAAGGTGTGGCTCAGGTGGTATAGAGCAAACATTGAGAATTAAAGCCCAGATATAGCTCAAGTCCAGGAATTCAAACCCCAGTACCAGCACAATATTAAAAAAAATGAGTCCTTTTCTTTGAAAAGGGATATTTCATTGTGTATATATACCACATTTTCTTGATCCATTCATCTACTGAGGGGCATCTGGGTTGGTTCCATATCTTAGCTATGGTAAATAATGCTGCAATAAACATAGTTGTGCTGGTAGCTTTAGTGTGGTCTTGTTTGTAAACATTTGGGTAAATGCCCAAAAGTGGGATTGCTGGATCATAGGGGAGATCTATGTGAAGTCTTTTGATCAGAAAGAATGACATTTCCCCATTTGTTAGGAAATGGAAAGGTTTGGAAAAAATTATATTAAGTGAAGTAAGCCTGGCCCAAAGAAACATAGGTCCCATGGTTTCCCTTATTTGCAATATCTAGTATAGGTATGAGTCAAGCGGAAAAGATCAGATAATGTGATGTTAGGAAAATGAACCCTTAGATATGTATTTTAATGTTTTCGTTTCTTTCATGCATGTGTTTCTAACGCATTTATAAGATTATTTCTTTGTTGCTTTGTATGTCCCTCCCCCACAGTGTAACGCCCGCTTTCACTATATTTGATGTCAGTATAACATGTGGAGGAGATGGGGACAAACAAGTCGTTTAAGGATTCAGGTGGACCTGTTGCAACAATGAGAAGTACAAAATGTCATGTCAAAACCAGCTTTACAATGTCGGTTTGGGGGGGGAGGGGAGTATAATTGGGTGGGGGAAGGGGGGAGGCTGGGAAGGGAGGTGAAGGGTAAACAAAGGAGGAGGCTGCAATGCTTGGTAAGAAATGTATGCATTATCCTGCCCATGTAATTGTAGCCCCTCTGTACAGTATGTTCTCAAATAAAATAAAATAAAATTTTAAAAAAAAAGAAAGAAAAGGGATATTTCTCCAAAAATTCATACAAAGGACAGTTTCCAAGGTCCAAGACTCGTTCTAAGTCTCTTTCACATCTTAAACTGATTCCTCTGCTTGATTCATATTAAGGAAAATAGGAGTCACACTTCATATTAAAATGTATGCACATTACTGAACAGTTCTTACCATTTTTAATGTAAAGGAAGCATGAGAGAAGAATTCACCTCACTTGGGTGATGTAGGGAGCCAGGGTAAATGCCATTACAAGATGGCGCCCACTCCCTTGCAGCTTTGAGGTAACCACTCCCTTTCAGGTGGTGCTTGGCGGGACGGTGGGTCCTGGGCTTTGCTCATGCGCGAGCCACGTAGGGTCCCCAGCCAATCCCATGGCACCTGGTGATGGTGAAAGGCATATGACCAATGATAGAAAGACCCGTATTCCTATTCCCTATATAAGTGGCCATGTTTCGGGTGCACGCTCTCTCGCGCTCAAGCTCTCCATCAACTAAAAGGCTCTCCAATAAAGCGTGATCTGAGAAGACTCCTGGTGTGGTGTTTGTTCTTCCTCGCTGGTCGAGAAGGCGCGTGCCGCAAAGTGGTGCCGAAACCCGGGACCCGCGCGAGAGGCTGAACAGGAGCCAGAACTCAACACGTGGAGAGGAGACATCGGTAAGTATCCCCCGGTATGCTGTTTACTGTAGATTATTGGTTGCTTGCATTGCTTCTTCCCTTGTGCTTTGTCCTTTTGATAGTGCGCACTTGCCTCGAGGAGGGAGGGTTTGATTTAATCCAGGAAGGACCCAAAGTACTAACACGGCATCAGGATAGTCTATCAGAGGCAGCGTCCAGTAAAGGGGAGGAAAATAGGTCTAAAAGAAAAAGGGCAAAAAGACAAAAGGATCCTAAAGAATTAAAGCAGGAGGGACTGCAGCCCTCACAAAAGGAGAAGGGTCTTAGGGAGGAGGGGGTCTCAAGGAGACCCCCATGCCCTTCTTTAAAAGCAAACCGCTTCTCAGCCCTACATGTGGAAGGGCGGGACCAAGAATGCAGTGATCCTGTGAGTGACTCAGAGGAAGAAATGTTAGAGGAGGAGGGAGAACAGCTTGATCCAGCTGATAGTGAAGAGTTAGAAGAGGCTGCGGCGGAGTATGAGGCAGACAGATATGGGGGGTGGCGCCCCCTAGGGGTGGGAGTACCGCAGCAGCCAGGAAGAGGAAATGGAGCTGGCCCTCACCTGTCGGCCCCCGGGCGTGCCCGCCGGCGGGGCGGAGTCACTTTATAAAAGGGAGCACCTGGTTGCAGCTGGCAGCCGCCTTTCCAGTTTTTGAAAATCCAATTACTAATGAAAGAGATTTTGAGCCAGTTTCCTACTCCCAGTTAAAAGATTTAGTTGAGGCAGTCAGGACTTATGGTGGCTCCATGGCAATTCTGTGGGAGCAAAAACTGTTCAATATTTTCCTGAATTAGTGGCTAAGCAGGCAATTTTGGGTATAAAGTATTGTTTGATGCACTTTGCAAAAATTCCAGATAAATTAATTATTCCATACACCCGTGAGCAAGTTGAAATTTTAGCAGCCACAGTGGATATGTGGGCAATTCTTGTTTGCTCATTTCCTAATGTAATTGATAACCATTATCCTAAGCATCCTCTGCTTGCCATAGTTAACAAAAATTTAGTGTATTTTCCTGTTGTCACTTCAAAGGAGCCCTTGGTTGATGCTCTGACCATCTTTACGGATGGATCAAAATCTGGACAAGGTGCCCTTTTTGTTCAAGGACACAAACAGCCGGTAGTCTTTAATTTTCGGCCGAATGTCCCACAGGCTGTTGAATGTTTAATTGTGCGAATGTCCCACAGGCTGTTGAATGTTTAATTGTGCTTGAAGTTTTTAAAAGATTTGATCAACCTTTTAATTTATTTTCTGATTCATTATATGTTGTAAATGCCGTTGCTTCTCTTGAAGTTGCTGCTTCAATTAAGCAGGCCAGTACTATTTCTAATGTTTTGTTACAGATTCAATCCCTTATCTTAAACAGAAAACACTCTTTTTATATTGGACTTATTCGTGCCCACTCTATGTTGCCGGGCCCGATGGCAAGGTGTAATGATTTGGTGGACCAGGCAACTCGGGCTGTGGCTCTGGTCGCTGCTGATCCTGAAGAATTGGCAAAAGACTTTCATAGATTGTATCATGTACCTGCTAATACCCTTAGGAAAAGATATAATTTGTCCAGGCATGTGGCAAGAGATATTGTTAAAGCCTGTAAATCTTGTGTTACCTTTCTTCATCCTCCCCATGTGGGGGTAAACCCCAGGGGGTTGAGACAAAACGCCCTATGGCAAATGGATGTTACTCATCTGACAGAATTTGGTAAGTTAAAATATTTACATGTGTCTTTGGACACCTTTTCTGGTGTCATTCATGCCACACCTTTGGCAGGAGAAAAGGTGTCTCACGTCAAAATACACTGTTTAGAAGCTTGGGCAGCTTGGGGAAAGCCCCTTAGACTTAAGACGGATAATGGCCCTGCTTATACTTCCCATGGTTTTCGTGCCTTTTGCGCACAAATGCAGGTTGCCCACACCACCGGATTGCCCTACAATCCTCAAGGACAAGGTATAGTGGAAAGAGCTAATAGAAGCATAAAAGAAATGCTTCAAAAACAAAAAGGGGGAATTGCTGAGTCAGCGTCCCCCAGGGAAAGACTTTCTCTTGCGCTCTTTACCCTTAATTTTTTAATTCTAAATGACAACGATCAGTCTGCCGCAGATCGGCATATGACAAGAGACCCCATGGATACTAAAGACATGGTTATGTGGAAGGATGTTATTAATAATAAATGGTATGGACCGGATCCGGTAATAACGAGATCCAGGGGAGCTGTTTGTGTTTTTCCACAGAGTCAAGAAGTACCTCACTGGGTGCCAACGAGACTGACCAGGCCGGTGGAGACTGCAGCAGAACCCCCTCTTGAAGATGCCATCCACTCGTCTCCTGATGCAGCTGATCTTCCTGCTGTTAGCAACAGTGCTAATAGCAACCCCTGTGATAGCTAAACCAAAGGCTGTGGGCTGTCACCAGGGCCTGGCCAGTTTCTATGCCCCTGCATACAGACTCCCTTTTTCTCCCCACCTTATTTTCCGCAGATTGTAGGATGGAAGACTCGATTGCCTCTGCGGTGTCCTTTTTCAAAGAGTGGGTGGGAATCGGAATGTTTTTAGCCTGCTGCCTGTGAGGATGCGTGGTCTGCCTATGGTTGGTCTGTCGCCTTCGAGCCCAAACCAGAAGGGACAAGGTTGTTATCTCGCAAGCATTAGCCGCTTTGGAGAGTGGATCCTCACCCCAGATCTGGCTGTCGGCCCTGAGAGGCAATTAAGCCTTACCATCCTGCATAGCCTTAGCACCCCGAGGGATCAGGGGATCCCATTGCACCGGGACAGGTATGCAATTTGCAATTTGGGACAAGGTGCTAGGCAAGTGCACTGCACTTGAGGAGGACCATCTCCTCAAGAAGAGCATGCTGGGTTGCAAGTGGGTTGATGCCCAAGATCCCACCTCTGCAAAAAAGGCATCGGACGGGCCTGGTCATCACTGGGGAAGGCGCCCCTCAGGCGAAGGCCAGTGCAAGGTCCTAATGTTTTAGACAGACGCCCAACCTCTACTCTTACCTGTTGCCAAAAAACAAAAAAGGGGGAACTGTAGGGAGCCAGGGTAAACACCATTACAAGATAGCGCCCACTCCCTTGCAGCTTTGAGGTAACCACTCCCTTTCAGGCGGTGCTTGGCGGGACGGTGGGTCCTGGGCTTTGCGCATGCCCGAGCCACGTAGGGTCCCCAGCCAATCCCATGGCACCTGGTGATGGTGAAAGGCAGATGACCAATGATAGAAAGACCCGTATTCCTATTCCCTATATAAGTGGCCATGTTTTGGGTGCACGCTCTCTCGCGTTCAAGCTCTCTCATCAACTAAAAGGCTCTCCAATAAAGCGTGATCTGAGAAGACTCCTGGTGTGGTGTTCGTTCTTCCTCGCTGGTCGAGAAGGCGCGCGCCACAGGGTGAGTTAGGTTTGATACACTGACAGACTTTTGCAAGTAAATGAGGGTCTGTTTACATGTAAAGAAGTCTATATAGATGCTTTCTAGGAGAGAGAACAAGCTACCTGTTTCCAAGTTTGAATCAGATTAAGTTTATTCCTATGAAATGGTAAAGAGAAGCTCATCTCATACAACATTATGCAGACAGCAATTTCAAAAATATTAAAAACCCATGTCTATGTTTTGAACAGCTAAGTTTTCACAAACAAAAAACAGTTTACTGAACCAAGAAAATATAAGTTAGAGCAATAGGAACTATGTGAAATATAGTTAATGGCTGAGTGATATGTGTAAAAGAGTTCTGTAATCACAACTAAACTATAAATTTTTTCATCATGTCCCTAACAAGAATCTCTAAGATAGGCCTTGCTAATCCGTCATAGAGAGCTGTGTTTATGCAATTATCAGGGTCCAATATCTCCCACAGTCACTTGGGTTGCAAACTGCTCACACCACATGCAGTGTATGGAAACACATGCTGTCTTGCTAGGCACCTAAGGAATTTTTGTGCCATTGTGAATAGTTATTGTTTTCTTCTTGTAATTATACCTGTCAGTGTGAAGTCCTTTCATGATAAGAATAATAGTTCCTGTATCCTTTGTTCTACTAACAAATCTCAGATATAAGTATAGTCGGGTACCCGTGGCTCATGCCTATAATCCTAGCTACTCAGGAGGCTGAGATCTGAGGATCACAGTTCAATGCCAGCTCAGGCAGGAAATTCCATGAAATTCTTTTCTCCAATAAACTACCAGAAAACTGGAAGTGGTGCTAGGTCTCAAGTGGTAGAGCTCTTGCCTTGAGCAGAAGAGCACATGGACAGCACCTAAGCCCAGAGTTCAAGCCCCACGACTGACCAAAAAAAATCTATCTATCTATCTATCTATCTATCTATCTATCTATCTATCTATCTATCTATCTATCTATCTATCTATCTATCTATCTATCTATCTATCTATCTATCTATCTGTCTGTCTATCTGTCTGTCTATCTGTCTGTCTATCTGTCTGTCTATCTGTCTGTCTGTCTGTCTGTCTGTCTGTCTGTCTGTCTGTCTGTCTGTCTGTCTGTCTGTCTATTTATATATGATGAGATGAATTACATTTAAATATAAATCAATATTTGTGATACACATTTAAAATATAAGTAAATATATGATGTATTTATAATATATACATATATTTACATATATAAGATCATATTATATCTGTACGTTTATAAATATACTTGTAATTTATATCCAAAGAGTACATCTGACGATTTTGGGGAAAATGTAGAGTGTCTAAAGGTTACTAATGACCCACCATACTTTCAATCATTTTTTCCACTTATTGTAATGTCTGGATTACTAAGACTGAATGATTATGAAACAGAGTTGTTGTTTTAATCCTTACGATTTTGGATTAGAAACATCTACTTACTTGGTATAAAACCTACCAAAATGTGACCTTGAAATCACACTCCACAAACTGGACATATATATATATATCAATTTAGCAACTTACAGGTCTTAAACTTTTATTTGAATCCTGTATCTCACATACATTCAGTTTCCTTCGAGTCAGCTACATGTACAAACATGCCTAGATTTTCATGCTCACATACATCCCCATACTCACATTACATACTAAATGTAACATTGTAATAAAAAATAATATATATACTGAAAAAGAACATCTTTGCAAATGTAATTAAATTTTATTTTTAAACACAATGCATTATTGAAAAACTGATGAAAGAGCAGTGGAGAGATGTTTCAAATAGTAGATTGCCTGCCTAAAGAGCATGTTTCTTATTCCAAACATCATTATTTCCATCCTTCCTTCTCCCACATAAAAAAGCATAAATAACTACAGAATTAACTGCATGTTCCTTAATCACTCATTGAAGAAACTGTTTTATATATATATATATATATATATATATACATATATATATATATATATATACTATTTAGCCACACACAATTATGAAATCACATCATCTTCAAGAAAATAGAATTGAAACCTTCATATTAAAGCAATTAGTGATACTGTGAAAAACAATTATTAGATTTCTCATATGCAAACGCTAGACCCAGAAAATAAAATGAATGACCCAGGTGTAAAAGCTGGAACTGATTAAGTTTGGAAAAATGTAAGAGAGGAGATGAAGAGAATTATTGTGGAGTAAATATGTTCAAATATTTCATAAATTTGTATGATGACATAATAAAATATAAGTATAAAAATAGGATAATGAAATTAATAAAAGGAATAAAATTTAACAAACTACATTATGTGGATATATGTGTATAACACAATAAAATACTTTTGTGAAATTGATATTTGCTAAAAAAAGTAAAATTCATTCCATTTGTTATAGATTCATAGGTTAATTTCCATTTTTAGCTGAGATATTTCCCTGATAAAGTAAAAGGAGGAATTGGTTTTGCTCTTTTAGAAGGACAATCTTGTCCAATTAGCATTAAAGTATTCTAGATAGTTAATGTCAATGTGAAATTGTTCAAGTTATTATATTAGAATATTTCCAATTGACTCTTCAAAATATTACCCTATAGGTATATACGTTTTGCTACTAATTGAATATCTTTCTACTCAATTACTATATACCATTTTCTGAATGAAGTTTGGTAAATGTAACTAGGATATATTATACCTGACCAGGAAATCAATTATTCAAACAGTTTTTATCAAAAATGCCTATAACGAAATAAAGATATAAATCCAAATTATGTATATTTGAAGACAATACTTGCTTAGTCCTCGTCTCATATTCTTCATTCCCTTCTTGAGAATAATACACATTGTAAGGGAATGCTTAATATGTTTCAGAGAAATAGATTGACTTTAGTCAAATGAGTTACTCTATGCTGCATTTTGGTTTACATTATATCCAGAAGAGCTAAATTCTTCCCTTATGATTTTCCTTAGATTTTATACTCAGGTTTAACCTCTGATGGGTGACAGATAAAGGTATAAACATTTTTTAACAGTGGCTAAATTTAGGCTGAGGAATCTAGGTACAACTTTACTCATGCAGATAGGCCTGATCAGTCATGAGACCACGTTATCAAAATGTTAACCTGTGCTTCCTGAAATCATGCTTATGAGATTTTGTGTATTATAAACAGAGGTTATTAGAATTTGTTTTGTAAACAACATCATTTCATGGGATACGAGCTGAAGTGAGATATTATACCCAGAACAAAATTTAAGGAGGCATCCAAAATTAGTTACCAAGATATAAATCATTTAACACAACGTTTTAAAAATGCAAGACAAAGGAAATAATTTATGAAAAAAGCCAACGTTTAAAATAAATACAGAATCAGTATGACTGATTTTTCTTTTTATCCCAGTTGCAATACGAATTGCATGATGACTTTTCTAGTTATATGTTTAGTTAGGACTTGATATTTAGTTGGAGAAGTTATGTTCTTTCATATATTCATTTGTCAGATCAAAGAGGAAATGAATTCAATGTCAGAGTCAATATCAATAATAATGTTACTGATGTATTCTACTACTTTGCCAGTTTCAAATCAGCTCGAGTAACTTCGGTCTTCTTTGGATCTAACTAATTAGATATACAATTTAGTCAGTACTGGATTTTGACCACCATTTATTAAAGTATTATTTTCCAGAAACTACTACTATTCTCTCTTTTCATGAGATTTTTAATTTCATTTATATAACGTGCTGATGTTTTCCTTTAGATAATCCACATTCAGTCTTCTAAAAACTGTATAATTTGGAGTATTTTAAAATTACGTACACTCATGTACACTGCTCAGATTCTATTATTTGCACATTTTGTTCTTGTTAAGTCAGTAGTATTTAGTTCTCATTATGGATATTTTGGAATTACTAATTGCATTTCAGAAATTTTAAGAATGTTATGATTTTTGTGATTTCATACTGTAGTATTTTTTTCTTTTAAGTATGTGCAGATCTTTCTTTACATACAGTTACATTTGTTTTAAACAATTTGATCAATTCAAGGGATTTTCTATATTAGGTTGATCCAGATGAATTTAATTACAAATTAACACAACCTTATTTCTGAGAGACAGTTATACTTATAGCTCTACTTAAATTAACATGTGTTTGAAAGTTTTGTAGTTTAAAAAATAAACTGGGCACAACATGTTTTTGTTCCTGGGGAAGTTCCAATTTGTTGGTTGTTTTTCCAGCTGTGATGACTTCAAAATATGTGTGCATTTTATTTCAATTGTTTTGTGCGTATATTTTGTTTCATATAACAGAAAATACAAAAAGAATCAGTGATTTAGAACTTTTCCAAATAGAATTCAAAGAGAGACACTTGAAGTTTTGTGACAACTGGGAAAAGGGGGTCTTCTTAGTGGAGGGGTTAGCAGAATAACAGAGACATTGTTCGATGAGATTTGAATTCTGCCACTTCCTGCCTCACTATTTCCAATGGTATTTCTTCAACGTATTTAGTGGAAAGAAAATAATTTTGTCTGTATGAATTCACAATTTTTGGTTTAATTGGGCCACACTACACATTCATATTTGATTTTACCTCTAAAATCTTTTCTCCTTAGTTTAAAACCACAGATGTGAATTTATAATGTAAAATAGCACCTAGAATATATATGAAATGGTCCAAACTATTTGGAATGTAATGAATATAGTGTGTGAGATAGTATGTAATAATTGATTTTGGAGAAAGTCAATTACAGTGGATTTTTGTGAAATACTGAGTAATAGAATTATATTTGTTTCTGTAAAAAATTCACAGTTACATCTAAAAATAACTAAGTTATAAGCTAATTCTGAAAAAATACGATTGTTTACTGGAAAAAGCTAGACGTTTCAATAAGCTTGCTTTTTAAAAATTGACTTGGATCTGGACTTTGATGGCTCATGCCTGTAATCCTTGCTACTCAGGAGTCTGAGATTTGAGGATAGTGGTTGAAAGCCAGCCTGGGCAGAAAAGTCTGTGAGACTCTTATCTCCAATAAACCACCTTAAAACCAGAAATGGCACTGTGGCTCAAATGGTACAGTGGTAGCCTTGAGATGTAGAGCTGAGAGACAGTGCCCAGACCCAGCGTTCAAGGCACACAACCAACAAATAAATTGACATGGAGTTTTACTATATTATTTCATGATTTTTTTATGAGTGGTTGTTCAGTGAAAATATCATTGGTTTTTATATTTTGTGTTGGCATAAAATGAGCCTAGTGTTGTCTTAAATTAATAAAAAAATTTCTTATTCTATGACTGCATACATTTTGTGGGTAATGGTTAAAACCAAGTTGCCTCATTAAAATAAAATATTTATATCATCCCCCCAAAAAGAGGAACAAAATAAAATATATGCCAGAAACTTACTCTGTAAATCTTCATGGACTAATAACCTGTCAGTTTGTTTTAACTTTTAATAAAAAATTAAAGTAATACTGGATAATATGAACCCATTTAAATTTCTTCATCCTTGTCATTTAAGATTCACTTTAAAAAGTTCAACAGGTGAGTGTTTTTTCCTTACTTTTCCAAAGAAATGATCATTTCCTCATTATAGTGTATAGTACAATATACCCAGAAAGCATTTCTTAAAGAAAAAGATTTTTTTTCCCATTCTTTGGTTTGCTTCAGTCTGTATTTAAACTGCATACCACAACTTACCCACCCTATTGTCTGTCTTTTCATTTGAAACATTTCAAAAGTTTTCCTTCCCTGGTGTGTCAACCAGCAAAGTTTTACAAAACAGCACACTTTCATTCATTGTGCTTTCCAAAATATATCTCACAAATGCAAACAATGAAACACAATCTGAAACATCTGTGGACTTTTCTACTTATAGTGGAAAAAATCACTTTCCATACTCCTTAGAACCAGCTGTTTACAGGCATTAATTGCTGCCAGTTCCATGCTTTAGAACAGCTGCATTTGACAATGGCATACACGGTAATTTGTTTACCACATCTGGTTTGTTTTCAGGAAGGACTGTGTTCATAGAAGATGGTAATAGATGAGTTTTGAAATTATGTAGTCTAATAGGGCTCTGAGTTGTGGATATAGAACATCCATTTCAGTGACTAAATTTTAAATTAAATCCTATAAAGTATATTCCTTCAATTTTCTGGGTAAAGTGTTCTACAGTCTAGGTATTTTTAAAGAAATATTATATGTTGTTTCCTTGGTGACAACGTAATTGGAGGACTTAAAATTTTATATACCATGGCCATCTTAAATGCAGTAGATGTACTTGGGTTGGCATGCAAAACTTTTGGTAAGTAAGGAAAGTGCTCTACCACTGAGCCACCTTCCCAGCCCTTCATGCATGCAAAACTTTTGGGACAGCATTAATGTTTGAATCTTGGATAGGATTTGATTGGGAATTGTGGCAGACCTTCATAGTATAAGAAGAAAAACAAAAGGCCATACTAATATTTTTTTTGGGTCCGGTTGTGGGGCCTGAACTCTGGCCCTGGGCATTGTCACTCAGCTATTCAGATCAAGGTTAGCGCTCTACCACTTGAGCCACAGCGCCAGTTTTTTCTTTTTGTTTATGTGGTGCTGAGGAAGCGAACCAAGGGCCTCATGCATGCAAGGCAAAGGCTCCACAACTAAGACACTTTCCCAGCCCCACTAATACTTTTCTCTGCTACATTGTTATATTAGTTTATTCAACACACACATACAAACACACAGATACACACATTTGTATTATAAAGACCCACTCCGTCTGCAAGAAAATATTTTAATAGGAATTCCATAAAATATTTAGTCTGCTGAGTTATGATTAGAATTTACAGAAATATCTACTTGCTTCTTCCCCTGGACAAGTCATTATCATTTGTGAAGGTGTTGCCAATTGAATTTAGAATGCCCCAGAAAGATCTATGAGTTAAAGAAAAGTGACTTTCTATTTCCTCCCAGACTGTGGAGAATATCTGAATAGTTCTGGAGATTAAGTTCTTCAGCGTGAAAGCTATGAGAACATAGACTCTCCACTACTTTCTTATTTTATCTTTTAATCAGTCTAGGTAAAAAAAAAATTTTTCTCTTTGACATACTCCCCACCTTGCCATAGTCTTCTCACAGGCTTCCAAAGCAATAAAACCAACTGAACATATACTGAAACCTTCAAACTTGGAAATCTGAATAAGCATTTCTGTTTAATAAGTCGACAACATCACTTATTATGGTAGGTTATAAAGCTAACCCAGAAGACTAGTCTTTCTAACAATGTAGAGTATATTAAATTATGTTTCATTATAAAATATCTAACTCCATGTTTTATTTTATATTTTTGTTTCTGTTGATCCCAGGGCTTAAACTCAGGGCCTGGATGGTGTTTTTGTGTTTTAGAACACAGTACTTGCCAGTGCTTGCCATACAATCTGAACTGGAACTCCATTTGCCCTGGTGGTTAATTGGAGATAAGAATCTAATGAACTTTCTTATGCAGGTTGGATTTGAACTGTGGTCTTCAGATCTTAGCCTCTTAACTAGCTAAGATTATATCCTTGAGCCACCAGTGCTTACTCATGTTGCATATTTTGTGTAATTCAAATTTTCAGCATTGTATACATGCTCTTAGTACAATTAAAAAAAACAACAACCTAGTTTTCACTGTATTTGATGTTGGTATAATTTGTGGAGGGGAAGGGAAAAACCAAATTGTTTAAATAGGGATACAGGTTGACCCAGTGCAACAATGAGATGTACAATATGCTATGTAGAAAAATGAAATTTACAACTTTGACTCAAGATGGGAGAGAGGGTCGGGAAGGGGAGATGGAAAGGGATGATAAAGGGATAGAAAGGAGGAGGTAGCAATGCTTAATGAGAAATGTACTCATTACATTGTCCCTGTAATTGTAACCCCTCTGTATGGTATTTTCACAAAACCTTAAAACATAATAAGGATATTTGTAAAGTATATAATGAAGGAAGAATTTTCATCCTTTACAAAATCTATGCTAAACTATCTATATTTTACTGTACCTTTCCTGCAACCAGTTTGATATAGTTTAACACCTGTCACTCCAAGTTTCTCTATATTCTACTGGAGATTTAATTTTTCGTGTATGTATGTATATGCACATGTATATGTATATGTATATATCTATCTATCTGTATATGTTCCAATGTGGATCATAAAACTTGAAACTTTGCTTTTTTTTGGCTGTTCAGCAGTTAACCTGGTCGGATCAATATGTGACAATATCTGTGCTCATTCTGATCACTCCTTTATTTACCAAACCCTCAGCCTTTAAAATCAGCTTTATTTCCAGAGATGATTACCAATCAGTCCAACCAATATAAACCCAGAGGGTTTTAATAAAACAAGCTTTAAGGAAGGAAAATAACATGAAATGACAACTACAAAAGTTCTACAGAGACCTGACATCTTTCACATTTCTGCCTTCCTCCTGATACTTAAGCAAGAATTGACTAACACTATAACTAATACTGCAATTATAACTTAAAGATCAGTGTTTTTTTGAACCTGAAGACTTCTTTCCATGATTTTTGACATAAAATTTTGTGAGACTTTTTTTTTATTGTGATGGCATTCCATCCAAAACAAAGCCATGTATAAAAAGAAAGCCAATGGTTTCAACTCAGAGTACTAAACAAAAGAGGGAGAAAATTAAGGTTAGCTATATATGTTAAGCACAAATATAGGCAATACCAAGATATTTTGAAATTGTATACTTTTACTGGATAAAGTGGCTCAAATCTATAATATTATCTACTTGGAAAACAGAGCTTAGAGAATTCCAGTTCCAGGCAAAATGTTTTTGGCTTGTGTTAGGAGGACCTCAGTCCAAGCAGGCCCAGGCATAGTGATACTACCTCAAAATAAGCAATCAAATTATAATCTGCAGGTATGGTAGTGTCAGAGATGCTGTTTCACAAGTATAGGTTTTGAGTTCAATTTTCCAATAGCACTGGGAATTTAAATGTGGCACGTCTAAGGTATAACCATAACTTCCATGTCCCAAACAAATAATTTCATATTAGAGATTTTCTTCTATTAAGTAATATGTTATGTCCCACTGAAATCAGACTAAAGATAAAAAACCATTGTTTTACAAAGTGATTGCATATGGAAACAGAATCTCAAAGGTAGCATTTAAGTTGAAGTCTACTCCAAGAGAAGCAGAATGCCTTGAATATGCCAAGGAAAGAGGAATCAGAAGCCAACTCTAATCTTGGAGTTCTAATTCCACCAACTCAGAGACAATGTATTTACAATATTAATGCTACCCAATCTGTGGTAGTTTATTATTGCAATTACTAGCAAACATGTGGAAGCTATAAGACACGAAAAGTCATTGACTCTTTGGATCCAAGACTCATCTCTATAATCCTAGTGATTAAGAAGTACGAGACTTGGGGGATAATGGTTTTCAGGCTAGTAGGAAAGTTCATGAGGTTCTATCTCCAATTAACTACAAAAATTTCTGGGCTGGGGCATGGTTCAAATAGTAGACTGACCACTGTTAGCAAAAAAAAACAAAAAAAAACACAAAACCTGAGAGCATAATGTATGTTCAAGCCCCAAACTGGCAGAAAAAGTCCTTAGAAGAATACTATGAGAAGAATTATGAATAGGACAGCAGAAACAAAAGAAATAAACTTATTGATATAAACAAACCTTCTCATTGTGAAATATGGCACAAACTATAATATTTAGGGTTTACCTTCCTAAACAGTAGAAATAAATGGCATTTTTACTTGACGAAACTAAAATATAAAACTGTATGCAATAAATAATCACATTACTTTTATCTTTCCATAATTTAACTTGTTTTACTAAATATTTCTCGAATAGTGTAGCTTTTGAAAATCAATAAATGTTATATTTTCATATATGATTACATATCCTTCCAAGTGTTGTCTAAAATTGATCTACACTGAAATGATTGCTATTGACATCTTTCTGAAGATATTTATACTTTCAGCTGACCTTCCACAAAACTCATACCCCAAATATAACTTTTTAGTTTGTTCATGCAAACATAGGAAGATAAACATATGTCTCAAAAATGTTAATTACTTTTATTTGCTGTCATTAATGAAGTATAACTAAAAGAATTAAGTATATACCCTGAGGGAAATAAGATACTTCCTTCTAAATACAGACTTGGAGGCACTCACACAATCACACAGGCACACATATATATTTACCACTCTGACTCAGGTTAGATTCCTGACATTGGGTGTCAGCAATGATCTAATAATCAAATTTTCCAGCCCAGACATTAAATACATTCATAATTCCACACAGACAAAAACACCAGATCATTCAAAATAATGAGAATATCTAACAGAACCAACCAGTCCTGAGCCATCTACTCCCTGATTTCATTCATTCATGATGATGCATGTTTCATATCATAATTAAAAATATTTTTGTTTCTGATTATCAGAAAAAATATGCTATCATATAATAGAAATTGTAGGTAAAATTACTTGTAATCTTTAATAGATCTTATCAAAGACTTCTTTTTCCTTCTTGCAGAGTGTTTTGGGCATTTTGCCCTAATGTCTATAATTAAATTACAAAGGACATGCCATATACCTTAATTCACTTTTCCTAAAGGTTATGCTATGGAGTTGAATCTGATTTGTTTGCTTATTCTAAATTAAATATTCTCAACAACTTGGAATTATTGTTTATGTTACTCCTAATCCATTTGAAATATCAAATAGAACTGGAAATTCCCCTCGGCAATGATTTGTGAATGTCATTAATGGTTGTGGAGGGATGAAAGATTCGAATTATCTAGAATGCATTAAAAATGGCACTGTTATTCAAAGGGCTGATCATTTAGTCAGCTTTTAAAGTGTGGTGATCTTATTTCATCTAAGAAGATAACACTATGCTTTCCATCACATTCTTGCCTGCAGAGAAGTAGAATTATTTCCTTTGTACAGTTCATGTCCAGCTGCGACTTTAGTGAAACCTACAAACAACTGCACAGGTGTATTAGCTGCTCTAGCTTTTGAAATTTTCTTCCTGTAGCCCTTGTGATTTGAGCCCAGATTCATGGGAGAGTCACATAATCCACAGTAACAAAGCACCACAATATACAAAGACCACATGCAAAATGAGGTTCAATTTTTTCTTTGTTGTTTCCTTTTTTATTGATTGTCTTTTAAGGAGCTAAGGGTGTTTATTTCTCATTATTTTTTATGTGACTTAAATAAATTTTCCAGATTTTTCAAATAAAATAACGAGATATAAAAGAGAACTATTTAGTCACAAAATACAGCTAACCAGTTGCTTGATTTTTTTATTCTAATCCTGTTCTCAGATATCTTCAAATAACTTTGAGATGAGCCTACCATATGTGTAAATTGACATGTATAAAGCACACAGAATTCTGGAATCTTTGGACTGTGATTTCTATATAACTTCACTTAGAAAAGAAAATTATCACTTGGTGCATGTCTGAAGTAATCTACTTAAAAAAAGTTTTATTAATTTTATTAATAGATGTCATAATCTATGGTACTGATGCATTGCATAAGTATTTGATTCCTTATGTCCACTGAATTAACATTACATTTATTTTACTTTTTTACACATGAAATAATGACATTTGTGAGGATAAAACATGCCTGTTTTTAATTTTGGTTGCCAAAATTAAATATGAACTTTCAAATTTCACTAGGACTTCAATTGTGTTACTTACAACTTTAATATTAAAATAAAAAGCATTACTAAATAGAAAGCAATATTATTTTATTACACCTTAATCCCTGAATTGACTTCATGATAAAAAACAATTAGATTTATATAACAACATATACATACTCAAATGAACTATGAGATACAGAAACAGAAAACTTTTTTGTTTTGTGTTTGTAGTTGTTTATAGCTTGTGATAATTCTGTTTTTTTTTTACCTTATGCCTGGTATATTCATTGTGTGTCTTCAGGAAGGTGAGGGGTGGGCCCAGAGCTTTAGGGAAAAGAGTGAAAAATTGCAGCAGTGGAGTTCATTGAACGTTGATGAAAGTGAACTATTTAACACATGGGTGGAGACAGAAGGGTGGGACTGGGAACAAGTGAGGGAACTGAAGACATTTCACAAAAGGAAATGTACTCATTACCTGACCCTTGTAATTACAATCCATCTATAAATCACCTTAATAATAACAACATAGAATTTTTTAAAGTCAAACAGAATGTTGCTTGTTAGAATTCTAGATTTTTTTTGTTCACTGGTTTGAG
This sequence comes from Dipodomys merriami, assembly GCF_024711535.1. Classification (NCBI taxonomy): domain Eukaryota; kingdom Metazoa; phylum Chordata; class Mammalia; order Rodentia; family Heteromyidae; genus Dipodomys; species Dipodomys merriami. The sequence goes on along the minus strand of NW_027204971.1, from coordinate 947,145 downwards.
TTGTTGAGTCTATCTCTGAAAATAGCTACATTGACATTCATTGGGTGAATTTTTGAGCTACTAGTAGATAAAAGTCAATTATGATTGTATGTTTTTTGAGACTGATTCATTTATTTTTTAATCTAATTTGTATTATTTCTGTCTAGTGGTTTTTGGTTTTATTTTTCCTGTTTTGTCAAAGACTTAGTGGTGCATCATTAGTGCTGATTTAAGATTGTTCTAATTTGTTGATGTACATACTCAAAGCTATAAATATTCCTCTGAGTATTGTCTGTGCTGCTGCTGTGTCCCAGAGGAGGTAGTATTTTGTGTGTTCACTTCCACTGAATTCCATAAACGTTGGAACTTTCCTGTATATCTCTTCAGTGACTCACTGATGATTTAACAATGTGTTATTCAATCTCTGTGGGTTTCAGAATGTTATGTGATGCCTTTTGATGTCGAGATCTAATTTGGTACAATCATGGTCTGACAGGATACAAAGAGTAGTTTCGTTTTTATTTTTGAATTATGAAATATTTTCCTTGTGATATAAAATATGACCTAGCCGGGCGCTGGTGGCTCACGCCTGTAATCCTAGCTACTCAGGAGGCTGAGATCTGAGGATCGCGGTTCAAAGCCAGCCCGGGCAGGAGAGACCGTGAGACTCCTATCTCCAATAAACCACAAGAAAACCGGAAGTGGCGCTGTAGCTAAAGTGGTAGAGCGCTCGCCTTGAGCTGAAGAGCTGAGGGACAGCGCCCAGGCCCAGAGTTCAAGTCCCACTACCGACCAAAAAAAAAAAAATATGACCTAATTTGGAGAACATTTCATGGGCTGCTGAGTGGAATATATATTGTGACACTGGTAGGTGAAATACTCTGTAGATATCTGTTAGGTATAACTTGTCAATACAATTATTTAGCTCTAAAAATTTTTGCTAAGTTTTCACCTGGATGGCCTGTCCAGATTTGTTCAAGCAACCAACAATTTATTTGGATATATGCATGTTTTTAGGGTAAGTAGTATTTCTCTGATGAATTTCTCTAGGATTCAGGACATTGATATTTAGAATTTTTATATCCTTCTGATGGAGAGTTTTCTTTGTCAATATTTAATGTCCTTCTTTGTCTCTTTTTACTTTCATACCACTTTTATTTTAAAGCCATTTTAATCTAATATTTGTATAGCTACTCGTCTGTTTATGAGGTCCATTTTTAATTTGTAAAGATGATTTACAGATGGGTTACAATTACAAAAGTCAGATGATGAGCACATTTCTTTTTGAACAGTGTCACCTCTTCACACATATTCTCCCAGTTTTTCCCTTTCAAACGCCCTCTCGCATAAGTTGTATAGTTCATTTACTATGTAATATCTATTGAGTAGCACTGCTGCATTTAAGCCTTTGTCCCACCATTTCTGTATTCCCCCTTGCCCTATCCAAACGTACATATAAGACCAAAGGTGCAGAAATTTAAAAAATGGCATCAGAACACTGAAGGAAAAAGCAAAATAATAAAGAAACTCTCATAATCATTTCTTGGAGATCATTTTAATGAATATTATTTTATATGATAATATTCGTACAGCTATTGATCCTTTGTGATCCTCTCCAAAGGGCATCCTCCTTTGATCTCACTGTATAAATGTTTAGAATCCCATAAAATTTATCATGTCCAAGTGTAATGTTTTCTCTTTTACCATCCAATTGTGTTTACTTGTAGAATTAGAGGCACGTTCTACTAAAACAAATGAGGGAAATTAGACAACCTATGTTTCTTTGAGTCTGTATTTCTTCACTTAATATAAGTTTGTTCCAAGGCTTTCCATTTCCTTATGAATGGTGTGATATCATTCTTTCTGGATCAATAGAATCGCATCATACTGAAGAGTTTCTACATGGCAACAGAAAAAGTTAGCAGGATATATAGAAAGAGAACAGAATGGAAGAAGATTTTTATTACCTAAGCATTAGACAAGTGTTTTCATAACTAACCCATATTTAGAGATCAAAAAGTTAAACCCAACAAAATAAACCCTCAAATAAACAAGAACCCAATTAATATATGGGACAAAGACTTAAAGATAACTTCTTAGAAGAAGTAAGAATGACAAATAGCTGCATCTCTCTCCATAAAAGTAATGCAAATCCAAACAACACTGAAATTCATCTCACCCTTCTTACAATGTCATTATGAAAAAACGAACGATCACAGATACTGATAGGGATGTGGCCCAAAGGAAACTCTATTACACTGTTGGTGGGAATGTAATCTTGTTCAATCACTTTGGAAAACAGTATGGAAATTGTTCACAGAACTGAATAGAGAGCTACCCACCTATGATCCAGCAATTCAAAGGCCACACTGAAGCTACCAGCATATTCATGTTCATTATCACATTATTTTCTGTAGCCAACATATGGAATCAGCCCAGATGCCTCTCATTGTAAAAAGAGATCAAGAAATATATATGTATATATAGATTATATATACATATATATATAATTTTATTGGTCCCAATTTACAAGTATATATGTACGTATATAAATGTATGTATACAAACATATATGCATATAAATATATATACAAACATATAAATACATAATGGAATTCTGTTCATTCATCAGAAAGAATAACATTGCACCATTCTAAAGGAAAAATGAAACACTTAGAAATAATATTAAGTGAAATAAAGCAGACCCAGAGAAACTTAGGTTGCATGACTTTCCTCACTTGTGGTAGATAGGAGTGTCTATAAATGTAAAAGTAAACACATTGGATGGTATGCAAGGAGGTACAAATGAATTAGCTGAAGTGTCAGAGTCCATGGAGAGTGAAAATACTATAATTCTCTTAAAAGGCTAAGTGAAAGCCAACAAAATGAATACCAGTAAATGTGTAGTGCAAGAGAGGATAGTGGGGGGCAATGTGAGAGGGGTAGGAAATTGAAGGGGAAAATGATAGAATACAGGCAAGAATCCATTGTATACTTCCCAGAATTGAAATATACAAAGGAAGGGGTAGTTTGAAATGAGGTTGAAGATGTTGAAGTGGTGACACAATTCCAGGTGCATTGTACACCTAAACTGCTTTGTTAAATGGCAAGAAATTCCATAATATAATATTGAGATACATAAGGATTGGATGAGAGTGTTGAGAGGGGTGACATTGATCAAGATGCACTGTATCCATATACTGTTTCAGTGAATGGCAACCCCTTTGTACAACTAAAGAAAATAAAAATATTCAAAAAATTAATTTTGATAGTTCAATAGACAGTTGAACCTCAATTCAATTCCTATTTAAAACCCGAAGACTTGGAGAATAAAATTCAAATAATAAAACCTTATGAATCTTTTTTATCAGAATTTGTGAAATTTAAATCAAAACTTTGCTTTTTGTCAGCCATTGGGCTGTTAAAATATTTCAAAGTAAGTGGCTTAAAAATATCAGGAGTATATTATCCATACTCCAGAAGCTTAAACATTGATTTTAAAAATGGTTATTCAAAGCAATTTTTTCTCTTATGGGGGTCTAATTTCTGATTCATAATAATCTATTTGCTGGGCGTTCACATGGCAGAGTAATTATATTGGGCTTCTTTCATCAGAATCATTATTGCAGAGTCATCTCTGAAAGGTAGATTCTAATGTCACCAGACAGGAGAATAGAATTTTAACATGTGTATCTGGAAGGAGTTACATCGTCCAAAACACTTTGCTACTTTTTCTTTAACTCAGTGTGGTGTACATTTGGATATTATTTCATAGAACATAAAAACTTAAGGACAAGATTATATCATGTAAATTATGTGAATTATTCTTCTTACAATGGGAATAATTATAGTGATGGCAAAATGAAGTATGATTGTTTAGTGGCTCTTGAATCACATCATCGGTAACCATGTTAACGTGGTACAGCCTTTCTAAGGCCCTTCTGATGTATTTGAACAATCTCCAATGAGTTAATTGCTTTCAGAAATATTCATTTGTGCCAACAAACACAGATCTCCTTTCATTTTAATTACTGTCGGCTATTAGGACTCCCACAAACACCAAAATCAGAGTATGCTAATTTCTCTGATAAAACACATAATAAAATTGTTACAATTAATATAACATAAAGACTATTATTAAGAGCATTATAATTACTAGTATTCACATTATATAATATATTGACATCCCTTGGTTACTTGAATTTTTAGAATATTTATAACTAAATGTAAATTGTTTGCAAATAATTATTTGATGATGTATGGAAAATGAGAAGAATATTTGCATACATATTTACTACAGATGCAATCAGATTCACCTGGTTATTTCTGAACCTTCATTTGTTGGTTTCATTCATGCATTGGAAACATGCAGAGAAATGAAAATTGCAAACTTGCATTTACTAAAGGGTTAATTACAAGTTTATGCTGGGCTAAATAGCACATTTTATAAATTAAATTGTTTTTGTCCCTCTCTTCCTCCCTCCCTTCCTTCGTTTCTTTGTGCCTTAATTCCTTAATTCCTTCCTTTTTTCCTTCCTTCCTTCTTTTCTTCTTTCCTTCCTCCCTCCTTCCCTTCATCCCTACTCCTCTCTCTCTTTCTCTCTTCCTTCCTTTTCTTTCCTTCTTTCTTTCATTCTTTTTCTTCCTTTCTTCCTTTCTTTCTTTTACTCAGACTATCTATTATGGCTATAGAAAAATTACCAACTCTTATACTCCAAGGTGTTATGAGTAATTATAAATATACTATATTAACATTAATTTTAATAACCTAAGTTATATCTTAAGACAAATGATAATAAAAACAAATTCACAAAATTTCCGGATATGTAACAAATGTTACTTTCCATGATATTGTTTATTTCTTTAAACTAAAATAAGAATTTATACATAATATTGTGTGTGTGTGTTGTTCTTGTGATTTGAACTCCAGACCTATCCCTTGATTTTTTACCTAGCAAGGACATTGCTCTAACATTTGAGCCACAACTCCACTTCTGGCTTTGTGTGTGTGTGCGTGTGTTTTGATGTGTGTGTGTGATTAATTGAGATGCGACTCACAAACTCTTGGCAAGTCTGGCCTTTTTTTTTATTTTTTATTGTGAAAATACTGTACAGAGGGGTTATAATTACTTGAGCAAGGTAATGAGTACATTTCTTATCAAGCATTTTTGCCTCCTCCTTTGTTTCCCCCTCCCAAACCTTCCCTTCTACCCCCCCTCCGCCCCTCACCAGGCCAAAGTTGTAAAGTTCATTTTGCAACATAACGACTTTTACACCTCATAGTTTTAATGGGTCCACCTTTATCCTTATTTAAACCATTTGTTTTTTCCCTTCCACTCCACAAATTGTACCAACATCAAATACAATGAAAGCAGTGGGGGAGGGACATATCTGAGATAAGCAGCAAAGGTCAGATAAGTTGATGTTAGGTGAAATGGACCCCAAAATAAGTATTCAGATGTTTTTTTTTTCTTGTAATTGTTTCTAACATAGTTATAAGATGATACCATTGTTGTCAAGGCTGGCTTTGAACCCCAGCTTCCTGAGTAGTGAGGATTACAAGCTTGCGATACCCATATTCAGCACTGATATAATATATGTAAGAATAAAATAAATTTCTTATTATTTGACTTCTAGAGGCTCAATTTAACAAATTAATATTTAGATATTTATTTAGTTAGTGAATCTGAACCCGCAGTGTGAAAAAAGTTTTCATTTTTATGAAAAAATATACACTCAAAGGTTAAAATGACAGAATGTTTGCACAATTTGAAATACTCTAATATTCAAAAGTGATGAAGGGATCGTTAATCAAATTTCTCATGTAAGCTAAAAGCAATAGGCTCTGTTAGGGTGAATGAAGTCATTTTTCATTAAATTAAATATTATCGACTGTGGTCACATGATTTTCTCTTATTTTAAACCAAAACTTTTTTTGACATAAAATATAGATTCATACATTTTTGGAGTATATAAAAATCTTAATTACTAGTTATTTATTTCTGAGGTTTGGGTACCGAGACATTTCAGAGAAACACTGAATTTCATGTATTTTATGTCAACAGTTATTTTTAGAAATTGAATCAGTCTCCATATAAAATAAAGCAAGATATTCCATTACATGCAATTATTCCTATAGACTTGAATATAACTTATTTTTGAATGGTAGGAAATTCATATTATTCCTACTCTATGGAATAATTAAGAAATAAATGGTTGTAATAGTATGTATTTTTCCTTCAACTAGAAAGAAAGAATCTAATTATAGATGACAAAATCTTGAATAGAAATGTCATAAAATTATGAAAAATTAAAGTCATTATGAGTTAGATGAAATAGTCATTTTTGAAGGTCACCAAATGAAATCTCTGAAGCTTCCTTATCTGTTAAATAAAATGTATTTGCACTCAAAATGTTTCTCCAGCAATGGTATAACCAAACCACTTCCATGCCAAATAGCTTCTTTGATTAATTCAAGTAAATATTTAGGAACAGAAGTTATCACAATGTATAGAAATATCTACCCACCACTCTAGAAATTAAATCTGAAATCATAAAGGATTGAGATTAATAATTAGCTTTCACTAAGTTGCCATAAAGAGGTGAAACCTTTCATGTGGGCATAGTTGTAGAGATTTGGTCACTGAGAACTTGTGATTAAAGGTGTTCAGATCAAAGTCCTTTCCTCCTCTTCCTTCTTTTTCTTCTCTGTCTCCTTCTTCTTTTCCTTCTTCCTCTCTCTCTTCCCTCTTCCTCCTTCGCCCTCTCCCACTCCTATTCCTGTCTTCCACGAATACACATATTTCAACACATATTCCTGACATGGGGTACTGTGCCACCACCAACCCAAGTCAATGAGGATAAGAAACATAATCTGAAATGTATAAAATCAGAAGTCAAGTTTAATCTTTCCCCCTTTTAAGTTAATTTTATAAAGTATTTTTTCATATTAATACGAGACTGTCACAGCATGCTCTCATTTATTATAGGGGATAAGATTTACTGGAAAAAATCTAACCAACATCACCCTAATGAAATGATTGATTAAATTAATATTATATTAGGACAAATCTACTTTAAAATATCAGATATAGTTCAATACAAGGCAAAATATCACCTCTATGATTTCGTATAAAAGACAGCAGCATACAATCTGTTCCTCAAGGAAATTGACCTATAATTGGCAGTATTGTCAATTTCATAAATGATTTAAGAAAACTATAGAACAAATTTCAACTCAAACTGCATGATATAATATTTACTTTGTCCCCTGTATACCATCTTTGTCTGGTTCCCAAAATGACTTGTATTTTATCATTTTTTAAATTAACTTTAATAGTTGTGTGGGACTTGCTGTTTAACAAAGCAGTATATTAACAGTGTATAGTGAGTTTTTTTTTTCTTTTTCCTCTCCTGAAGTTTGAACTCTGGGTCTGGGGGCTGTCCCCGAGCTCCTTTGGATGAATGCTAGAACTCTATCACTTTAGGCACAGCAGCACTTTCTGATTTTTCTGAGATTTAATTGGAAATAAGAATATCACAGACTTTCTTGCCTGGGCTGGCTTCAAACCTCAATTTTCTGCCTGCTGATTATCTAGGATTACAGCCGTGAGCCGCTAGTGCCCGGCTTAATAAAATGCACCTTTTTTTTTTTTTTTTTTTGCATAGTCCTGGAGCTTGAATTCATGCCTTGGCAACGTCCTTGAGTTTTTTTCCTCATGCTAGTACTCTATGACTTGTGTGATAGTGCCAATTCCTGCTTTTTAGTTTATGTAGTACTGAGAAATCAAACCCAGGGCTTCACACATGCAAGTCAAGCATCTACCACTAAGCCACATTCCATGGCCAATACAATGCATCTTATGATCATTATCCCTCATCCTTCTCAATCCTATCTCATAGCTCAATTTACATGAATTTGTAGAATACTCACTGTCTCTTAATGTCATATATAGGCACTCAGAGGACATATCACAGATCATATTTTCTTGATAGTCTTATTCATCAACATACTAAAGTTGTGCATTATAGAATTCTGTGATTTTAAATTCTAAATTATCACTCAGATTAACCCACTACTATTCTAAAAATTTTCCTAATGTTAATGCAAATGCAATCTGTGATTCTTCGATAAAGTCCAATGATTCTTAGAGTGTTAAAGAGTTGTAGTAAGAACATCACCTTCAGTTCAGGAACATTTTATCATTACTACCCTCTCAAAATACTCAAATATTTATTAATAGTCATTTCCTGTCATCATTTCAACCTACTCTCCCTTTGAGCAGCTATTATTTCATATTCTACCTTACAGATGTGCCCATTTTAAAAACCTCATATAATTAGAAAATGTAGTCTATTTTATCCATTTCTCCCATGTAATATCACTGTTTCCAAAGGAAGTCCCTGTAAATTTTTCTCATGGATAGAGCATATTTTTTGTATGCTTGTGTATATTGGAATAACATCCTCAATGAGCATTTCCATGTTTTATTATATGATATTATGAAGGGTTTTGCTATATATATTCTTGTACATGTGTCTCATTGGACATATGTTGTAACCTATTTTGTATATAAAATTATAATTCAAAATACTGGATCATAGAGACAATTCTATGTGTAATGTCTTAAAGATTTCCAGTATATTTAAGAAACTGACTATATCATTTTAAGTGCCAAGCATCAATGTATAAGGATTGCAATTTCTACATAATGGTTGTGCAGGGCTTTCTTATTCTTTCTATTTCCACTAATCTCTATATATATGTAATGTCTAGGTATGTTATGATCTTTCCATATGTTCCTTGATTGTTCTTATATTACTATAGAGATATGTATTTGGATTTTTGGATAACTTATTCAGGATGGTTAAAGTATTTCATTGACATTAATATGCTCTTAATATATTTCTGATTCAAGTCTATTTAAATAAATATATATGTGTACACACTACATGTACATATGCATATAGTCATACTTATATGTGTATATATTCAAATACATATATGTATACATATATAAGAATATACAGATGTGTACATACATGTATATATACAGATACATATATTTTAATTTTTATTTGTCTGTAAGTTATTGGCTCATGCCTGTATTTCTAGGCACTCAGGAGGCTGAGATCTGAGCATCATGGTTCAAAGCCACCCTGTGCAGGAAAAGTCTATGAGACTTTTATCTCCAATAAACCACCAGAAAGCCGGAGGTGATATTATGGCTCAAGTGGTAGAGCTCTAACCTTGAGTGGAAGAGCTGAGGGACAGAGCCCAGGCCCAGGGTTCAAGGCCCAGAACCACCACCACAACCAGCAACAAGGAAAAGAATACTGACTAAAAAAACTATAGTATTAAACAGTCTTAAAGATAGGATCAAGTCTAACATTTTAGAATTATCTTAGATACCAGCAACTTTCGAGTCCAATGAGCCATGAGCCCTCAGAATGTTGACTGAATTTCTTAGTTTATTTACACAATCATTATAAGTATGCATTTTCTCATCTATCTTTCTTTCATTTCACCACAGAATGTGTATTTATCCTTTATGTCATACTTGAATACCAAAGCCTTTGGAAGATAGTTATTAATTGGTGCATATTAATTATATGAAGATATTTTATTGCAATATCTTACATTCTCACAAATTGATGAAGGGACTGATTAACCTGTTTCTGGCTTTCTCCATTTCCATTGCCCTTTATATTTCAACTGTTTTCTTTGAATTTCTTTATGCTACCTTCACACATTGTCAAAATGTATTAAAGTGCTATTTACTCACCATCATTGAAAATTATACAATGCTGAATATAAAAGCAAACATCTAAATAAATGGAGACATAATTTTTGTCGATTGGAGGATACAATTCAGAAAAGATATAAATTGTCTCTTCCCCTTTTTTTGGTCATTCATGGGGCTTGAAATCTGGTCCTGGCATTGTCCTTCTGCTATTCACTTTAAAGTGAATGCTCTACTCATTGAGCAACTGTGCCACTTCTGGTTTTCTGGTGGTTAATAGGACATAACAGTCTTACAGACATTCCCATTCCAGCTAAATTTCAACCACAATCCTCAGATTTCAGCTTCCTATGCAGCTAGGATTACAAGCATAAGCCAACAGCACTCAGCTTCACAGTTTTATTTATGTTTATGACAATTTCTAAGAACACCTGACTAGCACTCTTTGAGTCATTCACAAAGAAAAGTAATCTGGAATATATTTCTCTGTCCAATATTAAAGCTATTTGTGTAAAATTGTTATATGTGTAGAGGAAACATTATCCAACTCAATCGGTCTGTAGGGCACCAGATTAGATCCACATAAATATTATCAAGGAATATTTAATAAGGGGTAAAACCAAACATTTGTGGAATGATGTTCTGTTTAATAAGCGGTGATACATTAGGAAGTATTTGGGAAAGTTAAAAAGTGAACATTGACTTAAACATAACAATTTATTCAAATGTTAACTTCAAGCAGAATTAAAACGTGGCATATAAAACAAAAAGAGAGATGGAAATATACAGCAACGGAAGATGTTTTGACAATTTTGATTTGGCATTAAAATTATAGGAAAGGAAAATGAAAGAGTTGAACTCATTGAAAGTGTAAAACAATTTAGCCTATGAAAGTTCATATACAAGTGGTGAGCAGGTGTGTCATGTATCTCATCCTAGCTACTTGGGAGGCTGTGATTTGAGTTTTGCTGTTTGAAGGCAGCCCACAAAATAAACTCCCTGATAATCTTATCTCTGATTAATCAGCAAAAAAGCCAGAAGTGAGGCATGACTGAAAGGGTAAATTGTTAAAAAAATTGCAACAGGACCAAACAAGTTTGAATCAACTTGATATAATGTAACGGTTATAAATTTTAACAATTAAATCAATGAATATTACACATTCCCACAGAAATATAATTGGAAACAAAAGGCATAATTGTTTTCTTAAAACAAGTAATGGAACCATGCATTTCTTTCACTTTATAATTCATGTTTTATGTAACTTTAATTAGCAGACTTCCAGGACTAAAACTAAATATATTAATTGTATACCACAAGAAGAAAAGAGATTATAGTTAAGAATAGATATTTAATCCTAGCCAGAAGATAAGTTTTTGAGCATTCTCTCTAAAAAGAAATGTTACATGCAGAAATTAATGGATATGATGTAGCTTTATTATTACACAACATATAAATGAATGGGATTATCAAGCAATATTTCATAGCTATGTAAAAAATAATTGTGTAGCTAGGAGTCAGTGGCTCATGCTTATAACCCTAGCTACTAAGAAGGCTGAGAGCTGAGGCTCATGGTTCAAAGCCAGCTTAGGCAGGAAAGTCCATGAGACTCTTATTTCCAATGGGCCACCAGAAAACTGGCAGTGGCTCAAGTGGTAGAGCACTAGTCTTGAGCTGAAGAGCTGAGGGACAATGTCCAGGCCCAGATTTCAATCCCCAATACCAACAAAAATTAAAAATAAACAGTTACAAATAAACAAATATTTTGAAATAAATGTTAAAAATATATTCTAACAATTTTTAAATCCTTACTAGGTATACTAGTTTATATAAATATAAAGAATTGCTTTCTGGATTAGTTGTCATTGAGTCAAATTTGTAAATCACACATTTGTCACTCAATTCATATTTGTATATTTCTATACTTACATACTTTAAGTATAATTAAGTGATAAGTGAAAGGCAATACTGTTTTAGGAATCTCCCTTGGCTTTCTATAATTAAGCCTCCTATCCTAAAATCAATATGCCCTCCAAAATAGTCAGACGTTTCATCTCATTGGAGAAGAAAAGTATAAGCCATAATCATTGGTAGAACAAGTAACATTTGACATGTATTTCACTTAGTTTAAGAACCAAAACATTCAAATCATCTTAATAATGCCAGTAATAGCAAAATGTCTTCTGAGCTTTTCAGTCTTTAAGGAGATGAAAATCTTTAATTATACATCTATTTTTTTCTACATTACATCCTATATCTTAGGAAGATATTTTTGGTAAACCTCTGTTCCTGATTAGAAGACCGGAACAAAGCAATAATGAAAATAGCCAAGGAAAATACTTGAAAACTATTAAAAAAGCAATCACAGACACTCTTGTTTTCATCAATTTCAATGAGAATGTACGGAAAAGTATCACGTTTTGTTGCATTTAAAGAGCAATAATTAAACTTTAATTAGCAGTGAAGAAGGGAACAGAAAACTTTGAAGACAGCTTGACTTTGAACAATTCAACACAAGCATAATGGATTTATCTTGTTTTTCTATGCAATTGCCAAAATAATAGAGAACAACATCCAAAGGCAGGAAAACACCTAAGTCAAAGCAGTAAACTTTTGTCTATAAAATAGTTTTGAGGGTCTAACTCTTTCAAAGTCAGGCTTGCAAAAAGGAAAGTGTATTTGCTTTGGAGTGAACAATAAAAATATAAAAATCCTCTATTAATGTTTATCATATTTTGATTAGGACTTCTTGTGTTGGAGAAGAGTAAAGTTATGAACAAGTTCAAGATAATTGGACTATTCCCCAATATCATTATTATTTATCAGCTATAGCTATGGAAGTAGCCTTGATCACTCTTAATATCATTCTTCTTTACATTTAGAAGCATTGTTTGTTTCTGGCTTATAAACTGCAAAAACTTGAGTGTTAATAAAGGGTCATTTCTTAAGAGTGGAAAGATGCTGTGCAAACAAACCTAAAATATCAAAGTCTTAGAATAGTGGAAACGATTTTCTAGCTATATCACAATCTGCAGATGTAGATTTTGTTTCAAATTGTTCCAGGGGAACCATTTTTGTTATCTTCTTTTTGACCATGTAGTGATCCTATTCCATCCTATACCATCCTGGGATGGCTGTACATTTACTGGATTCTCTAATTGCTGTTGGAAAGTTAGGAGGGATAGAAAATTGAGTTTTTGTATCTGTTTTACCTTATTTTTTTTATTACATTAAAAACTGTAACTCAAAATGACATAAATTATCTTTATAATATTAGGAGACAGATTTCATTTCCATATTCTTACCCTAGCCTTCTACATAATTTTGGTATTTAGTGATCCCCAAATGTGAAAATAAAGATAGGAAATCTCTTATATAAATATTATTTAGAATTTCAAATTTTCTTTATGTAAGGCCCGTAAGTAGTATTCACATCATACATGTATACAAAGCCAGTGGCAACATTTTCTCATATTCTCAAAAACTAGGAAATGTGGTGCCCTGTAGTTGCATCAGGAAAAGGCTGTAGTTGAATTAGTTTATTAATCTAAATCTGCTGTAAAATATTTCTACACGTTAGTTGGTTTGAATAATCCGTATTTATCATTTTGCAGTTCTAAAGGACAGAAATTTAAAAGAAGTCTCACTAGATTAAAATCGAGCCACCTACAGAGCTAAAATATTTTTCAAATGATTCTAGTGGAAAAAGCGTTTACTTGCTGTTCTGCTTTCCAGAAATTCAGAATCTGGGTTGTTGTTTTTTACTTTATTTTCTAATGTAGCATCTTTACATGTCTCTGATGGTTCAAACCTCATCATGTGCTTTCGAACTATACCTGGGACTTTAAAGTACCCATTTGAATATATTTCGCCTATCTGATAATTCTTCATGTTTGTGTTCATTGGATTATGAAAGGTGATTATTTTACAAACTTATATACATATAATACAAATGTACATTTGAGGGATTCGTTATTTGGGGAAGACAGATATTATGGAAAGGTATTTTGCTATGTAAAATGAGTGTATAGCATTCTTTCTACTATAAACTGTTATCCTTTCATTAATTTTGAACAACATATTTCTTCAATGAAATATAACTAGAAAAAAATTAGTCCCTGAAAGCAACTAATCATGATTAAAACCTTGTCATGTACTAGAAATCCTAAATGCCAGAGAGCAGCTCCTGAAGTAGTTGCGGAACTATCACTTTTTGTATATTCTGCTTACAATCTTCTCTTTTCAAGAGCATTTGATTGTTATTATTTTGGAATTATGGTTAATATTTATTTGACTGCTATTTTTAAAAATGCATTAGCCAATACTGGTTCTCTTTTTCTAACTTTTTTGGGTCTATTCTATTTCGGGAAGAAATACATCCATTTGAATTACATTAACTGCTTATTGAAGTTGAATCATCATGGAGAGGAAAAGAAGAAAAAAATATGTCTCTGTGGGTATGTCAAGGTAAAAATGTATCTACAGGCTATTTATTTTAAAATCATCTAATTTTCATTATGTTTGGATTCTGATAAAATTAAGCCTCTCAACTCACACAATGTTAATGCAGTCTTATTTCATGCCTCCCAAAAGCAAACAACAAATTACTATTTATTTTAAAATTATTTTTAATTTTTTAATTATCTTTTTTTAAAAATCTATATTTTTAAAAAGTTAGCCAAGGCAAATGGTTCCCTAGCTATTTAGAGTCATGTTCAGAGTCTATGGTGAAATCCAGAAAGGGAAAAAAAATCATGTTTTTATTCTTCCTTGATCCACTCTGATTTACTTCATCTATTTCTGAAAGAATAAAATTCTGGCTTTGAAGCCTTTTGCTTCATATCCACAATGTGTTATTCTTCCTTAATTAATAGGAGAATTTGGAGAAAAGATGAGAATCCACAATAGAAAAAGGAGAAGAGGAAAAGAGAAGGAGAAATCTAGATATTTTTTTCTTCCTCATCTCAATCACAAGATCTGGATAATGATTGTGGATATTAGATCCAGTGCTCTAGAGTGATTAAACACATCTATAGAAATAGATAACCCCACAAGTGATCACATGGAGAATGCTTATTTATAAAAAAATTTAATATCACTCTCTGCTGTTTTCTAGCTCTCTCTGCTCTCTCTCTGCTCTAGCTTTCTCTGCTCTCTATGCTCTATTCTAGCTCTTTCTGCTCTCTGCTCTCTCTGTTATTTTCTAGCTCTTCTCTCTCTCTTACCCAGCTCTCTCTCTTTCCCAGCTCTCCCAGCTCTCTTTCCCAGGCCTTTCCCCACCGCATTGAATACCAAAATGGCCTGGTGCCAGCCAGAATGCTCCATGTAGTACCTGCGTTACCTAGGCAACTTGGACACCTGGAAGAGGTCACATCTGAATTTGATGTGGCCATACCTTTCTCCACACATAAGGCCTAGTTAAGTACAAACACTCTCTCTCTGTTCTTTCCTAGCTCTCTCTGCTCTCTCTGCTCTTTTCTAGCTCTTTCCTCCCTTTATTCTAGCTCCCTTCTCTTTCCTAGCTCTCTCTCTTTCCCACTTTTCCCAGACACGCTCTCTCTCTGCTCTTTTATCTCTTTTTCCTCTCTCTTTCCTCTCTTTCCCAGCTCTCGCTCTTTCCCAGGCCTTTCCCAGCCACGTGGAGTGCCAACCTTGCCTGGTCCCAGCAGGTCTACTGAATAAACTTACCCTTTACCTGAAAAAAAAACGTAATATCTTCCAATAGGAAATGTTATCAATTTGTTTAGTTCTTGTTTAGGATTTGTTGAATTCTGGTGTGCTATAGCCAGCTATCATATATATATAAAAGAATGGTAAGAATCTAGCATCTTAATATATTCTAATATTAGCTTAGTTCTGCCTGTGTTATATGTATGAGGCTGAATTTGAGTTTTGCCTCATTTTCACATGCTACACTCTTCCAACACATAAGTTGAAAGAAGACTCTCTCTGGAAATATGCTATTTTTATAACTAAGGAGAAAAAGACACAGATAATGAGATAGAAATCTTCCCCTAGAAATAGCCTTTCACACTTCTGGTTCACTTTTGTAAGCTGAAGTAAGTCACATGACCCATCTTGACACTGCAGAGTAGAAGTAAATCTCACCTACAGGAAGCTGATTCAGGACATAGAGTAATATGCCAAGATATGCAACACTTGAGATAAAGAGGAAAAAAAGAGAACCATAATACAATCAATCATACTTGCCATCACATGTCTCTGCAGAAAGGATGCAATTACATTCCTTATTTTCTAAAACAACTGAGATCTTCAAATCATGTCTTTTATGTTTGGAAGTTACAGAAATTAGAGAACATTTTGATACTGAAACAGCATAAAATTTCAAAGAAAGTTGGAGTAATCACTTCAATACTACCTTTTGTTCTCCAAGAAAAGAAACCATTTTATAGACAATAATTTGTAATTTCTTAACTAGTATCTTATTTTTCCAGAAATGGATTTTGTTAATATATGTGATTATCCTCCAGAATAAATGTCTTCATTTATCTGCATCTTGTGCAAACAGCAAGTCAATTAGATGTAAGTGGGAGTTCATCAGTAGCACTTTTTAAAAATGCAAAAAATGTGGACAGTTAGCCAATATACATATTTTTCCACCATCACTTACTACATCCTCCTTCTTCCTTCCTAGGAAACACACCCAATCAATAAAAAGGCGTACATATTTGGTTCTTGACCTGGAACGTGGAAGCAGAATGTTATGGATGTCTGGGATGACAGTTAATAGTGTTTTACATAATAATGTCACATACAACAGCCCTAAGAGTCCTGCAGGTCTTAACACTACTTCCTTAGTGATGTGATCGGAATGTCAGCCTTACTGGACTTAGTATTGTTTTCCACTTCCTTTCCTATCACTTGTCCAAAATTGTAATACATATTAACCGAATGAAAAAGTAATGTCATCTTAAGAAATTCTTATTGCAACAAGACATTATGTCGAAAAAAGAACTTTACAACTTTGGCGGTGGATGGGGGGGGGAATCGGAGGGCAGGGATGGTAAGGGTAAACAAAGGAGGAGGCAAAAATGTTTGATAAGAAATGTACTCATTACCTTGCTCATGTAATTATAACCCCTCTGTACTGTATTTTCACACAAAAAACTTATTAACATAAAAAAGAAAGTCATTTAGGGCTCTGGGAATGTGGTTTCATGGAACAGTTATTGCTTAGCATGCATGAAACCACATAAACAGAAAAAGAAACACTGGAAGTGGTGTTTTGCCTCAAGTGGTATAATGCTAGCCTCGATAAAAAAAAGAAGCTCAAGGAGAGTTCCTTGGCCCTGAGTTCAAGCCCCAGGACTGTCAAAAGAGTCATTTAGCCAGGAAATGCAAAATAAAGAACCCATACTTGGAATATATAATTGCTCCTTCCAACTGATACCTATCAATAGTCCTTAATTCATGTACTTTACCTATATTAGAATACTGTGTTGAACAAAAAAAAACGTTTTGTTAATAGGTCATGGCAATTAATACCAAGAATGTGCTTAGATATCAGTGAAGATTAATCCTGGAAATTTAAAGATTCCAGGCTCTTGAGTGGGCACTGCTAATCACAATCAGAAGAGTAGTATAAGTGAGATTTGGAAATCTTTTTGGTAAGTTATGGCACCAAAAAGGCAGAGGTTAATTGATAGTTTTGACAGAACGAATAACTCCAGATGGAAGGTATAAATGATAATAATAACTAAGTTATACCATAAACTGTTCTAGAGAACCATTTTTAATTATAAATAACCAAATAACTTAGGCTAGTTCGTAATCTCTGTGTGATAAGTTGTATATACTTCTATGCTGCTCTTTCATACTTGATCTCCTTTGCTTTCTACAAATCTGTCTTTCTCTATTTCTCTATGAACAATTACTGATACTAAGTCCACATATGCAGACAACAGAGGATGCTAATGTAAGAGTCCCATAGGTCATGAGTCATTAATGTAAGAACATGGAAAAAGAGGACATATTTATTGCTACATCCATTTTATTGAAAAGCTGCAATGTCACATCATTTGATTCAAATTTCCATTCTTTGTCAACATAGTGTCATTAAGTGTACATAAATGCAAATATGAGCTGGGTGCTGGTGACTCACACTTGTAATACTAGCTACTCAGGAGGTTGAAACCAGAGGATTGTGGTTCAAAGCCAGCCTGGTCAGGAAAATCCATGAGAATCTTATCTTCAATTACGACCAGAAATCTGGAAGTGGTGCTGTAACTAAAGTGGTAGAGCCCTCAACTTGAGCTGAAATGCTGAGGGACAGCGTCCAGAATCAGACTTCAAGCCCCATGACTAACAGAAAAAGTTCCTCAAAAGGCACGACGAAGTCAATACTAATCTTCCCAAGCAGAGAACATAATTCCAAAATAATTCAGTGCACCTACTTTTGCTGAGTTAAGTTATGGTTTCTTTGCTGAATATATTCTCTTCTTTTAAAAATTTGTCGAATATTAGCTTTATAATAAACTTCATCTAACATGTCTTGGTTCAAAACAGACATCCATACAGTTGATCTCACTTGGATTTATTACAGTCTCAAAGCCAACAGGCAGAAGAGTCTGTCAAACTCTTATCTTTAATTAAACACCAAAAAAGCCAGAAGTGGAGTTTTGGCTCAAGCAGTAGAGTACTAGCTATGGTGGCAGGAGGGCAGAAAAGACAACTATTCAGGGACAGGAGCCAGACTCTGAGTTCAAGCCCCAGAACCAGCACAAACTAAACAAACAAGCAAGCAAAAAACGTCCACATATTTATTTTGGACCATCCTTAAAGCACTGGTTTGAAAAGAGGCTCCTTTTGCTGATCATACTCACTGGATCCTGATTTTTGGAATCCTTATTGCTATGGTGAACTCAGGACCAGATTAAAGTAATGGATAACTGACTCCTGCAACAAGACAATCATGTCAGGAGTGAAATATCGAGGCATAAGTTACCTTACCTTTAAACCTATATGTCTTTGTTTCTTTGCAGTAGAACACTTTTAAAACAACGTTATTTCCTTTTTATCTATGTTGGCCTTCAAATGGCATATTGTTTCCTTTTGTAATACTCTCAACTAGAAATTTGCAAACAAGTTTTATGTGAGTAAAGAACACACTCGAAAAAGTCAGGGACAGAGTTTCCTTCAAGCTTTGAATTCTTTTCTTGTACAGTAAAGCGAGCGCACAAATTAAATTGAACTTGTCATTTCTCTATGTTCAATTCCTCTCTTGGAATCAGTTTCCACTTCCAGTAACAGTTCCTTCCAGTTACTTCAAGTAACAATCTATGGCGCTGCTCCAGGTAAAATGAACGTTTTGTGGCTTCATTGAAATAGCACAAGTACATCTTTGTACGTGAGATAAAGCGCTTCAGAAACAACTTAGTCATGAGAAAATATGGAATTTAAATCACTTATAAAACATTATACATGTACATATAGCCATATAAAATGATGTTAAGTGAAATGGACTCCAAGATAGGACACAACTTGATTTTTCTTTATTGTTACCTAACAGGTACTATGTGATTTTTTTTTCTCTTCTATTTTCTACCACCATGGTATAACCCCTGTTTTTACTGTATTTGATGTCGGTGATCTGCATCTTGCATATACCTTTTTCTAATGTGGGGAGGGGAAGGGAAATAATAAAATGCTGAAACAAGAGTACAGTATGATCCATTGTAACAATGAGTTCTACAAGACGCTATGTAGAAAATGAACTTTATAACTTGGGGAGGAAAGGGGGGATTTGGGGCAGCGAGGAGGAAAGGGAAGACGGGAAAAACAAAAGAAGAGTTAACAATGCTTGATAGATTATGTACTAATTAACTTATATATATAACTCTAACCCTTCTGAACAACATTTTTACAATAAAAAACATGAAAAACCATTATCCTGGAGTACATTAAGTCAAATTTCCTAAGTGCTCTATAAATTAAGACCAATTTTAAGTGAGAAGAAGGTTCTCAGAAATATGTGTGTGTTGTACATTTTTTCACAAGTGTACATAAGTTAACAGTAGGAGAAACAATATGAATAATAGGAGAAAAAGAAGTTCTGTGTTTAAATATGGTTGTTCAATAAAGTATAGAAGACTCTGCAAATAAGACAAATTTGTAACAATAAAGCCAAGGCCAGTATGTATATCTATGGGAGTGATGTAGAGAAAGCATTACTACTCAGTGGAACATGAAGGATGAGGCCACTCTGTTTCTTCTTCTATCTCTAAATCATGGCAACTAATCATGCAAATTTGTAAAAACTAGAATGGAAGAATAATTCTAGTTTCAAAGCAAATCATATATAAGAGCATGGACTTAACTGGAAAAAGAAAGCCATGTGGTGAGAGCAGGAATTATACTAGCAATGAACTGGTGGCTAAGTTCACATATCTTTTATTTCTTTACTTTTCTTTTCCGTTGGTATTTGTGGGGCTTGAAGTCTGGGCCTGGGCACACTTCCTCTACTCTTCACCTTAAGGCTAGCAGTCTACCGCTTGATCCACAGTGCCACTTCCAGTTTTCTGGATGTTAATTGGAGATAAGTGCTTCAGAAACTTTCCTACTTGTGCTTGATTTGAACTGCAATCCTCAGATCTCAGCCTCCTGAGTAGCTAGTATTATAGGCATGAGCCACTGTCATCCGGCTTAAGATCACATATCTAACAGTGTACACTCAATGTATGTAATGTGTATGGTCATCTATCTTTATATGAATTCTTAAGTTAAAAATCTGGGCTACAGGTTAGACTTTACACTCACAAAACTGTTTCAAGTTTAAAAAATGACACTCCTGGAAATATAAAACCTAAGAATGTAAAGGATTCTGGGAAGTTCAGTTTGCATCCAGCCTGGGAAAAAAAAAGTATTTGCCACAATACCTATAATTAACCAGGCTAACCTGCATTGTAAGAATGTCTGAAGGGATGGAATGCTAGGTATGAGCAAGACTGCTGAATAAGAGCTTGAGGTTTTGGCATACATACACGCAAGCATGCACATACACAGAGGCACTTATATGTGTAAACACACTTATGAAACAACTCTCAGAATGTGTAGAAAATGTTGGAAAATAACAGTAAATATGTCCTGAGTAAGACTAGGACAAGTGATAATTTTCATATTAGAAAGTCCTCAAGTGAACTTTCCCCCAAAAAGCTTGAGAATATTACAAAGATAGGGACCAGAGATATTAAAAAAGTCAAGTAATCACTGTTAAAGGGATCAGATCCATGGAGGAATGAATCAGAGAACCCTGCAGGTGCATCTGAAAATGTTTATAACCTGTGTCAAATGTTAGAACGTCTTTGAAAATTGTACATAAACAGTCAAAGCAGTCAGTCTAGTGGATAAGATCATCGGAGAAGTTCAGAATTGCTAGCCTGTTTCTAGATTAAATAAACCAACAAACTATGGCAGGGCAATGTGATACAAGCCTGGAATTCTAGCACTCAGACTAAGATAGGAGATTAGAGAGTGGAAATACATAGCGATACCTTCCCTGGACCAGGTAGTATAATTTGTCTCAATAAAACAAGCCAAACAAGAAAGGAATACCCAGTTGGAAGTTTGGGCTAATTTTTTCACTATGTTTTGATAAGTCAAGTTTCCTAGTGAAATGCAACTCATATATCATCCTCACTTCTGTTTTACATGCTCTCTTCATTACAGAACATTGCTAGATGCAAAATAGCTCATGATTCCCAATCGAAAATTTGAAAAAGTAAGCACCATTCTGTTGGATTCTAAAGAAATGATGAAGGATTACAAAAGCTTCAGCCTGGAGAAATAGCAAAGTTCATCTAATGTAGGACTTTGGAGACCTGCCTAAATTAGAATTTAGATTTGAAATAAATGCTTTTTGTTTGTAATTTCATATTCTCTAGGATACTACAAAAATGTTTTCAAGTAGAAGATTTAATTTAGAAATTCACAAATGGTTCTGGCATTCTAATTGCCTAGAATATTCTTTCAAGTATTAGAAATTAGTTAATGCATAATTCCAACAGTTCATGTATAACATGATAATCTGAATAATCTAGACAAAGTTGCCAACAAATGGATGCTATTAATATATAAATTTAGAAAAAGATCAATTTTTTGAGGCTTTGGTGTAACATTGTATGAAGAGAGTAATTGTATGACATCTTTTTTCTTCTACCTATACATAACACAGGAAGAAATTTCCTTACGTACCTCGTAATTACTCATACAATGAGGGAAAAAAGCTAGGTTTAATGCTTGTTTATATTTTGTTTTTGTTGTTTAGTTTATGCTAGGGCTTGACCTCTAGGTCTGGGCACTGTCCCTGAGCCTGTTTTTGCTCAAGGCTACTGCTCTACTACTTGAACCTCAGTGCCACTTGTGTCTGGCTATTCCTTATGAGTTTATTGGAAATAAGAATATAAGGAACCTTGCTATCTGGGTGGGTTTGATCCATAATCTTCAGATCTTAATATTCAGAAATTCTGATCTCCTGAATATCTATGATAGATAAAAATAATACATAATAAAATTAATATAAAATAATAATATAAATAATATTTGCAAGTGTTCTGATCTCAAGAATACCACTGGAGGAAAAATGATGCAGAAAAGTTTAGTGTAGTGTTCTTTGCACAATTGGGAGGGCATCACAGCAGAAGTGTAGTATTTTTTTCACAATAGTGATAAGCTAGTGATGATGTGAATTTAGGCAATTTTAAGGTGCACCTTACAAGTTGCAAACTTTTGGGCTAGGATAAAAACTTGGAATTGATTGTCATAGAAATAATAGCTTTTTCTTATGAACAAATGTTTACTCTTCAGGAATTAATTATTATAGATAGGTCATAGTTTTATCTTCTACCAGAATGTGGCTATTGTTTCTATTCACTTTTACATATGTAACATTCACATTGGAAATTTCATCTATTGCAGAATTAATTAAAATGCAAACAGATACTGTTTTAAATGTCTCTGGCATGGCATGATCAGAATTTGAAAATGATTAGTTAGTAGTCATCTGAATTTTGAAGAATACATATATTCTGTCGTTGTAACAATTATTCAGTTTTAAAGTTAGGAGTTTCCGTAGAATTAAACTTTTCTGTTTTAATATGAGGTAATGTTTTTTTCAACATAAAGGCAAATATATTGTGAAGATATTGTATAGTTTGATAACATTCAAGTTGATGACCCTCTGATAAAGAAAGGGGGAATAGAGTGGTATTTACTATACCAATACAGTGAAATTATATTTTATGTAAGTTATTTTTTAATTTAATTTTATTGTCAAGGTGATATATAGAAGGGGTTGCCGTAATTGTAAGATGGTGAATACATAACATGTAGAACTTTTTATCCACTACCTCACTTTTCTAACAGTTTTCCTTTACCCCAATACCCTTCACAAGTTGTAATGTAAATTTCCATACTGTTGTCTTGTGAGCATTGCTATTACATTGGTTTATACATTATATTTGTCACGCCATGTTGTTGTTCCTCTTCCCTTCCCTAATTATGATAAATATATATACAATAACACATGATACTGAAATCAAATACAGCAGGGGACAAACCATAGGGGAAAACACAAAAGAAAAAAGAATCACAGAGTACATTAAAAACAACAACCACGAAGAAAACCTTTGTTTCCATATGTAGGAGTTCATTTTGTTCATAATCTTATACATAGCTACTGAGCCATTCTGCTCATCTGCTAGGACTATCCTAGATATTTCCTACTTGTTGCAAATTAGGGAAACCATGGAATCTCTTTCTTTGTGTCTTGTTTATTTTACTTAGTAGGATTTTTCCTTTTCCATATGAATTGCAAGCATAGAATTCCACAGTGGATATATTTATCACATTTTGTCAATTCGTTCATCTCCTGAGAGGCATATTGATTTAAAACATGATTGCATGTAAGTATCACTTAAGGTCATTCAAAAATGACAGATGCCACCTCCCCAGATATTCTAAAATCATGATTTTTATGAAGATACGTTTTCATGGTGGTACAAGTGTTGAGATATCTGGATGAATCTAATCTATATCTTGCACTGAATTAGACAGGAAGATATCCAATATCATATGGGTTAAAATGGTAGTGACAAAATATTCTCTTGAGAAAGATAGAGGAGGCTTCCAGAAGTATGAATTAGTTCATATAATTTTGAAAGATTTAGTAATGCAAGCTCAAGTATGTCTCTTTAAATAAAAAATATGTAATTGTTAGGGCAAAAGATGGGGAGGGGAAAGAAAACGACTGACAGCAGATCATTTTCCCAAGTTAGAGTATAAAAAGACGTAATGTACAACTTCCCAGTTAAAAAGAGAGTAATATACTATTTCCCACTTAATTTAGGTACATGCAAAAAATTTACTTGGGTTTTTCCTACTTTAACCCACCAAAATAAGTGAAGTCTTATAAGAAAAATTATGTTATTTCCATTACTTCAACCTGAACACTAACTGTGATGAGCCCTCTTTTTCTCACTTTGCACTTGGAAAATAGTCCCTAAGTTGATGATGATGTAGCTGATTAGAGTCAGAGTTACGGGCTTCTACTTGTACAATTATCACCGAAGAGTTTAAAGCAGTTTTTCCCCAAGATACCCAACTACTTTTTCTTAAGCTGTACTTTGAACACACCCTCACACCTGAGCACATAATTTGAAATTATACTTCAGCATTTCCTTGGCACATTCTACTTTGTGCCTTTCGCTTTTTTGCACATTCCTTTTGAGTTCATAGTTGCTCTCTTTCCATTTCATCTATACAAACTGCTAAGAACATTGTTCAACTACCACTTCTTGTTTGCACAAGACCAGTCTATGTACGAAAGTACTTTGTCCATATTAAGCAATAGGGTAGTACTCACTCTTTGAGGAGAAAAGTTCCACAGTGTAACCCTATGCTCACATTAGAGAATGTAGAATTTAAAGCATTTTGAGAAAAACTGATATTAGAATTGAAAGTCTCCTTAGGTCAATTTCCATGGGGCTTATTAGGTTTCCCATGAGAAATATAAATAGCCACAAAATCTAAAGCTAATTAGTAAGTATCCGAATTAACACTAGATCCAAGATGTTGTGTTAGTAAAAGTCAGCATTGTAGGTGAATCCTTCCCTACTTGCCAATGGGTATGAGAAAATGAAAGGAAGGCATTACAGCAAAATGTTTTACCTTTTTAGGCATTCAGTCGTACTGGTGAGGGTAAAATCTGAACTCTCCAATTCAATAAAAGCTTGAAGTTTATAAAAGCATTCCCTACATATAAGAATTTGTGGTAGGATGATTGACAGGGTTATTTCACCATGGAGATATCCCTAACAAGAACTAGAGTTAAATGGAGTATATGGCAGTTATGATGTGTCAATGACTATTGAGGCATTTTCTATTCTAAAGAAGAATCAATTCGAGGAGTATTCAGTCACATCAGTAATGCTGTTGTTCAACCTAATACTTAGTGTTACTTGGCTTACATTTATAACGAATAGGCTGATAAGACATCCAAACATATCTAAAAATATTTCAATAAAATCCCAAACTGATGTGGATACATGGGCCACACATTGGAACTGTAGGACAAATTAGGCTTGTCTGTGCTGTAGTTCAATCTACAAACTCCTGAATAAACACAGTCTTCAAAAATGTTCACACAATACCTATGAGTAAAGTTCATGACAATTATATCTGTATAATTTTTCTAAGTTCAGGATAAAAGCATTGGTTCCCAACATTTAAAATCAACAGGATCTGTTGAATTTATGGATCCAGAATTTTATGGCTTCATATTCATATCCCAAAATTTTATCAATATGACTTTCACCAAAACAATGATCTTATTGAACTTGTCTATGTCCTTTTACTTTTCAAATCCAAATAGCATATTTCTTTCAATATCTTCTTGCAAATTCCTTCCTTTACTTCTGTAAATCTGTGTTTGTTACTTTTTTATTTCCTTATTTATCTCTTTCTTCCAATCTTGTCTACAGTGGTGCCCACATTGCTCACACCTGTGTCAGAACTTTCCTTTTCCTTTTCCTTTCAATAATGCCCCCAATTTTATTATTCTTTTTCATATTCATGGTCGTGGATATTTTGATGATGTCTAACCAGACCCATCTTTGCAACTAAACTTTAGAACTATCAGATTTTTTCCCCTAAATCCATCATTTCCACCTGTGGTCCTTATAACTAAGAGTAGCACTAACAGAGTTGTCAGCCAAACGTGTGGAAGCACATTTAGATTTCTTCTTACCCTTCTACTCCCTCCCATTAGATAAGATGAATGATCCAGATTTTTCTCAGTTTCTGTCACTCAAATAATTTCTATTTTTTGGGTGGGTGCATTCGTGGGGCCTGACCTCTGGGCCTGGGCGCTGTCCCTCAGTTCTTCATCTCAAGACTAGCACTCTACCACTTGAGCCACAGCACCACTTCCGGATTTTTTCTCTGCTTATGTGGTGCTGAGAAATCGAATCCAGGGCCTCATGCATGCAAGGCAAACGCTCTATCACTGAGCCACCTTCCCAGCCCCCACTCAAATGATTTCTATATACTCCTTTTTTATGCCCCTGACACCAGCCTGTTTCATTTACTCAACACTGTCACCTAGTCCTAAAACAACCATATCCAAAGTATGCTTTTTCCCCATAGTCTTTTCATATTGGTCCCTTCCATCACCAAATTAATCTCTTTGTAAGCACACAGAGTGAATAACTCAGACACAAATTCTAGTATCATTATTTACTCACTACATTGACTGTTGGCCTTACATTTCTCATCTATAAATGGATGTAATCTACCAGAAATAATGAAGAATATATGGGTTGACTTCTAGAGCAGGAAAAAAGAAAATTGAAGAGTCCTTACATTTTCCACCTTACCTTACAAATAAGGAAAGACTCAAATTCAGTTTGTTGGTATAAAGTCACAAATTGTTTCCTGCAGAAATAAAAATAAATTTTACCTCCTGGCTCTAAGGTATATGTCATTTTAAGGTAACTACAGATATGTAAGTGGTACTATGTAAAAATAAATAGTGTCATGTTTTTTCAGATGTATTGAAGAACATACCCTTAATATATCATTGGAAACATTGGTTATTGAATAGTATCTATAGGAGAATGTTTTTGAACTAATCACACTAAGCTGAAAACTATACCTTAGTCCATCAAAATGTGGAAATAAATAATTTTATTTATAAGAAAATAATACCACCAAGAAAAGTGTGTATACATTAGAGAGACTTCAGGAATAACATTAGGGTTTTTACTGTCTCTACCCATTTATGTGATAGTATTTCTTGATATTGAAACTCTCCTCTTGTTATTCTTATTGTATGTAATGCAACGCTATTTTTTACTATATATTTAATATGGGAAATATAGCTTCAAAAATGTGTAAAGTTTTTTTTCCTTTTCAATCACAATATTGTCATTATCAGGATACTCTGTGATCATCATTATCCTCATCAAAATTATTATTAGAATCATCAGTGTTAGCTATTGAAACTCTGATATGTATCTATGATTTTGCGATTATTCCTTTTGTCTTTTGATTAATAAGTTTAATGTTAATCACTGTGCATGCATCCATATTAAAATTTTGAACAAAGAAACCAAAAAACTAAACCATAACAGGTAGCTTGGCTATTTGCTTATAACATATTATAGAATACATTTTTGAAGTATTGCAATTTCCTAACAAGTATGAATTAACTTCCTCTCTCCTCACCACTACACACAAATATTTAAGAGTTTGAACAGAATTATTTTAAGTAATATACTACAATATCATGTGTATATCTAAAATTCCCTTAAAAGTAATAAACGCTACGTTCTATTGAAATATTAGATATTTTATTCTAGGAAACTTTTGGAAAAACATACTGTATATCTTTGAAATAAAAAGGTAAAAAGATAGTAGCATAAGAAGTTTTAGAAGGAGTCTGTCTTCAGAAATGTTTATATATATATATATATATATATATATAATGTGTAGAAAGATATACATTTTTAGAGATTGTCATCAGAAATACATACATATATCTAAATTTATGTGTAGAACGAAGTACATTATAATGAAACAAAAATCTTGAAACATAATTAAAATTAAAATATACATTAAACCAAGTGCCAGTGACTCACACCTATAATTCGAGCTATTCTGGGTAATGAGGTCTTGGAATTGTTTTTGAAACTAGCCCAGACAGAAAAGTACTTGTTAGATTCTCCAATTAACCACTAAAACCAGGAATTAGCTCTATACCTCAAGTTGTAGAGTGCTGGCTTTGAACACAAAATGGCTTAGGGACAATGCATAACCTTGCAAACAACATCTAGAACAACAAAATATATCTCATTAATTTCACAGAAGCATCTTTTACCTGCTGTGAACATTTCTTAGAAACATGAATACATGCCAATGGAAAATGTTAGGTAAAAAGTATAGAATATTTACGTCTATGTTAAAGACATGACTATTTAGATTGTTTAAGATATTTAGGTAATGATTTAAAATTAAGAATAATGATAATATATTGGGACTGTCTTTTATTCTGTTTTATGATAGTAATACAATATTTGTAATTATTCTGTAAAATTACTCTTGCTTGGTATTTAAATTATAATAAATGATAAACATTTTTAAATGAATTCCATAGGAAAGGATAATTTTAATGGTATTAATTCTTTTGTAATTTCAAAACAATTAAAAAATTATTCCAAGGCTGGTTTTCTCTAAAACTATATTTATTTTCTTATTCTAATTTTCATATGTTCGTAGAAATTAAAATTCCAAAAATTCAATGGATGTTGGCATTCAGAATCATCTTCATAAATACTAATAATGGAGTCGCTTATGTGGAATTGTTTTATTTCATTTGTTTTTGTCACAAATAAATCAAGATGATTGTATGTTTTGTTTCTTTTCACGTTATTGGCTCTTACCCTGAGAATACTTTTTTCTAGCAAAGTAGAGAAAAGCAATTGGATTGAGCAAGTAACATATGGCTATCAAAAAATGCAGATGCATAGATTTGTGTTTTCTATCATTTGGTAAAAGTTTCTTCCAGAAAAGGTTATCAATTATGTATAAGTGATGTATAATTCCTAGATATTCCAGTTATCACATACATTTTTTGATTGGGTTATCTCTGCATAAAGTATAAAAACAGACAAAAAACTCAAAATAAACAGAAATCACATCTTTGTTTTAGAAACAGCAGTTTACAAAGAATTTTTAGCCAACACCAAAAACATTAGGTATTTTGCGTTTTGTAGGAAGAATTTTTAACTATAGGTTTATTTTTTTGCTGACATGAAATTCACATACAATATATTATCTCCTTTCATTGTATACATTTTAGTGCTTTGGAAGTGAATTGTACACTCATAGGTTTTCCAAGCCTAATTTTCACAAACTTGGATTTCTTCAAATAGAAATGCTATAAATTTTAGAACAGATATTAAAATAGATATAAAATTGAGTTACAGGAATTTGTCCTGCATACATTTTCTATAGGGTGTCTTTTCAAAATTTGTTTTGAGGAATTATTTCAGGTTCTCACTCATACTGTCCAAGTGCACAGTCAATGAACTACATTCCGAATCCATACAAGTTTTTAATTCTCTTTAATACATACATAGAAGTGTAATAGCTAGAACATATACAATTCTCTTTGACCTTTTGAAGACTTGAAAAATTGCTTAATAAAATGACTGCAGTATTACACAAATCATTCTACTATGCGAAGTATATCAATTTCTCCACAAATGCATTACTATATTTTGTGTCATCTTTTTATATTATGGTCATACTACTGAATTTTCTTTTTCTTTTTTCTTAGATACTAAAGAGGAGCTTAATTCATATGCTCCTCCTATTGACTATTAATTTACATATGTTCTTTATACAAATATCCTTTTCGGAAAAAATTTATACAGAATTAGAACATATAATAGTACTTAAGATTCAGGATCACTGTAGCATTAACATTGTAGCATTAACAAATATGTACCCTCTATCTGTTGGATATGTTTTCACTACTTTCATAGAATTAAGAAAGGTCATCAGTTGATATTAGTTTATTCTTGCTTTTCTTTAGCCACTAATGCTTTTCATGTCAAATTTTTGGAAACCGTTACTGATCCATTGTCATGAATTTTTACATGTTTGTTTTGTAGGATTTTACAACTCACATTTAGTTTGATAATCATTTTTTATTTAAAAATTTTTGTATATGGTTTGAGGTAGTAGTCTAAGATCATTCTTTAAAACTAGAGAGGCAGTAGTGCCAATATACCCATTTAGTACTCTATTTTTATTTCATTAAGTCATGGCATCCTTTTCAAAATCTATTGACAATAAAACTAAGAATTTATTTTTGATAAATCTGTTACATTCTTCTATGTGTCGGTTCTTTCACTAATAAACATGGTAATAAAATTCAAATCTAGTTAGAGTGCTCAAG
The DNA here is from genome assembly GCF_024711535.1 of Dipodomys merriami. NCBI lineage: Eukaryota > Metazoa > Chordata > Mammalia > Rodentia > Heteromyidae > Dipodomys > Dipodomys merriami. Next base: position 916,947 of record NW_027204971.1, on the reverse strand, counting down.
CTACACCATTTTACAAGATTGTTCTGATTGACCTGTTTTCCTTGAATTTACATACAAGTTTATTGAGTTGGTGGACCAATATTCTACAGATATCTAGATGTTTGATAGTCACTCATATTTTGCACCTTGTGAAAACACAAGACCCCAGATATTATATAGTGAAAAATGTCTTTAGAGAATGCTTAAAACAACTAAAATTAATTTAGGAATGATTTAAGATTTAGATAACACTATAGAATAATAAAGGTGAATGATAACGACTACAGAGAAGAGTGAAAGGGGATAGAATGATGGACCACCTAGGAGCTGTATGTCATTGTTATTGTGTTTCAAAAACAGAAAGACTTCAGAGAAGAGAAGGAGGAAAATAATCAAAGGGTCCTTAATCAAGTTCTTTTTAATCCACCTAATAGTGTGGACTGAGAGTCAGAGAAGATAGGAAAAACAAAATAGAAAATAAAGCATTGTATAGACCTCTTACAATGTAAATAAATTGTAATAGCAATATGATAATTAATTTCCAAAGAAATAAAGGAAAGAATAGCTAAAATCTAAAGGCAAAAAGAATGAAGAGAGAAAAGAAGCAAAGTAAAACCTTTATCAATAACAAACACAAGAATTTGGAAGTGAAAAAGCAGTGGAAATACTCTAAATAACAATAAAATAACAATACAAATTGCTAACGTGGATAGAAAATGGATCACATTTAATCATATATAATTTTGAAAAAACATACTAGGAATGAAAATTTTAAAGTCATAATTTAAAACACTAATTACATTATAACTACACAGTATAGTTCAGTGGTAACATCTTGACCTAGCATATGTGAAATAATGGTGTGATCTCCCAAGCATTACAAAGGTACACACAAAGCACACACACACAAAAACCACATAAACACACACACACACACACACACACACACACACACATACACACACATACCACATACACACATTTGGAATATTGATATTATAATATTAAATAGAGGAAATTTTCACAAATAGTAAAAAAAGACTAATATATGAAATCATAATATTGCTCATACTATTTAAGCGTTTAGTAGAAATCAAATAATCACAATATACTTGGATTCTTATAGATTAAGTAAATGGAAAATTAAGAAATAGAAGACATGAGAACCTTTGTAAATAAGTTTTAAATAATAAACATTTTGAAACATGTATCCTTTAATTTTGACAAAAGATTAATGTTACTGGTGTTTAAGTCTCAAGATTTAGAATATGATAACCAGGTGTTCTATATCTCGCTATGGGTGGCTATATCTCAAATCATTTCACTCTGGATATTTTTATGATAAGGTTTCATAGTTTCTCAGGCTCTCCCGAATTACAGACCCTATTCACAGTTCCTACCATAGGTAAAAAATGGAAGACCCAAATCACCATGCTCAGCTCAAACTTTTTTTTTTAATTCAAGTACAAATATTTACAAAAAAGTGACCAGGAAATGAAGCCTTTCTTAATATAGTATGTGATTCTTGAAAATACAGTAATTATTTGTTACCTGGAAAAATATGTTTAGAACCATAAGAAAACCAATTTATGTAAATTCACCAACCATATAATAATTAAGAAAATTATATTAAATATTCACATGTTAAATATTTTAAAAGTAACATATATGTGAATAATTTACATGTGTAAAAATCATGCAAAATTAAATGAACTAATCCTAAAACTCTGAAAAAAGAATTATCTTAAAAAACAAGAAAATAATTAATTAAGACCAAAATTTGAAATATAGAAAATAAAATGACATGTACCCTTTAGTTGACTTAAGTAACTGTAAACACTCTTTATATTAATTTTATAATAAAAAAGTATGAACAAAGAAAGCAAAAGTACATTTGAACAATACCAACAGCAAAAGCATCAGTAATTGAGTGTACAAAAAAAAATCGATGGAGGGGCTAAAAATATTCCTTCCAAAAAAAATGTACTCATTACCTTAATTATGTACCTGTAACCCCTCTGTACATTACCTTTAAATAAAATTATATTGAAATTAAAATTAAAACAGATAATATAGCAATTAAGAATTCTTAGAAGCCATTAGTTAAAAACTTTATAAAAAACTGCACCAAGTAACCAAGGAATATATTTTGATGATACTATTTAAAAACTTAAACTTCAGCAGAAAAGCAAAATGTTTAAAATCTTTTACAAATAAAGTAATAAATCAGAATATATTACTATAGGGGTTCCGGGAAGATGGCGGAGGAGAAGCTGGATTCTGAATAATCTCTCGCATAGAAAGCAGTTTTAGAGTTCCAGTGAAGAGTCCTAAGCCAGAGAATCACACCAAGTGTGCCATCACAGGACAGAGAGTTAGACAAGAGAGGGAAAGCCAAGGCAAGAAGACACATCTGAGCGCTTGCCATCAACCAACACGGCAGCGGCGGCAGGGTCCCGGCTGAGACCGCAGCCAGGGCTATACCTGAGCACTCACACAGAGAGTCCGGGACGAAGGAGCCAGACGCAGTTGGCGAGCAGATTCTACTCAACACCAGCAAGAACCGACAAGGAGCGGACATCTTCATCCTGCAGTTTGCAGACCAGAGACGACCCAGGATCCAAGACTCGGTGTGAGTAGAAGCCCGATGTCCTCACTCCTTCTCAGGGAGCAGAGGAGGGAAGGCCACCCCTCCCCCCCAAGCACCGGTGATCTCCATCTTGGATACCGACAAAGCTTGGAGGAGCTGCTAGCTCCAACTAAGGCCTTGGAATAAAACGAGTCATTTAGCAGGTCATAAGAACTTAACAGCGAAGTGACCTGCCAGACTCAGCTCCATCCAGGGAAAAGTCACCCAGCTCAGGCGCCCGCCATTGGAGTGGCTTTCCTCACTGGGTAACCAGAGCCAGAGGCTGCCCCTCCCTCTAGCAGCCTCAACAATCAATTGAAAAACAGAAACCCTGAGAAAGGCTCCAGGCTGGGCTCTGTGAGTTTTTTCACAAAATAGCCCCATGGAAAAGCTACTAATTGTTGAAGGCCTCAAATCTACCCAGAGTCTAGCCTCACCACTGCATCCCCCTCTTTTGTGATTCTCAAAGCAGATCACCCTCCCATTAAACTAATCTGGGAGGGGGATCTCAAAATCTTGGGTAAAGCAGAGCATTTTTCTGCCTGTTCAAACAAACTGACTTATGAAACCAATCAAGCCACAGGACCCCAAGCTGACCAGAGACTCCAACAAGAGGCTGGTTACAGACAAAAGGGAGATATAGGATTCTTGCCACCCCTCCCAAAAAAATAAAAAAAAATTCAAAGAGCTTTTTTTTTTCTTCTTCTTCTTTTCTTTTTCTTTTTCCTTTTCTTTTTTTGGTACCTTATATATATAAATTTAAAAAAAAATTTTTTTTAATTTTTTTAAAAAAAATTTTATTAATCTTTAATTTTTGCCTTTTTTGAAAAAATTATTGTTTTCCCATAACTTTTTTTCCTCTTATAATTTTTATTTTAGGAATACGTGAATGTGCGTTTTCCTTTCTTTTCTTGTCTTCTTACTCTTTTTCTTTCTTTCTTAACTATCTTTTTGTTTTTTGTCTAGCTCTACTGAACTTCTGACCTTTTTTCTCCTTTTCTTATCCTTTTCACCTTTTCCTCTCTTTTGATCTTCGTTATGTGACTTAACTCTTGTCCTGCACATCCTCAGATAAACCCGTGGTTAACTAATAGACCCTATCCCCCATTGTGTACACACTTAATCCACAAATTTATTACTCAATTCAAAACCTCTGAAACTTAAATCCCTTAATAGCAGTACTACCTCTTTATACCTATATAATATTTTAAGCATTTTTTGTTTTTCACTTCTCCACTATGTCCCTTCCCTCCCCTTCATATACTCACATTCTTCTCTAAATAGATGGTCTTTTAATCTCCATAATAATATTAATTTTTACGTTTCTATTTTTTTCTGGTCTCTTTTCATTTCCCTTTCCCTTTCTTCTTTTTCTCTCTCTCTCTACTTGCATCCTACCCAACCTATTTCCTGCACTGGGATTAAGACATAGTTAACTCTACCTATGCCTCTCCACACCAATCTATTCCTAATTTTTTACCCGCATCTCTCCCTAACCCTAATAATTTCTGGTTTTCCAAATTCTTGTCTGCGGTTCGAAGCCCATTAACATATAGTTGTTTGATGTTGAATAGATGTATCTGTTGAACTATATTGTATCTGTAGACTATTGACTGTACAATGCAAACTTTGATTGATGGTTGCCTTAAGATACACAAAACTGCCTTAAGATACACAAAACTGATGCTATTTTCATCTCAAATGGGCAGAGTCAGCCGGAAAAACACCAGAAAAATGGCAAATAAGGATATCTCAATTCCCAATCTTGATAAACAGGGGTCAGAACAGATAATGAATAATCCAGAGGAGAGTTCCCAAATAGCTCTACAAACACTGCTGGCAAACATGATAAATGAGAAGTTTGACAACTTACAAAGGACTCTGTATGAGCGTGAAAGGGATAGAGAGGAGGCATCCCAAAAGCTTATACAGGAATATCATAAACGTGAGGAAGCTACACAAAAACTGATACAGGATTTGCATGAACAACTTGAGAATACTCAAAGAGAAAGGGAGGAATGGCATGAGCAGGCTGAGAACACTCAAAGAGAACTGAAGGAATCCCACGAACGGGAAGAAAGAGAACTGCAGGAATCCCACAAATGGAAGGAAGCTAATCAAAGAGTAATTCAGGAATTGAGAGACTAGGTAGAGAATACACAAAGATCACTAAAGGCATTCATAGAATCCATTAACAAAGAGCTGAAGGAAGTCAGGGAGACCACAAAGGGAATGCTGAATGGAACCCAACAGAAGGAATGGGAGTCCAAAGAAACAATAACCAATCAACTAAGTGATTTGAGAACAAACACTGAACACCAAATTAAGGAAGTAAAGAAATTCATTCAAGACCTAAAACAGAGCTTTCAAAAAGAACTTGAAGCCATCAAAGCTGACCAATTTGAAGGAAAAAAGATAAAAAACAAAGTAGAGAGAATTGACAGCAGGTTAGACCATGAAGAAGATCGAATCTCAGGGATTGAAGACAGCCTAGATATTATACAGAAAGAACATACAACCATCCAAGACAAGTCCAAGAAATATGATAGATCTATCCAACACCTGGAAGACACTATCAGAAGGCCTAATCTAAGGATAATGTGTGTAGAGGAGCACCTAGAAAAAGAAGTTAATGGTCTAGGAAATTTGTTTAACAAGATCCTAGCAGAGAACTTCCCAAACATACAAAAAGATAGACTTATTCAGATACAAGAAGATTTTAGAACCCCAAATAGAACAGACCAGAATAGGACATCCCACCGACACATTATAATCCACACATGATCAACTCGGACCAAGGAAAATATCCTTAAAGCCGTCAAGGAGAAAAGGGTTATCACCTATGAAGGGAAACCAATTAGAAGAACCTCAGATTTCTCAGCAGAGACAATCAAAGCCAGAACAGCCTGGAATGATGTATGCCATGCCCTAAAATGAAACAAATATCAACCAAGAATACTGTACCCAGCTAAACTCTCCTTCATAACTGAAGGCCAAATAAAAACCTTCCATAGCAAAGAAAAATTGAAACAATACATCTCCATCAAACCAGCCCTACAAAAGATTCTTAAAGATGCCCTACACATAGAAAACCAACAAGACCACAATCAAGGCCAAGAAACTGCACCCAAACTGAGAATCCAAGAACCATAAGAAGAACCCAGTTTGTGCAGCCCCAAATAAGGTGGATAACATGGCAGGAACTCCCAAATACCTCTCAGTCCTATCTCTTAACTTTAACGGTCTGAACTCTCCAATTAAGCAAAAGAGAATGTCTAGTTGGATTAAAAAACAAGACCCTTTTATCTGCTGCTTGCAGGAGTCACATCTTGCCCATAAAAACAAACACATTTTCAATGTTAAAGGTTGGAACAAAATCTATCAAGCAAACGGCCCCCATAAACAGGCGGGAGTTGCAATCCTAATATCAGATAAAATAGACTTCAAATTAAAATTCGTGAGAAGAGATAAAGAAGGTCGCTACATACTAATTAAAGGATCTCTCCTTAAGGAGGATATTAAAATTCTAAATATCAATTCGCCAAACAATGGAGCACCCAAATTTATCCAAGAAACACTAATTTCCCTCAAATACCATATAGATCCAAAGACATCAATTGTTGGGGATTTTAACACACCACTCTCCCCAATAGATAGATCAACTCGGCAAAAACTCAACAGAGAAACCGCAGATCTAAACAGCTGCATAGATCAAATATTCTTAGCAGACATCTACCGAACATTTCACTCAGCAGCATCAGAATACACGTTCTTCTCAGCAGCACAAGGAACGTTTTCTAAAATAGACCACATGTTAGGCCACAAAGCAAACTTGTCTAAATTAACATACATTGAAGTTACACCTTGCATCCTCTCTGACCACAAGGGAATAAAATTAGAACTCAACAACAAAAGCCACCAAAGAAAGTCCGGCATCACATGGAGGCTGAACAACACACTGCTGAATCATGAGTGGGTCATGGAAGAGATTAGAAAGGAAATTCAAATGTTCATGCTATTCAACAAAAATGAAAACACAAATTACCAGCTCCTCTGGGACACAGCAAAGGCAGTACTCAGAGGCAAGTTTATAGCTCTGAGCTCCTACATCAACAAATTGGAGAGATCTGAAACTAGCAATTTAATAACACATCTAAACCTCCTTGAAAAAGAGCAGCAAGATAAACCCCAATCCAGTAGATGAAAAGAAATAATCAAAATTAAATCAGAATTAAATGAATTAGAATCCAAAAAGACTATAGAAAGAATCAACAAAACAAAGAGTTGGTTCTTCGAAAAAATTAAAAAAAATTGACAGACCCTTAGCAAATCTTATCAGGAAAAGAAGAGAACACACCCAAATTAATAAACTCAGAGATGAGAATGGAAACATCACCACGGAAACAACCAAGATTCAGAACATTATAAGGGAATACTTCTCAAACTTTATGCTAATAAGTTTGAGAACTTGACAGAAATAGACCTTTTCCTAGCAAATATTGACATGCCAAAACTAAACCAAGATGAGTTAAACCAGCTTAACAGGCCCATATCAAGCATTGAAATAGAAACAGCAATAAGAGACTTCCCAGCTAAGAAATGTCCAGGACCAGATGGTTTTACCGCGGAATTTTACAAGGCCTTCAAAGCAGAGCTCACATCAATAATCCTCCAACTCTTCAATGACATTGAAAGAGAAAGCTCACTACCGAACACATTCTAGAAGCCATCATAACCCTCATCCAAAAACCAGGCACGGACTCATCAAAAAAGAGAACTATAGACACATTTCTTTGATGAACATTGATGCAAAACTTCTCAACAAAATTTTAGCCAATCGACTTCAACAATTCATCCAAAAAATCATACACCACGATCAAACAGAATTCATTTCAGGGATGCAAAGCTGGTTCAAGATACGCAAATCAATTAATATTATTCATCACATCAGCAGGAGCAAGAATAAGAACCACATAGTTACCTCAATAGATGCAGAAAAAGCATCGACAAGATCCAACACCCCTTTATGAAGAAGGTTTTGGCAAAATTTAGAATCCATGGAACATTTCTCAATACAATAAAGGCTGTATATGACAAACCTACAGCCAGCATTATACTCAATGGTGCAAAACTAAAGCCATTTCCTCTTAAATCAGGAACAAGACAAGGATGCCCACTCTCTCCACTTCTCTTCAATCTAGTATTAGAATGCCTAGCTACAGCAATAAGACAAGATGCAGACATAAAGGGGATCCAAATAGGGAAAGAAGAAATAAAACTCTCCCTCTTTGCAGATGACATGATCTTGTATTTAAAGAATCCCATAGACTCCACTCCCAAATTACTCAAGCTGATTCAAAACTTTGGCAAAGTAGCAGGTTATAAAATTAATCCCCAAAAATCAATGGCTTTTCTGTATGCCAAAAATGAGAAAAGTGTGGCTGAAATTAGGAAAGCAACTCCATTTGTAATAGCCCCACAAAAGATAAAATACCTAGGAATTAACTTAACTAAAGAAGTGAAGGACCCCTATGATGAAAACTTTAAAATCTTAAAAAGGGAAATCAACACAGAACTTAAAAAATGGCAAAAACTCCCATGCTCCTGGATTGGAAAGATTAACATCATGAAAATGGCAATACTTCCCAAGGCTATCTACAAATTAAACGCAATACCTATCAAAATTCCAACCTCATTCATCAAGGAAATAGAAGAGGCAATCCAAAAATTCATATGGAACAAAAAAATACCCCGAATAGCAAAAACGCTCCTCAATGGAAAGAACACTGCTGGAGGAATTTCAATACCAAACTTCAAACTCTACTATAAAGCCATAGTAATCAAAACAGCTTGGTATTGGCATAAGAACAGACCTCAGGACCAATGGAATAGAATTGAAAACCCAGAAATGAACCTACAGACCTATAGCCATCTAATCTTCGATAAAGGAGCTAAAACAATAGAATGGAAGAAAGACAGCCTCTTCAGCAAATGGTGCTGGCAAAATTGGTTAACTACATGTAGAAAACTTAAGCTAGATCACACTGCACCAGAATCAACTCCAAATGGATCAAAGACCTTGAACTCAAAGCAGACAATCTGAAAACATTACAGGATGGAATTGGAGAAACCCTAGGTCTCCTTGGCTCAGGCCAAAATTTTCTGAATGGAGACCCGGAAACACAACGAATCAAAGAAAGGTTGGACAAATGGGATGGCATAAAGTTGCAGAGCTTCTGTAGTGCAAATGACATAGCTAGCAAGATCAATAGAAAGCCCACGGATTGGGAGAAGATCTTTACTAGCCATACAATGGACAAGGGTCTCATATCTAAAATATACTTGGAACTCAAAAAATTAAACCCCCAACAACAAATCCTCAAAGAAACAACTGCCCAATAAATAATTGTGCGAAAGCTTTAAAGTGAAACTTCTCTGAAGAAGAAAGAAGGATGGCCAATTGACACATGAAGAAATGTTCAACATCCCTAGCCATAAAAGAAATGCAAATCAAAACAACATTGAGATATCACCTCACTCCAGTTAGAATGGCAAAAATCAAGAACTCTAACAACTACAGATGCTGGAGGGGATGTGGACAGAAAGGAACCTTAGTTCATTGTTGGTGGGAATGTAAACTTTTTCAACCACTTTGGAAAGCAGTATGGAGGTTCCTCAAAAGACTTCACATAGAACTCCCCTATGACCCAGCAATCCCACTTTGAGGCATTTACCCAAATGTTTATAAACAAGACCACACTAAACCTACCAGCACAACTATGTTTATTGCAGCATTATTTCCCATAGCTAAGATATGGATCCAGCCCAGATGCCCCTCAGTAGATGAATGGATCAAGAAAATGTGGTATATATACACAATGGAATTCTATGCCTCCATCAGAAAAAATGACATTGCCCTATTTGTTAGGAAATGGAAAAACTTGGAAAAAATTATATTAAGTGAAGTAAGCCAGGCCCAAAAAAGCATAGGTCCCATGGTTTCCCTTATTTGCAATATCTAGTATATGTATGAGTCAAGCGGAAAAGGTCAGATAATGTAATGTCAGGAAAATGAAGCCTTAGGTATGTATTTTAATTTTTTTTCTTTCATGCATGTGTTTCTAACGCATTTATAAGATTATCACTTTGTTGCTTTGTATGTCCCTCCCCCACATTATAACCCCTGCTTTCACTATATTTGATGTCAGTATAACTTGTGGAGGAAATGGGGAAAAACCAGTTGTTTAAGGATACAGGTGGACCTGTTGCAACACTGAGAAGTACAAGTTGTTATGTCCAAAACGAGCTTTACAACGTCGGTGCGGGGGGGGGGACGGGAAGGGGGGGGAAGGAGAAGGATTGTGATTGTGGGGGTAGGGGGGAGCCTGGGAAGGGATGTGAATAGTAAACCAAAGGAGGAGACTGCAATGCTTGGTAAGAAATATATGCATTATCCTGCCCATGTAATTGTAACCCCTCTGTACATTATGTTCACAAATAAAAATAAATTAAAAAAGAATATATTACTTTAATAATCATTGAATGGATTTTTAGTGGCAGTCAAATGTGTAAGAAATGAGGCAATATGCCATTCGTTTGCACTTAATTTGTGAGAAAGAATTTTTTAGGTCTTTTAAAATATATCATAAGTTTAATGAAGTAACTATTCTGTCACATCATACGATAATTAGATAAAGATGATATTAGAGCAAAGAACAGATTGTACTAAGTTTTGGGATGTTAATGTATGTACTTATTTTGGTTTTGAAAAATTGTGAGGATTCCAGCCTAACAAGAACAATAATGCTAGGCTGGCATTATATCAGTGGTTAATTTTAGGATATGGTTCCCTTTCCACAAGGACATGCACCTGATGCATCAATGGCATCCGAGCTGCACACCAACTTGTCTAGTTTCCTGGATCCTGCAGTCCTTCCAATTTTAGTCTCTAGATAGTGCAGGATGGTGGAAATGATCCAATGCACGCAGGTATAGATTGAGAAGGAACTCCCCTAAAATTTGTCCTACTTTTTGTTCTCAAGCCTCCTAAGTAGTTAAGAGTACAGATTGGAGCCCCTGGTGCCAAGCAGTAACAGTATTTTTAAAGCAATTAGACACATAGATGACCGGCTTGTGATTACCTTAGGAAAAGGATAAAAAAGAAGTGTAGCATAGAGGACAGACAGAATTTTAACTAGCTACTCAGAGGGTGAATTAGCTTAGTTAGCTACTCAGGAGGCCAAGATCTGAAGACCACTGTTCAAAGCCTGTGCAATCATGAAAAAACATGTGATTACCTCCAAAAAAGCAGAAGTGCAGCAGTGGCTCAAGTGGTAGACCACTATCCTGGGGCACAGATGATTAGAGCAGGAATGATGAATGCATGCATGAGCACATGAACATGCACGTGTGTGTACACACACAAATGAGTATTTCAATGTAGAGTTCTTTATTTTTTTATCTTGCTGTACTTTATTTCCCTGTATTAGTTCACAAATTAAGAAAATTAGCAAAGCAACTCTTTACATACAACTCATCATGTTTCTCTAAAGTCTACTTTCTTCATGGCAGCCTGCTTTTATTTGACCAAAAAGTAAATTATTCAGGAGATCAATTCATCTCCCTCAACTCTGTAATGTTGGATGATTGTTTAAGTTCTTCCTAGCAATGTAATTTTGTGAATTCCTGCATCAAGTAGCATATTTCTTTCATGAACAGGGAAGCCTCTGGGGAAAAAAAAACTATAGGTTTTACTCCTCCTGGCAAGCATCTGGAAATTTATTATCTTCATATAACCCATGCTCTGTCTGTGTATGCCAAAGACGGCTGTGAATATAAAAAGACCCTTTTAAGCACATAGAATTCATATACCATTAATAGGTATGAAGGTTTTTTTTTTTATTATTCTGAAAATAATACAGAGGAGTTACAATTACATGGACAAGATAATGAGTACATTTCTTATCAAGCATTGTTGCCTCCTCCTTTGTTTCCCCTTTCTATCCCTTTCCATCTCACCCCTTCTGCCCCTCCCCGTTATTCCCCGCCTTGCGAAAGTTTTAAAGTTCGTTTTTCGACATAACATCTCGTAAATCTCATTGTTACAATGGGTCCAATTCTATCCCTTTTTAAACGATTTGTTTTTTCCCTTCCCCTCCACAAATTATACCAACATAAAATACAGTGAAAACAGGAGTTATATCGTGGGGGAGGGACATACAAAGCAACAAAAATTCATCTTATAAATATATTTCAAACAATCGCATGAAAGAAAAAAAATATTTGAATACTTATGTTGAGGTACATTTCACATAACATCAACGAATCTTATCTTTTCTGCTTGTCTCAGACATATACACTTTACTACCAATAAGGGAAACTATGGCTCCTATGTGCATTTGGGCCTGGCTTACTGCACTTAATATAATTTTTTCCAAGACTTTCATTTTCCTGACAATGGGGAAATGTCATTCTTTCTGATGGAGGCAAAGAGTTCCATTGTGTATATATACCACAATTTCTTGATCCATTCATCTACTGAGGGGCATTTGGGTTGGTTCTAAGCTTAGCTATGGTAAATAATGTTGCCATAAACATAGTTGTGCTGGGAACTTTAGTGTGGTCTTCTTTGTGATCATTTGGGTAAATGCCCAAAAGAAGGATTGCTCGGTCATAGGGGAGCTCTATGTAGAGTCTTTTGAGGAACCTCCATACCACTTGCCAAAGTGGTTGACCAAGTTTACACTACCACCAATAATGCAGTAGGGTTCCCCTATCCACATTTCCTCTTGAATCTGTTGTTATTAGAGTTCTTGATTTTAGCCATTCTAACTGGGGTGAGGTGGTATCTCAATATTGTTTTGATTTGCATTTTTCTATGGCTAGCGCGGTTGAGCATTTCTTCATGTGTCTATTGGCCATCCTTCTTTCTTCTTCAGAGAAGTTTCTCTTTAGCCCACTTATTTATTGGGCAGTTGTTGCTTTTAGGATTTGTTGTTGGGGGATTTAATTTTTTGGAGTTCCAAGTATATTTTAGATATGAGACCCGTGTCCGTTGTATGGATAGTGAAGATCTTCTCCCAATCCGTAGGCTTTCTATTGATCTTGCTAGCTAAGTCTTTGCCATGCAGAAGCTCTGCAACTTCATGCAATCCCATTTGTCTAACCTTTCTATGATTTGTTGTGTTTCTGGCTCTCTATTAAGAAAATTTCGGCCTTTGGCAAGGAGATCTAGGGTTTCTCCTATTCCATCCTGTAAATTTTTCAGAGTGTCTGCTTTGACTCCGAGGATTTTGATCCATTTGGAGTTGATTCTGGTGCAGGGTGATATATAAGGATCTAGCTTTAGTTTTCTACAAGTAGTTAACCAATTTTGAGAGCACCATTTACTGAAGAGGCTGTCTTCCTTCCATTCTATTTTTTTTAGTTGCCTTATCAAGATTAGGTGGCTGTAGTTCTTTAGGTTCATTTCTGGGTGTTCAATTCTATTCCATTGTTCCTGAGGTCTGTTCTTGTGCCAGTACCAAGCTGTTTTGATTACTATGGCTTTCTAGAAGAGTTTGAAATTTCTTATTGATTTTCTTCCAGCACTGTTCTTTCTGTTAAGGATCGTTTTTGCTATACGTGGTCTTTTATTGTCCCATATATATTTTTGGATTGCCTTTTCTATTTCCTTGAAGAATGAGGTTGGAATATTGATAGGTATCACATTCAATTTATAGATAGCATTGGGAAGTATTGCCATTTTTACGGTGTTGATCTTTCCAATCTAAGAACATGGGTTTTTTTTTTGCCACTTTCTAAGTCTGTTTTGATTTCCTTTTTTAGGTATTTAAACTTTTCAGTTTAGAGGTCCTTCACTCATTTGGTTAAGTTAATTCCTAGGTATTTCATTTTTTGTGGGGCTATTAGGAATGGAGTTGCTTTCCTAATTTCAGCCACAATTTTCTCATTGTTGGCATACAGAAAAGCCATTGATTTTTGAGGGTTAATTTCATACACTGCTACTTTGCCAAAGTTTTGAGTCACCTTGAGTAACTTGGGAGTGGATTCTTTAAATACAAGATCATGTCATCTGCAAAGAGGGGGAGTTTTATTTCTTCTATCCCTATTGGTATCCCCTTTATGTTCCCATCTTGTCTTATTGGTGTAGATAGGCATTCTAATACTAGATTGAAGAGCAGAAGAGTGAGTGGGCATCCTTGTCTCATTCCTGAGTTTAGAGGAAATAGCTTTAGTTTTTCACCATTGAGTATAATGCTTTATGTAGTTTTGTCATACATAGCCTTTATTGTATTGAGGAATGTTCCATGGTTTCCTAATTTTTCCAGGACCTTCACCATGAAGGGGTGTTGGATCTTGTCAAAAGCTTTTTCTGCATCTATTGAGATAACCATGTGGTTCTTATCCTTGCTCTTTTTGATATGATGAAGTGTTAATTGATTTGCGTATATTGAAGCAGCTTTGTATCGCTGAAAAGAATCCTGTTTGCTCGTGGTGTATTATTTTTTGGATGAATTGTTGAAATCGATTAGCCAAAATTTTGTTGAGAGGCTTTGCATCAATGTTCATGAAAGAAATGTGTCTATAGTGCTCTTTCTTTCATGAGGGTTTTGGTATGAGGGTAATGATGGCTTCATAAAAAGCGTTTGCTTTATTGGGGAGTTACATCCGTTAATATTGAGAGTTAGGACTGAGAGGTATTTGGATGTTCCTGCCATTTTATCCTCCTTCTTGGGAGCTATGCCTACTGCATTCTTCCTACGGTTCTTGGATTCTCTTTGGGTGTGGTTTCTTGGCCTTTATTGTGGTCTTGTTGGTTTTCTATGTGTAGGACATCTTTAAGTATCTTTTGTAGAGCTGATTTGATGTACATATATTGTTTGTTTTTCTTTGCTATGGAAGATTTTTATTTTACCTTCAGTTATGAAGGAGAGTTTAGCTAGGTACACTATTCTTGGTTGATAGTTGTCTTTAGGGCATGGCATACATCATTGCAGGTTCTTCTTGCTTTAATTGTCTCTGTTGAGAAATCTGAGGTGATTCTAATTGGTTTTCCTTTATAGGTGACTGATCTTTTCTCCTTGGCAGCTTGAAGGAACTTTTCCTTGATCTGAATTGATCCCGTGTGGATTATAATGTGATGATGGGATGTCCTGTTCTTGTGTGGTCTATTTGGAGTTCTAAAAGCTTCTTGTATCTGAATATGCCTATCTTTTTGCGTGTTGGGAAGTTTTCTGCTTGGATCCTGTTAAACAAATGTTCTAGACGATTAACTTCTGTCTCTATGTGCTCCTCTACACCCATTTCCCTCAGATAAGACCTTCTGATGGTGTCTGCCAAGTGTTGAATAGATTTATCATATTTCTTGAATTTGTCTTGGATAGTTGTATGTTCTTTCTCTATAATATCTAGGCTGTCTTCAATGCCGGAGATTCAATCTTCTGCATGGTCTAACCTACTGTCAAGACTTTCTACTACATTTTTTCATTTCTTTTGCTTCTTATTGGTCGGTTTTTATGGTTTCAAAATCTTTGTTGGAGCTTTGTTTTAGATCTTGTATGAAATTCTTTACTTCCTTAATTTGTGTTCAGTGTTTATTCTCAAATCACTTGGTTGATTGGTTATGTTTTCCTTGGACTCCCATTGCTTCTGTGGGGCTCCATTCAGCATTCTCTTTGTGGTCTCCCTGACTCCTTTCAGGTGCCTGTTTATGGATTCCATGAATGCCTCTATTGATCTTTGTCTATGCTCATCCCGCTCTTGCAATTCTTGTATTACTCTTTGATTAGATTTCTAACGTTCATGAAACTTGTGTAGTTCTCTTTGTCTGATCTCAGCCTGCTCACGCAATTCCTTTATTTCTCTTTAAGTGTTCTCAACCTGCTCACACAATTCCAGTATGAACCTTTTAGTATCTTCCTCAAGCCCATGAGCTTCCTGTTTTGATCTTTGGTTTGCCTCTTCTCTCTCCCTATCATGCTCACACTGAGTCCTTTGCAGGGTTTCAATCATTTCATTCACCATGTTTACCAGTAATGTTTGTAGAGCTTTATGGGAACTCTCCTCTGGATTATTCATTATCTGTTCTATCACCTGATTATCTTGAGTGGGAATTGAGATACCCGGACTTGCCATTTTTCCTTGTGTTTTTCTTGCTTGTTCTGCCCATTTGGGATGAAAGTAATGCTAGTTTTGTGCTAGAACACCATTTTAAGGCAAGCATCAACCAAAGTCCTGTAATTGCATAGTCAAAAGTCTGCAGATACAATCTATTTCAAGAGATACAGTCTATTCAACATTAAACAACTATGTATTAATGGGGTAAGAATAGCAAAGAAGAATTTGACAAACCAGAAATTATTATGTTTAGGGAGAAAGGTGTGGAAAAATAGGGTTAGAGGGATGTGGAAAGGCAAAAGGAGAGTGAAATTAACCAAGTCCTACTCTCAAGAGGGAAATGGATTGGAAAGAATGGAAGGAGAGAGAAAAAAATTAAAAGAAGAGACAAGAAAAAAAGGAAAGACAAATATTTAAATTTAAAAAGTGAAACTCTTAAAAGTAATGAAAATTTAAAGAAGTGACATTGAGAGATGAAGGGGGATAGGATGAGAGGAGGGGAGGGATAGAAAGGAGACCTGAAAAACCAAAAAATAATAATTTGTGGAGGGGAAGAGGAAAAACAAGTCATTTAAATCAGATACAGGTGGACCCATAGCAACAATGATAAGTACAAGTTGTCATGTCGAAAACGAACTTTACAAATTTGGTGGGGGGGGGAGGATTAAATGGGGGGCAGTGGGAGGCTGGGAAGGGAAGGGAAGGGGAAACAAAGGAGGAGGCTACATGCTTGATAAGAAATGTTCTCATTATCTTGCCCATGTAATTTTAACCTCTCTGTACATTATTTTCACAATAAAGAATAAATTAAAAATACTTCAAATATTGTATAGGTATAAATAGATAATACTGCCATTAAGGAATTTAATACTAAACAGTTTTGAATTGAGGAATACAATTATGAATTAAGTATGTACACAATGGGGGATAAGGTCTTATAATCAATGACAGGTATATATGAGGATAAGCAGAACAACAAATAATTCATGCAAAAAGAACAAAAGATGAAAAAGTAAAACGAATGAGAAAGAAAGAACAAAAAAGACCTAAAGGTCAGTAGAGATTTTTTAAAAAGCACACATACACACATATACACCTAAAATAAGAGTTATAAGAGGAAGAAAAAAAGATTAATAAAAACAATTTTTTATAATTAAAAAGTAAATATTTTAAAATATATAAAAAAAGACTTCTTTGATTTTGTTTTTGGGGTGTTGATGGGAAGATCCTGTATCTCCCTTGTGTCAGTAACCAGTCTCTTGGTGGAGTCTCTGGTTTGCTTGTGGTGTTTCGTTTTCTGTGGCTTGATTGGTTTTTTTAAGTCAGTTTGTTTGGGCAGGCAGAAAAAATTCTGTTGGTTTACCCAGAAGTTTGTGATACTCCTCCCAGGCTAGTTCAGTGGGAGGGAGATCTGCTTTGAGTATCACAAAAGAGGGAGATGGCTGTTTCCTCTAGTTTGGAGTTGCTGTGAAAAGGTTGGGTTCTGGGAAAAGTTGAGGCCTTTCAGAAAACAATAGCTTTTCCCTGAGGAGCTAGCTTATGAGACATTCACAGAGCCCAGCCTGGAGCCATTCTCAGGGTTTATGTTTACTGTGTTTCATTGATTGTCAGGGCTGATGTAGAGAGGAGCAGCCTCTGGCTCTTTTTACCCAGTAAAGAAAGCCACTCCTTCGGGGGTGTAGCTTTCTCTGCCTGGTTGTGGAGTTCAGAATGGCAGGTCAGGGTAAGTACTTGTGACTCGCTAAATGACTCTTTTGTTTTCATCAAAGGACTGAGTTGAAGCTAGCTGCTTAGCCAGGCCTTTGTCTGTATCAAAGATGGATAGTTCCGCTGTTGGGGGGAGGAGTGGCCTTCCCTCCTCTGCTTCCTTTGAGAAGCAGTGAGAATGTCAGTTTTGTACTCATGCGGGAGTGTTGGTTCCTGGGTAGCCTATGTTCTGCTATCTGCAGGATGAAGATATCTGCTATTTGTCAGTTCTTGTTGGTTTTGAGTAAAATCTGCTTACCTGCTGCATCTGGCACATTTGTCCCAAACTCTCTGGGTTGTAGGGATGGTGGCTATGGATGCCACCCCAGCCGCCACAGCCGCCACAGCCATGGCTGCTGGAAAATGCTCACATCTGTCTCCTTACCTGGATTTTCCCTCTCTGGCCAAACTCTCTGTACTGTGATGCACACTTGGTGTGCCTAGGACTGTTCACTGGAACATTAGAACTGCTTTCTCTGCGAGAGCTTGTTTAGCCACCAGGTTCTCCTCTGCCATCTTCTCGAAATTCCTGAAGGTGTTTAAATGTTACTGGAATTGTTTTGGAATAAATATTTTTTTTTACCTTGACTATCTTGAGAAAGAAGATTTGGTTTCTCAGCACGATAGGTAAGAACTTGAATGAAAGAAACAAAAGGAAAAATGAGGAACAACTCAACACATACATACATTCAAAAGAAGCAAAACAACCCAAGCAAGCCCAAATTAACTCAGTACTCAAGAACCTGAAGGAAATTCAAAGGTTTTTTAAAAATAGCTATGATAGGGGCTTGGAAGATGGCTCAGTGGTAGAGTGCTTGCCTTGCATGCATGAGGTCCTCAGCACCACATAAGCAAAAAGAAAAAAGCCAGAAGTGGCACTATGGCTCAAGTGGTAGAGTGGTAGCCTTGAGCTTAAGAACTGAGGGACAGCGCCCAGGCCCAGAGTTCAGGCCCCAAGACCGGACTCAAAAAAAAAATAGCTATGATAAGCTTATGAAAATCCTGACTACATGGGAGCCTACTGTGGTGAGGATAGTGGTTAAAGCTCAGACTGGACCGAAAGATCTGTACACAATGCCAGGAACCTGTTATTCTAAATTCCAGGAAGAATAACACCAAGTAGACTGAGCCCACGATCATACACAAGTAGGAAGCGAGATTCAATCTGAAAGTTAATCAGGATAATTTAGGGCTGGGGGCATGCCAAAGTGGCAAGAACATCCATTTAGAAGACACAAGACACTAAATTTAAATTCTAATATTATGGGTATTAAAGAAAAAAAGCTATGACTTTAAATAATTGGAATAATTGCAAGATTTGAATATTGAGTGGAGAAAAATCCATGAGAGAGATAGAGTTTACCCATGTTGCAATGCTTTCTACTTATGATAATATTATGTGGTACTCCAGATACAACAGAGTTACCTTGCAATGAGCATGGATGTGCATTTGGGTGAAAGAAATACTCTACTTACACAGGTGTAAATTAAATACTTTTTTGGGGTAGATTTTAGTTCTTGAACTAAGAGCCTGGGTGATATCTCTGAGTCTTTTCTCTCAAGGCTATCACTCTACTACTTTGAGCCACAGTTCCAATTCTGATTTTCTGTTGGTTGTTTGGAAATAAGAGGCTCATGGACTTTCCTGTCCAGGATGGCTTCAAACCAAGATCGTCAGATCTCAGCCTCCTGAGTAACCAGGATTCCAGGCCTGAGCCGTCCATGTTTTTAATAATTTAGTAAATTGTACAGTTACAGAAGTTAAAGTTTATCATTATAACTTTTATAATATATGTGTGTATATTTATATCAATGCATACATATAGAAATATTTTAATGTATTTTTGTATCTACAGTAGATTTATGAAATCATCCTTCATTACAAAATAACATGGAAACAAGTTAAATGAGGAGCAAAGCATAGGGAATAGTCACGTTTCTTGTTGAATGAAATATAAATTGTGAGAATCAGTTTGAGAAAACCATTTAACAAAATGGATAATGGCTATTAATTCCAATCCTTTTATTTGTCCATATTTTGCATCCTCACACATGAGTGTCAAAGTCAAACCACACATTTTTGCCTTTGTAGTTAAATCATGCTATAATTTAGGGGATAGGTGAAGTAATCAAATAAAGATTAAAATAATAGTAAGTGATGCTATGAGAGCTGAAAATTATTTTAAATGATAGTAGCTAATTAAATTCCATATCTCTCACTTTTACTCTATTGTCATATCCCTCATTACCACATTAGGAAAGTACATAGAAGATTCTCACTAAATTATGTGTAAAATTATGAAAAATGTATTAAAAGAATATGGGCACATCGGGGCTAGGAGAGTGGCTCAGTGGTAGAGCTCTTGCCTTGCATGCATGAGGCCCTGGGTTTGATTCCTCAGCACCACATAAGCAAAAAGAAGAAAGCTGGAAGTGGCGCTGTGGCTCCAATGGTAGATTGCTAGCCTTGAGCAGAAAAGCTGAGGGCCAGCGCCCAGGCCCAGGGTTCAGGCCCCTCGACCGGACAGAAAACAACAACAACAACAACAACAAAGAATATGGGCACAGTGTGGTTTTAGCTGATTCAGATCTGTAGGGGGTAGTGTGTTTTTGAGAACTTGAAAAACCTTGTGATGGAGATGAAGGAAGGGATGTGCTTATTCTGGAAAATTGGCTAGAGGGTTGCTCCTAGAAAAACAGTGGTGAATTCTTCCCAAAAGTTACAGTAAAATCAATCTCACAATCATGTTCTCTACTGCACTATTCACCATAGAGAACTTATGGAATCAGCCCAGACGCCCTTTACCAGAGGGATGGTTGGAGAAAGTGTTGCACATATACACAATTGGATTGCACCCATCCATAATAAAGACGTTACAGCATTTGCAAACAAATGGATAGATCTAAAATTATGTTAAGTAAACGACGTCAGAACCAGACACACAAAGGACGCGTATTTGGAAGACAGAATTTTATGCAAGTTAAACAACAGTATTAATCAAAGCATGCTATTTGCAGAGGAGTATTTAAAAGGTGTAATTTCTTATAAAATTGAACTTTTAATCCAACAAAAAGAATACCAGGAAAGTATCACTTGGAAAATGTGAGGGGAAGTCAAAGGGAAGGATTAAAGACACTTACGGAAGTAGAGAGTGAAGCCATAATATTCAATGCAGATAGTATGAAACTAGGAAAAAATGAAAGTGGGGTGAGGTTTGGAAGGACGTGAGAAATTTATGTAAAGAGCCATCATACTTAAAAACTGATTCATTGAATGGAAAACCCTTCGTACAACTATTTACTAAAAATATAATGAAAAACAATGGAGACATCTGATCTTAACCCATGAGTCAATATGATAATTTCCTTCTCAGAAATTTTCTTTGCAGGTATTATCCTCATAATAACAGAAAAGTGAACAACACAATGAATATCAATATATCACTTTGCCTATCCTAAATAGACACAATATAAAAATCACAGTACAAATATTTGAATATATCACATGATAAAATAACAAGTAGAAAATATCAAACTATGATTGTTTTTCCAAGTACTTTACCTTTGGTATCTAATTTAATCCTCACAATAATCCCATAAAGTAGAACTACTTCTATTTTTAATTCTAAGATGATGATATGTAAGTCTTCAGAGTTGCAATTACTAGTACAACATTGTACCCACGGTAAATGTTAGGCTGCAGTCCATTCCCACCATATCAAATAACCTCATTCTATTTTATAACTAAATACCAGCACTCAGTCTACTAATTCTAGGAAAATTTCCCAAAATTATTGTGCACACTCTAATAATATTTCACTTTATCTTTGTTAGAAAATAGGTAACTAAGCCAGACACCGGTGGATCACGCCTGTAATACTAGCTACTCAGGAGGCTGAGATCTGCGGATTGTGGTTCAGAGCCAGCTCGGGCAGGACAGACTGTGAGAATCTTATCTCTAATAAACCACTAGTAAACTGGAAGTGGCACTATGGTCCAAATGGTAGAGACCAGGGACAACACCCATGCCCAGAGGTCAAGCCCCATGACCAACAACAACAAAAAAAGAAAATAAGTAACTGTAATATGAAAACTCCAAGTTCATAATCAATTTATACCTCCCTGATGAAAGGAACTGCTAAACTATAACATTCTTGATTTCTAGCTCAAAATACTAGAAATCATATTTTATCCCTTCACTCAACACTACACTGCCTGGGGACCCCATCTCTGGTTAACACAGTCTTATTGAAAAAATGACCTGCCCAATTCCTGATGGAAACAGAATGCAGGTCTTTTGGAACAATCGTTTCCACATTGTAGCTCACCTAAATTGTTTACCATTAGAAGTATTTTGATTGCTTTTTATACCCAACATTTTGAGAGAAATGTACTACTTCATAATGTTATTAAAGAAAGACTGATATAAAAATTACTTGTCACCCCAGATAAATATTTTACCTTTCATATACACAAAAATGCAGTCTGACATATTAATTTTAGGAATGAGAGGTTAAAAATCATAGGCACCAAGACCTAAGTATGAATTAAAGACTCTTCAACTTGTGAATACAATTGGTTTAAAAAGACATCAATACTGCTGCATTTTTTAATTCCCTATGATAATGATAATGATTCCCTATGATAATGATAATGAAAATCATAAACTATTAACACTTAAAAATAACTCATTTTCTTGGGAGTAGGACACAAAACACAAGGTTAATTCTAATCACTTAAAAAGACCTTTATACTAAACATTCACTCATAACTATAAAGATTCTAAAACTAACTGAAGTACAGAGACACAAAGCAAATAATTTAACTATCATGTACATTCAATGGACTGTTAATAGAAAACAAAGTTATACTAATAATTAGCTTACCCAATTCACTTACATTATTTTATTCTATTCCATTTACTTTCATAAAAAGTGGGTTTTCATAAAATGAGGCATAAAAAGCCTATATGCCCACTTACATTTTCAGATCTTAACAATATTTATTTCAGAAAATTTAGCTCTATAGTCAATGAACTGAAATAATACTAAAATATTCAAAGGACTTTCAGAAATTGCAGGACTTCCTCTGGGATGTTATGTATATTGGAAAAGATATTCAAAAAGCCTTATTTGTTAAAGTTGCCATAGTTACTCCCACAAAAGAGCCATTGGTAAAGATCCCTGTGCATGTACAAAACACCTTCAAATGCAAACACAATCTGGACATGACACATCCTTTTTGTTTGTTCGTTTTTGGAAGGAATATCTAACAAGCATATCGACAATACTTATTTTGTCGATAAGATGGGATATTCAAACGTAATATGGGTTTGATTACCTCTTAGTGCGAATAGATATGGTCTTGCAAAGAAAGTGATTTTCTACAGAAATCCGGAGTTTATCCAACTTGTGTTTCACAAGAATAACCAGAGAGTAATACCTATTTGGTCAAGTCGGTCCAAATCACTCCATGAGTGTATCTTAAAAATATAACCAATTTAAGAGGTCAAATATGAATTTTGTACTGACAATGATCTTACAGCAATAACTTACTACTTAATTATGTCTGTATCTTCTTACCTCACATACAATAAGAGCTGAAAGTGGTCTGTTTATCTAACTTAATGCTGTAAATGCTTTGATTATGATGACTTTTTTAGTAGACAAATAATATGTACAGAAGGGTGGTTCCACTGAAATGACATGACAGAACACTGATAAATAAAACATTGCAACACAGTTAGCTCTTCTCAGCCTCACCATGTCCAGATTGTCAAGCAACATTGCAAAAGCACACACACACATATACATGTATACACATGTTCGCACATGTACACACACATATACATGCATGCTAAATTCAGGGTTTATTGTACAAAAAATTTCAAATAAAATATTAGTGATTAGGACAAATGATAATATGCCTTATTACAAAATAATACATGAACCATCACCACCCATGTTACATTTTACCTGCCTCTCCAAATGTGACCACTTAGTTTATTTTTAATTAATTGATTACCTTATTAATTAGTTTGGTGCTAATACTAGGGCTTGAACTCAGGGCCTGGCATTGTCCCAGAATTTATTTTTTGTTTCAGTTTTCTCAAGGCTAGCATTTTACTGCTTGTACCACAGCTCCATTTCTAGCTTTTTCTGGTTACTTTCAAATCAGAATCTAATGGACATTTTTTTTCTTGGTCTGCTTTCAAACCACAATCCTCAGATTTCATCTTTCTGATTAACTACTACTAAAGACATAAGCCATCAGTGTGGCTTCTACTTTTTCCTCTATAGTTATCTAATGCACATACTTAAATAGTAATTTAAAACTGAGAGTATAGAAGCAAGATGTACAGTGATGATACTGTCCTGTCAGAAATTCAAGTTAGTAATGTAAATTATTCTTAAGACCATACACAAAAAATACCATATTATAGTGTAAGAGAACTCACTATTGAACATATGATCCTTAAGAGCTTTCTAATAGATCCATTATTTATTGTTACCCAACATTAGAAAAATGTATGAGGCATTGGTAAAATAGAAGTCCTTTGCATGACTACATACATTCCTTGTTTTTTTTTTTTTAAAGACACTTGCTTTCATCTAAAAAAGTAGGCCTGTCTATTGTCTTCATGTGATTTCAATAATTGAAAGTGCTTAGTGAGAAGGTCAAAATGTATTAGTAGTCCTTAACTATCAATTCTCATTTTTCTTCTTGGAGAATATAATGATCAAATCAATAATTCAGAATCAGAAATCTATAGTTCAGTATCATGCCTCCAGTGAAAGTGGATCACCGGTAAGAAATCCTCAATACCAATTTGCACAAAGTTTTGTCACAGATACAATCTCCCTGCCTTCTCTAGCTGCTTTACTACCTTCCTATTTCTTCATTATACAGGAAAAGTTGATTCACCTGATTTCAGTCATATCTGTTGCTATAATTATCAAGGAATTAGTTTATTGTCTGTAATTTGGTCAAAGTTATGTCTCTTTATGTAGGCTACTATAAATGTATTTACTAATTTCAAGTAAATACATAAATTCTATTCCCACTTTTTTAAAAAATAAAATTCTGTTTGCTCTATAAATTCATCAGAGGCATGGATTTTGTGGCTAGCTAGGTCATTGCACATCATCTGTCTCTCTCTCTCCCTTTCTTGGTTCTCATAGATAATATGATTGCTCCATAATTATCCTGATTTACTTTGCTTTCATATTTTTGGTTGCATCATTTCAGTTTTTGCTCTGCCATTTCCCAAGTCATTTATATAGAAGGCGTTATTTCCTAATTTCTCATTCCTAGAATAAGCTGCACATGAAGATATCACTGGTCCTCATTGTCAGTGTGTACATTTGAATACGGAGGAACATCTTTCCTCTGCTCTCCATCAATTCCCTACTCTCCAGTTAGAATAATTTCGAATAGTAAAATTGGAAAAAGAGAAAATAAATCATGGTGAATAAACAGTTGCAGAAAAATCATTGGATATTTCTGACCAGTTCAACCAATGTGAACTATTAGGAAAATACATGGACACCTCATTCCCACTGGCACTCAAAGTTTCTGGTTAGGCAATTCTTAGGAATATGAAGAACAAGATGAAAAAATAAGGAATGATATCAATTGCAAGAAAAAAATGGAGAAGGATCCAAGCAAATTACTTCATTGGGCTGCCAAAAATATTCGGCTTACTACAGTGCGGAGACTTCTTTCCCAAAAGGCCACTCATGTGAATAGTAGGGATGACGATGAGTATACCCCTCTTCATCGAGAAGCGTACAGTGGACAATTAGACATTGTCAGTGAGTTGGTGTCTCAAGCGGTACATGCAATAATGTAGATGACTGGACACCCCTGCACAGTGCATATACGTGGAATAATACCGGAGTGACTTCTTTATTACTTCATCATGATGCAAATACCAATGCCCAACTAAAGGCCTCTTGTCCCCCTTACATCTTGCTGCTGAGAATTGAGGTAGCAAAGATACGCTGGATCTCCATCTGTTGAACCATTATATAAAACCAGGCCTGGAGAACAACATAGAAAAAATTGCATTTGATATTGCCAAAAGGATAAGTATGTATCACTACTTCTATGAAGTTGTGGAAGGCTGTACAAATTGTTCACCTATGTCCTAATGGTCGGGTTAAGTTTCTTAAATTTCAAAAATGCAAGTCGATCTTTTGTGTCCCTACAAAATATTTTCACAATCCAAATAAGAGCATTATATTTTATTTTGGTCTGTCATGGGGCTTGAACTCTGGGCCTGGGAGCTATCTCAGTGCTCTTCAGCTCAAGGTGAGCGCTCTACTACTTGAGCCTCAGCTCCACTTCCAGTTTTCTAGTGGTTTATTGGAGATAAGAGTACCACAGACTTTCCTTCCCAGGCTGCCTTAGAACCATCATCCTCAGATCTCAGCCTCTTGTGTAGCTAGCATTATAGGCATAAGCCACATATGCCCGGCAACACCAATATTTTACTGTAAAAATTCATGGATTCCGCAGAATTCTTCCAAGTGAATTGCCTGCATTGGATGTCAAAATGTATTCAATAGTTTTTGTATACATGTATAATGATTTCTTCAGAGTTTGTGATTTTTTAATCAGAAACAATTTTAACTTACCTGTTGAAATGAGTAGTACAGAAACTAAAATATTTCTGGTGCTTGTCTGAAAAAGCATATTTTAAAATATACTATATTCTATGTTTGCATAATGTTCATAATTTACTTTATTTTCTCCTAGATATACTTTGAATTCTACATTATTTTATAATATTTAGGTTCATTAATGTGTCCTTTCTGATTGCATTCCATATAGAAACAGTTTGATTCCTTTTTTTCTAGGTCTTAATATTATTTTTCTTTGGGATAAAATGACAATGTTGTCTAATTTGAAAAGTTTTTTAAAGTTTATGCTATGTAAACGCCTTTCTGAGGTGAATATTTAATACACTGATGTCAAACTAAATTTAATTATATGAATTACGTGTATTGTTACAGTTGAAATTTTGTAATCAACTTTTTAATAACTGTTTTTCATTTCTTGCATCTGAAGAATGAAACATATGGAATACTTCTCAAATTTTCATATTATCCTTGTGCAAGTGCCATGTTAATCTCTGCATTGTAATTTGAGTATTCGTGCTGCTGAAGCATGTAGTATCCTCTAAATTTAAGTAGTTAATGATGCAATCTTTATACAAGCCTATATCTATGGGTGCCTACTTGTAACAAGGAAACTGTATTGTTCCGAACAATGCTATCGATCTTATTTCCCTAAAATTCTGTGAATAGTAGAAAAAATTATATTGATCAGTCAATTGCTCACATTTGCAAATTTTTTGTCAATGACTATCTTAAGTCTTTTTATTTGGAATTTGATCGTACTCTCAATTATTTATAGATAGGTCCAAGGTGATGGCTTTTTCAAGAACTTATTTATCCAACTGTGTTAGCTATGTGGACCTAATGGATTCAAAGTAAGCGTTGCTTAAGAGGTACTTCTAAACTTCTTCAGCTGATATTTTCCCAAATGAGGTGTTACTGTCACAAATGTCTACCTGAGCCTTTACCCTTCTTCCATGTGGGAACAGACCCACCAGAATATCTTACCCTGACAGCATAGATTGTCTTACTAGAGCAAAACTAATCTTGGTTACAAGGGATCATAGAGAGATGAACAGTTCAAACAGAACTGTTCAGACTAGAAGGTATTTTATCAAAATATAATTGTTTATTATACATTCCATTTCAAAAGTAGCTAAAGCCAAGAAGGTAAAAAAATTGTTCATATGCATGATTACTTAATGTCCTGGCCTGCCTACCATCCAACCAGGCAGGAACTTAAACTACTGCCTTTTTATCACCAAATATTTTCATAGTTGCAGGAGAAGTTCATATGTTTCTCCTCGTTATTAGGCATTAAATTGATACTGTTTTAATCACAGTGTTTCCTCTTGCCTCCATGCTGTAAATCTACAAATGGTAAAGCTTTAGGTCTAACTCTATCAAACACTAAGGTAGAGATAATGGAATAATACTTTAAAACAGAGTTGCCTTTGATACAGTAACTACAACAAAACAATGCAAACCTGTGCCTTTTAATTATATTATATATAGTTATATATTTTATATTTATATGTGCTGATTTTATATTTCACAAAGTAAAACTTACTAGAATTAGTTGATAATTGGACAAATAAATTGATATTTATTTATTCCAATAAATAGAATTGGAATATAAATAATTAGGTTTAAAATATATATTAGAATATAAAAAGTATCAATGCAATGTCTTTAGTATTAACTTGTGATATATCCTAACTGTTCTTGGTCTTCTGAATCCACATGGTAAAAAAACAATGTTTTCCTCTAATCTATAATGCATTTTACTCTGCTGCTCTGTTTATTGTTTTAACTCTCTTGTCCCAAACTGTTTTTCTCCATATTTCGGGAGCATTCCTATTGATTATACCTAAATTTTGCTAAGATGTCTAAAAAAACATTATTCTTCTGCAGTCCCCATGGGTCCTAGGATCCCAGGTCCCAGTTACCTGCATCATCAGATAACAGGGGCAAGACTTCTCACCAAGGCCCATGCAACATGTCAGCACATAGTAATTGAAGACCAATCTCAATTTCTCATTTCCTATATTTCAGGGCCCCAATTCCTTGAAATGCTGGAATTAGCAGTAAGCAATTGTGGAATGCAAGGCAACTTGAAGAATGAAATAAGAAAATTTAAGAGAAAGTACTGTAATTAAAACATTCAACTTATAGATGACCAGCCCATATGAGTGAACAAGTTCACAATGTGTCATAAGATTATTTTTAATACCCCTCCCCTATGATTAATGAAAGATTTTATTCCAACATACGTGGCCCAAAAAATAGTTCCTTGAAGGATAGATCCATAATTGGTCTACCAAAGCCCAAAAAACTTGACTTAGAGGTCAAATGTAATTCAGAAAAATATTTGAAGCATTACGGAGTGCTTCAAAACACTGGGACTTCAGTACAACATGGTTCTGTGGTATAAAAATGTCACTCTCAAACCAATGATAATCTACATTTAATCTTCTGAAAGTGTATTCCTTTTCAAATAAACTTTTTAAAATAACATTCGTCAAAATGACGGTTTACAAGTTGATGATACTTAGTGACATTACAAGTTTTTTAAGTGTAGGGAGCAAGTTACAGTAGAGTTGAATTTTTTACACAGCACTAATGCCAAACACGTTCAACCATTCATTAAATTGTAGAAATAGTACCACCCACAATTTGTGTTTTTCAGTAAGGGCCTTCCAGAAATGTGTTAAATAGGTTAACCTCCTAAATTTCAAACCCAAACCTGAGCTAATAAATTTCATCATTTAATAAGGTACACTTTAAAAAGTCACAAATAGTTGCCTTATCATATGTTATTTTATGTTTTCCCTCTGTCTAACATAGTAAGAAATATGACTTTAAGTCTTGAATATGGGTATTCATCAGAGATATGACAAACATAATATCTGTCTTCTATTTTTATCATATTCCTCTTTTGGAATAAATTTTAATTTTCTTCTTTTTCCAAAACTTAGAGGCAGTAGAAAATATTATTCCATGTAAAATAAAAGAATCACACCATTGTACAAAGTCATTTATAAAAATTCGTAGTTAGGAATACATTCTAAGCCATTTTTTTAACTTTCTTTTTGACTAAAGATTAATCTTCCAAATGGATGAGAATAAAATCTTGTTTAGGTGCTTCACCTCTCCAGTCTCCAGCAAATTGTTGCTGCAGATGAATCAATTATGGAAATATAAGCTGACATCAGTTCAAGAATATGCAGGATTGAAAGTCCATAGAATGCATATAAACCATTCAAAGTATTAATAGACAGTTTAACACAATATCAGGAAGTTGAAACCAGAGAGGAATTATAGTAAAGACATAGAGTGAATGAAAAATGAACAAGGGGCAAGTACAGCTAGAATATTCAATGTAAACATATGATAAAGGAAGTGGTAAATTGGAAATAAATCTTGGAGAAAGGGTTGGTTGAGAATGATGGAAGGAGTGACTCAGATCTAGGAGCATTGGACAATTAGATGCACATATTTAATTGTAAAACAATTGCACAACCTTTTAAAATTCAGTTAAAAAACATAAGAAACAAAAAAAAAACAGAAAAATCACAACCAAACAGCAATCTCCAGAGAGTATGAATATGACCTCTCAAAATTTTAATCAATTAATGAAGGGCAGTCTTGGGAAAAGCAAACAAAACTGTTCAAAGAGGGAAGTTTGGCATAGGGGAGAATTTTGAACAGAATTAAATAGAATGTCTAAGGTTATAAATCACCTAAATCTGCTGCAAATAGTATCTTTCTTCTACGAGTTTTCTGTCTGAACTGGATAATCCAGTCCTGAGACACACTTGGTAGCTTGTGAGGTTAGAGTGGAAGAAACAAGATCATGAACCCATTACTCCACTGGAGAGAAAACAATACTCTATATTTTCTCTAATCTCTCTTCACTACTCTTTCTTCATACTTTTAAGTCAATTGATTTTGAATTATATTTTTCCTTCTTTCTTCTGGCAAAGTAATTCATTAAATATTATTTGCCATTTTCTTCTTTCATGCTGTTTAATTGGCCAAGTGAGTCCATTAAATATCCCTCTTGCATTTGGTTGCCATGAAACAACATTAATGTTAATGAGGAGAAATCTAATGTAAAACTTTGTCTCCAGAATACAGCCCTAGAAGCTGTGATCACAAATATTTGGCTATTTTTTTCTTTTACCTTAAAAGATTTCTTGTGTCTAAAATGCCCACAAAAATAAGTACTCCATCACTTGTTGGTTCAATCAGAATTGTCTAAGCTCAAAGATATATTTTCCTAACAAGATGCTGATAGGAAACAAAAAATACTGCACTTTTATCTTCTCTCTCTTAAGATTCTCCTTAGATACCATATTAGGAACAGTGAAGTTATTCTAGGCAAAATTATTTCAATAGATTTTTTTTCTCTTGGTCTTGCATTTGTTCACCAAGATGGATGGAGGAGAATAGAATTAAATGACCCATACCTTGGAAGACAGTGTCTGTTACAAAAGGACAATGCTTCTATTTCCTACTTCTATGTCCTCCTCTTAGCTCTTGCCGGAGTTCCAATTAATCACAGCTTCTTGGCTTCATGTCTAGTGAAGCTGAAGGACTATATGGGCTACACCACTGTGAAATCTTCATTATTTCTCTTTTAAAACTCTTTAAGTTGCCTCATTTGGATGTGGAATTTATTTTCATGTCTTCATTCAATCAGTTCTGCATTGTAGTGAGCCAAATAGGCTCTGTAAACTCACTTTAGGGAGTAAAAATACTAACACAATTTATATCAAAAAGTTTTGGCCTCTCCTTCACTGCTGAATACAATATACTTAGCTAAGTCTTCTAAGAAAACTTTTTTTATTAACTTTTCCATTTGCTCAATTCTTGTCTGAACTTTTTGGCATATGTAATAACAGAAGTCTTCACTATCTCATATTAATAAGGATATTACTTTTGTAAGCCACTTAGAAATGTGAAATCATTGGTTTGAAGTATCCAATCAGATTTTTTTCTGTGTTTCACTGCTTCACATCAAAAGATTTTGTGGAAAGTGTTACAAACAAAAATGTGTAATCCCAACACCTTCTTTCATTGTGAAGAGCACTTTGTCCCTAAATATTTTGACTCAAATTATCTTTTTCAGATAATTACTCTTTGGTAATTAAAGGTAAATTCACAAATTTTGATGCCTTATTTTTTTTAATAACTTTGAATTTAAATTCCAATACAACCTTGTTTCAAACAGTGAAAATATATTTCCTGGTTAAGGACAATTCCAAGGAACCCTACAGGATTTACATGTTTGTTTGTTTAGTGTGAAAAAGAGCCATCTTAATACACATTGCTCCCTCTCTACTCTACTAAATCTCCTTGGATTTCTTTGCATGAAAGACTATTCTTCCAGGCAATTTAAATTTTCGTAATAGGCTAAGTTGTTAAAATTTTGAACAATTAAAATTTACCTGTCATAACTTTAAAACTCTTGAAAATCCTTTATCAGAACCGCTAATTCACCAATCCTAATTCCACCATTACCATCAAAAAGTTAACATGCTATTTTCATGATATAGTATCCAGGCAGCTATTATATTCCAGTGGCTTTGTTATCCGTATATATAACCATATTAGCTGATGCTAAGCACAATTAATTCCAAGATATGGAACCAGATTTTTTCATTTGTGGTTGTTGTTTTTGATGAACTATGTGATTTCTGTTTTCTTTGGGTTTTCCCCCTGTGGTTTATCCTTCTGATATATCATTTTGTATTGTATATACATTTACCTTAATTAGCGAAGGGAAGAGGAAAAGCATAATGGTGAGCCAAAGGACAAAAGGCAAACCAATGCAATAGCAATACTCACAAGACAATATATTGGAAATGTACATTACAACTTGTGAGGGATGAAGGGGTGAAGGAAAACTGTGAAAAAAATGAGAAAAGGTTAACAAATTTGAAAAGTTATGATTTAATACCTTACAATTACTGTAACCCCACTGTTCATCAGTTTGATAATAAAATTGAAAAATAAGCTGCGTAAAATATAATTTCACTGTATTGGCACAGGAAATAATATTCTTTATGTAGTAATATTTTAAAAATCAATACTATTTGGCATCTAATTTGTATTAATTACCCCTTATTTATCAGAGGGTCATCAACTTGAATGTTATCCAACTAGACAATATTTTCACAATATACTTGCCAAATTTTTCAAAAAAGAATAAATTTAGTACTTTCTCATTATAAAACAGAAAACTGTTTAAAATGCTATGGAAACCCATAACTTTTAAAAGTAAGTTGTTAAGAGGACAGAATATATGTGTTCTTCAAAATTCCTATGACTAATAACTACTCATTTTTAAATTCTCAACATTCCTGAGAGATTCTAAACAGTACCTGTTTGCACGTTATATAATTGTGCAATAAATGTAGTTTCCAATGGGGTGTTACAGACTGAGAAGTCAACAGAAAAATAACCACATTGTGGTAGAGGATAAAACTATGAAGCATGTGTAATAATTATTTCTTCAAGAGTAAGCTATTGTTTAACAGCGTAAGCTATTATTTCTATGACTATCAATCCCAAGATTTATGCCATAAAATCATCCTAGCCCAACAGTTTCCAACTTTTAAGGGGCACCTTAAAATTCCTTAATTCACATCATGAATACCTTATCTCTATTTTGAAAAAATACTACACCTCTGCTAATGTGACGCCCTCCTTGTTCTGAAAAGAACACCACAATACATTGATCTGCATCATTTTTCCTCCACTGGTATTCTTGAGATCAGAACACTTGCAAATATTATTTATATTTATACTTTTTTAACTATCATAGATATTCAGGATGCTAAGATAAAAAAATTATGGTTCAAAGCCCACCCAGGCAGGAAGGTTTCTTAGAATCTTATCTCCAAAAAAATTCTCCACAAAAGCCAGACTCAAGTGGCACTGAGGTTGAAGTGGTAGGGCACGAGACTTGAGCATCAACAGGCTCAGAGACACTGTACAGGCCAAGAGTTCAAGCTCTAGGATGAACCAATAAAACAAAAACAAAATTGAAAAGAAACCCCAAACCTAGCATTTTTCTCCATGTATACAGAGGCACGTAAATAAGGAAATGACTTCCTGTTTTACATATAGGTAGAAGAAAGAAGATGTCACACAATTACTCTCTTCATACCATATTAAACCAAACCCTTAAAAATTGTTTTTTCTAAATGTATAAATTAATGTCATCCATTTTTTGGCAACTCTGTCTAGATTATTCACATTAACATAGTATACATGAACTGTGGGAATTGTCTATTAACTATGTTCTAATTATAACTCTCTTGAAAGAATATCTAGACAAATAGAATGCCAGAATCATTTGTGAATTTAACAATTAATCCCTCTACTTAAAAATAATTTTGTAGTATACTATAGAATATGAAATTACAAATAAAACCAAAAAATATATTTTAAATCTAAATTCTAATTTAACAAGGTCTACAAAGTCCTACATTAGACGAACTTTGCTATTTCTCCAGATTTAAGCTTTTGTAATCCTTCAACATTAATTTGGAATCCAACAGAATGAGGCTGACTTACTTTTGCAAATTTTTGGATGGGAATCATGAGCTATTTTTCATCTAGGAATGTTCTGTAATGATGAGAGCATTTAAAACACAAGTGAGGATATATATGAGTTGCATTCAATAGGAAACTTGACTTCTCAAAACATAATGACAAAATTAGCCCAAACTTCCAACTGTGTATTCCTTTTTTGTTGTTTGGTTTGTTTTACTGAGTCAAAATTATTCTACCTGGTCCAGGGAAGGTATCGTTATGTAATTCCACTCTCTAATCTCCTGTTTGAGTGCTAGAATTCCAAGCTTGTAGCACTTTGCCCTGCCATAGTTTGTTTATTTAATCTAGAAACAGACTAGCAATTCTGAACTTCTCCTATGATCTTATCCACTAGACTGAATGCTCAGACTGTTTATGTACTATTTTCAAAGATGTTTTAACATTTGACACAGGATATGAACATTTTCAGATGCACCTGCAGGGTTCCCTGATTCATTCCACCATGGATCCTATAATAATAATGATTACTTGACTTTCTTACTATCTCTGGTCCCTACCTATGTAATATTCTCAACTTCTGGGGGAATGTTCACTTGAAGGCTTTCTAATATTTAAAATTATCATTTGATTCTAATCTTACTCAGGACTTATTTTCTATTGTTTTCTAACTTTTCTACATATTCTGAGAGTTGTTTCATTTGTGTCTTTTTGTGTGCACCTATAAGTGCCTCTGTGTGTATGTGTATGTTCATATGTATGTATGCAAAAACCTAAAGCTGTTATTCAGCAATGTTGCTCGTGACTGGTATTCTAGCTTTTGGCTGATTAATTATAGGTAGTGTCTCAAAGCCTATACTGTCCAAGCTGGATGCAAATTGAACTTCCCAGACTCCTTTACATTCTTAGGTTTTATTTTTCCAGGAGTATCAACTTTTAAACTTCAAACACTTTTGCGAGTGTAAAGTCTAACCTGTAGCCCAGATTTTTAACTCAAGAATTCATATAAAGATAGATGAACATATACATTACATATCCTGAGTGTACACTGTTAGAAATGTGATCATAAACCAAGTTGTTGTGAAATCTGAGGATTGGGGTTTAAAGTCAGCACGGGTAGGAAAGTCCTGGAGACTCTTTTCTCCAATAATTACTAGAAAATTGGAAGTGGCACTGTGGCTCAAGTGCAAGAGCCCTAGCCTTGAGCTGCGTTTCAGAGGGACAGCAACCTGTCCTATATTTCAAGTGCCACAAACAACAAAAACAACAACAAAAAGAATATAAGAAAAGGAAAGAATAAGGAATGTGATCTTAGCCACCAGGTTCATTGCTGGTATAATTCCTGTTCTCTCAAGATGGATTCTTTTTTTCCAGTTACGTGTAGACTCTCCTATATCTGACTTGCATTGGAAACAGAATCATTCTTCCATTCTCCTTTTTGCACATTTACGTGATTAGCAAGCGTGATTTAGAAAGGCAGTGGCCTCATGCTTCATGTTCCACTTAGGAGTAATGCTTTCTCTATATCACTCTCATAAATCTACATATTGGATTTGGCTTTATTTTTTCAATGTTTTCTTATTTGTTGAGTCTTCTATATTTTATTGAACACTTATACATAAACACAGAACTTCTTTTTCTCTTATAATTGCTATTGTTTGTCTTACTCTTAACTCATGTACACTTGGGAAATTCATGCGCAGCACATAGACTCACAAAAATGATCTGAGAACCTTCTTCCCATTTAAAATTCACCTTAATTTACAGAGCACATAGGAAGTTTGAACAAAATGTTCTCATGGATAATGTATTTATAAGCAATTTAAATTTCATTTCTCTTTACTAAGTTGTCTCTGAAACACGTGTTACCTCATGGCCAAAAGTATCTTTGTGCTATTTCAATGAAGCAAGAAAACATTCATTTTTTTTCCGGAGCAGCACCATAGATTGTTACTGGAAGTAAGTGGAAGTAACTGTTACTGGATGTGGAAACTGATCCCAGGAGAGGAATCGAACATAGAGAAATGACAAAGTTCAAGTTAACTATTGCTTTCTTTTTTACTGTATAAGAAAAGGATCCTAGGCTGGAAGGAAATTCTGTCCCTGACTTTTGTGAGTGTGTCCTTTACTCATATAAAACTTGTCTGTGAACTTCTGGTTGAGAGTATTACAAAAGGAAACAATGTGTCATTTGAAGGCCAATATAGAACAAAAGGAAGTCACTTTATTTTAAAAATGTTCTACTGCAAAGAAGCAAAGATATGGAGGCTTTAAATTGTCTTATGGATGGATGTTTCACTCCTGAGATGATTCTCTTGTTGCAGGAATCAGTTATCAATTCCTTTAGTCAAGTCCTGAGTTTTCCATAGCAATAAGGATTCCAAAAAAGCAGGATCCAGTGAGTATGATAAGCAAAAGCAGCCTATTTTCAGACCACCACTATTTTAAGGAGAGTCCCAAAGAAATACCCAGGGTTTGTTTTGTTTCCTTGTTTATTTAGTTTGTGCTGGTTCTGGGGCTTGAACTTAGAGACTGGCCACTGTCCCTGAACAGTTGTCTTTCTTTCCCACCTGGCCCAAAGCTAGTACTCCGCTGCTTGAGCCAAACCTCCACTTCGGGATTTTTGGTGTTTAATTACAGATACGGGTTGACAGACTCTCTTTCCTGGGTTGGCTTTGAACTAAGACAATAAGAAAGCTAAGTGACATCAACTGTATGTACTTCTCTTTTGAACCAAGAAATATTAGATGAAGTTTATTATAAATTTACTATTTGGCAATTTTTAAAGAAGAGAATATGTTTAGCAAAGAAGCCATAACAAATAACTCAGCAAAAGTAGGTGAACTACTCAATCATTTGGGAAGATTACTATTGACTTCATCATTCCTTTGAGGGAAAATTAAAGCCATATTTGTAATTTTTTGTTGGTTGTGATTATTGAATATTGATCCTTGGCATTGTCTCTCAGCTCTTCAGCACAAATTGAGCACTCTACCACTTTAGCTACAGCACCACATCCGAGTATCTGGAGTTAATTGAAGGTAAGTGTTTCATGGACTTTCCTGACCAGGCTGGCTTTGAACCACAATCCTCTGGTCTCAACCTCCTGAGTAGCTAGGATTACAGACATGAGCCACCAACACCCGGCTCATATTTGCATTTTGTGCACTTAATGTCACTATGTAGACAAAGAATGGAAATCTGAACCAAATGATGTGACATTGAAGCTTGCCAGAATGATTGAGTTAGCAAAAAATATGTCCTCCTTTCCCATTTTGTTACATTAATGACCCATGAGCTATGGGACTCTTACATTAGCATCCTCTTCCATCTTTGTAAGTGTATTTAGTATCAGAAACTGTTCACAGAGAAATATAGAAAGACAGATTTTTAGAAAGCAAAGGATATCAGGTGGGAAAGAACAGCATAGAAGGAGATACATTTATCACACAGAGATTAAGAACTAGCCTAGGAGATTTGGAATGCTAAAGGCAATGAGGAATAAGCCTAGTTGATAACTAGTTCTTCAATATCCAAAAATGGTTTCCTAGAACGGTTTCTGCTATACCTTAGTTACGATCATTTTTTCTTTCCATCTGGAGTTATTCCTTCTCTTCTGTCACAACTGTTAATTAGCCTCTGCCCTTTTGGTGCGAAGACTTGCAAAAAGAGTTTCCAAATCTCACTTAGACTGTTGTTGTTGTTGCTACTTTTGTTGTTTTGGCAGTCCTGGAGCTATAACTCGTGCTTGGGAATTTTCCTCAGCTTTATTTTTTTTCCTCAAGGCTAACCATTCACCATTTGAGGCACAGGACCACTTTCAGTGTTTCCTTTGCAATTTATGTGGTACTGAGGAATTGAACCCAGGGTTTCATGCATGCTAGGCAATCACCATACCATGAAGCCACATTCCCAGAACCCTAAATGACTTTCTTAAGATGGCATTACATTTTCATTCTGTAACTATGTATCATAATTTTAACAAGAAAATTTTGCTAGAAAAGAGCATTGAACACAGTACTGAGTCCAGTAAGGCTAGTTGGATAATGGATTACTGTCACAGTGTAGTCAGGGCACAGAGGGAATTACCTCATGGAGCTGGTACAACATAGTGAGCAAGACAGAGCCTGACCCACAGTCTACCTCCAGAATGAGAGGGCCACCTTGGTTTCAACCATATGGAGATGCTGGGCCACCTCCTCCAGCACCCATTGAATCAGTTCCTGAGAGAGAAAGAGAAAGAAAGAAGGTCAGAATTACACTTAAGCCAGGTGCCGGTGGCTCAGGCCTATAATCCTAAGTATAATGGAGGCTGAGATATGAAGATCGTGGTTTATAGCCAGCCCGGCAGGAACACCTGTGAAACTCTTATCTCCAAAAACCACCAGAAAACTGGAAGTGGTGCTGTGACGCAAGTGGTAGAGTGCTAGCTTTGAGCTGAGGAGCTGGGGGAGCTGCCCCAGGCCCAAAGTTCAAGCCCCATGACTGAAAAGAAGTGGACTTCCCACCACAAGAAGTGGATTGAATTGCACCCATTGTCCTAAGGAGCATGGCAGAGAAGTCAGACAGAGCTTCCTGTCAGCTAGGAGTCATTAGTAGGTCACCTGGCTTCTCTGTGCCTCAGTTTCCCCAGCTTCAAAAGTGAACAAAATTAAGGATCCCGTTACTCATAGGGATAGGATAATAAAGAAAAAGAGCCATGTTTTGTTTCATAATCCTATACCTGTTTCACCATTAATAACACACACTATCTGAGATCTTTCTGGGAATCTTCCTATCATATAGTCACAGAATTGCCAAGAACAGGATCAGATGGCCCCTCCCTCTGTGCCTGTCCCTGCTCCAGAGATCCCTCTGCATTAATCCCTTGTTTCCTCAACTGTACCATTAGGAGATTGAAGTCCAATGGTTGAGGCCCAACCCAGAGCTTCACCTCTGGTCAAGAATCAGCTGCCATGGACTGAGTTTGGGACAATCCATCTAAACCAATGACTGAGCGTGGTGCTACATGTCTACCATCCCAACTACAGAAGACCAGGCCTGGTGGATCATGCCTGTCACAGATAGGAGGACCATGATCCAGCCCAGCCTGAGAATATATTAATTCTCCATCTCAGAAATGCCCAAGACAGAAATGCTTGACTCGCATTGTGGAAGACCTGACTGGCAAGCCTTAGGTCTTTAGGTCTAACCCTAATATACCAAAAGAACCAGAGTCCCAGTGCCAGAGGCTCATGCCTATAATCCTACATACTCAGGAGGCTGAGATCTGAAGATCACAGCTCAAGATTTAAGATAGGGTTGGCCTCGCCCATCAGACGTCATGATGAGAAGACCCAGAGTCTGACCTATGCTGTTGCGCTCCATACTAGCAGAACTCATATCCTTACTAAGTGTTGGTCATGCTCTCTGTCCCCCTGGGAAGCCATCCCCTGCAGGCCACACTCCCATGTCCTCTAAATCTCCCACTGCCACCAATCAGGCTCAAGGGAGTACCCAGCTCCATTGCACACAGAACCCTTGTTCTTGTAATTTAACAGTGCTGTGTCCCCTTCAAGCCTCTCACCTTTCCAGGCCCCCAGACCTCAGCTGTGAAGCCCATACATGCCTGAAAAATAGCAGTAGAATTTACCAAAACATTCTTCCTCCTGGTTACAACCCAATTCTACACACACACACACACACACACACACACACACACACACACACACACACACACACACACACACACACACACACACACATTCAGACCGGTGACAGAAAACTCATCCATGCAGCACCTGCAATTTGCCAACTGATCACTCACCTGAGCACAGTCAGGCTGTACAAGGAAAAAGATTTTCTCTCTCTCTCTCTGTCTCTCTGACTATGTCTCTGTCTCTCTGTCTCTCTGTCTTCAGGTGAAAGGTTGACCGAACACAGAACACAAGGGTTCACACAGCAAGGGTGTCTATCTTCTGCATCCAACACCTCCCATCCCCAGAAAAAAAGAAAAAGACCCCACAAGGCAGGTGTAGACATGCTCCTCCCCACCTCTGACTAAAGCCACCGGGTTTTCACCAGGGAGAGGAAGGGTGCAGATGTGCGGCAGTGTGGCTCCCACTACTCCAGGCCAGGGGATCTGTGGCGCCCACTCCTCACTCAACCATATATCTCCCCGTTTCCTGGGATACTAGCTGCTGGGGATGGGGGTGAGATCCTCGGTTCAACACCCACCCCCACCCCTGGGGCACATTTGTGGCAGGGCGTGGGCCAGACTGTGGGGCACAGGGGAGGCGCAGGTCCAGGTCAGAGAGGAGGGGATATGAGGTGCAAGGTGCAGGGATGTGTGGCAGCCACTCACATGTGTTGCTGGCAGAAGCTGTTGGCAGCTGCTACAGGTGTGGCAAGCAGCAATGGCAGAGGCCTGACACACACTCAGGCCCTGAGCAGAGGACAGGGGAGCAAGGACCAGGTCCGGGCCGCAAGCTGGCTCCTGGCCCACCATTGCACCATTGCCTGAGAAAACCATGGGTCTGAGCCCACAGCACCAGGTTTGAAATGCTGCTCCATGGGGAAGGGGGTGAGGGGGCCAGGGCTCAGGCAGGCAGATGGGCCTGAGGAAGGCCTT
The DNA here is from genome assembly GCF_024711535.1 of Dipodomys merriami. NCBI lineage: Eukaryota > Metazoa > Chordata > Mammalia > Rodentia > Heteromyidae > Dipodomys > Dipodomys merriami. The sequence continues at coordinate 876,680 of NW_027204971.1, read as the reverse complement.
TCCTCCTAGGCCTCGAGTATCTTGCTCACCACTCAGCTACCTCTACCTTCCTCAACTGCTGGAAGTGGTGTCAACAAACAGAGGGAATTATGGTGCTACTGGTCGGCATGGAATGTGGGCGTGGCCACCATTCTTGTATCCCATTGGTCAGAAAGAACCATGAAACAATGGGGGTGTGGCTGGAATCCTGTGATGCAGGTAGAATGACGCAGCCCATTCCCCAGGGAACTTTGTCCATGACAGTTGGGGACAAGAGGGTGACCTGCTTTAGCCGGATGGCTGCACAGATTGTTGTCTATGTCTGTTTGTTCCCAGACCTTGAACTCAGGATCTGGGCACAATCTGTGAGTTGCTTTTGATCAAAGCTAGCTCTCTACCACTGGAGCCACATGGCTTTTCTTCTGGCTTTGTTGGCACTAGTTCGACAGGAGTCTCAAGGGCTTTCCTGTCTGGGGTGACTTTGACCATGATCCTCCTTTCACAAACTTGTAAGTTTTAAGGAGGACTGCTGAGAGCCACTGATGCCTGACTAATCATTGGTTTTGCTGATGTTCTTGGACAGACCTGTGAGTTCCCTATCCTCAGGTTGAAGTGGTAGGAGCTGGAGCACACAGTTTGAATCCTGGTCCTACCACCAACAAATGGCAGGAGATCCTATGTAACTCATTCCTATTCATATGACTACCAAAGGAATGTGATGTATATCATGATTAAATGGGCAGTACTTGAATGATTTGAGGATAAAACTATACACAATTACATTATAGGACACTGGTCGATATTAATTAATACTTTATGAAGCATTTAAACAATCGCATTCATTAAATGGAGGCCAAATGAAATACCTACGAATTGGGCATCACATAGCATGGAGATGCTATTTTTTTTCTGCCAGGACTGGAATTTGAACTGATGGCCTAGGTATCCCTGCTGTTGCACTGTGTAGAAAGGGGAAGCTTGCCTCCTTGAATTCAAGAAATTCAAAGTCTGTTCCTTAGGCCTGAAATCGATGCCCACCACTAGAAAACATCCTATTTGTGTACATTTTAAATATATGATTTATATTTATATACATATGTTGATTCTATATTGCATTCAGTGTAGTTATTTATTTTATTTTTTGTTTTATTCATGTATTGACTTCTCATTTTATTGACTAATATGACTCATAGAACAGTGATTACATTGATTACATAGGATATAGGTTTGCATATGTATTGCACATCCTTCCTGACACCCAGGACTTTCACAGAAAAGGAAAACGTGTCAGCATCAACTTCTTACTACATGATTCATTTTTTGGGAGTGCTGGCATCTGAACTCACAGCCTACAAGGCCCAATTCATGAATGGGTGAGTGTCAGCCTGGCATCCTGTGGAAAATTGAGCTGACAGGCAGCTCTGAGTACCTGAAATCGAGCCCCAGCGGTTGACAAAATAAGAACAGATTGACATGCAGATGGTAGTACACTAATAAATATATATCTTTATAGAGTGCCAGAGATGTCTATACATTATTCGGTATTATAGACTACATTCCTACCAATACTTGGGTATTTATAATGCCTCCATATAGTTAATGTTATTGTTTTCATTCTTAACAAACTATTAAGTAAATCAATCAGTATCCTGAAATTATTACATTCTGTAAGTAATAGTATTATTTTAATGCTTCATAAATATTAAATAAAATCAGTCTTCTGAAATTATGCTGTCTAATTTTATAGGAGCATCATTCACCATCAATTCATTCAACCTTGACATTGATAATATTCCCTTGTTATTCCCATGGATGGGAACGAGTCTCTTAGTATCTCCTGCCATTGATTGGTGTCAGGACTAGGATTTGAAATCAAGGCCTACATTGCCACGTGGACCTATGACTTCCTCAATAGTCTGACAACCTTCAGCAATGCAAGGTGAAGTACCCTTTGCAACAATGTCATTCAGACCCAGGAGGGTCACCGTGCAAAGGAAGAAAACATAAAAAGGCCATCTCGCTGCATTTTTTCTGTACATTTTTGCCACACAAGGCTTGGGGGTCTAGGATCTCAGGATCTACTGTATGTCCAGTGGCTGCACCCCAGCATAGGGTGTCGAAGCTGAGGCAGAGTTACCACAACCTGAGTTCAAACCCCCTACTGAGCAAAAAATAATGAAAATAAATTAGCTCCCTGGCTTGCAATTCACCCCGTTTTTCTGCCAGACTATGGATTTGAACTCAAGTTCTGGGGAAATCTGCAGCACTGTGTTAGAAGGGCAAGCTCACCGTACTTGAAGATAAGAAAGTCAGGCCTGTACTCTAAGCCAAAATTCAAGCCCCAGCCTTGGAAAACATACTATTTATATACATTGAAAATGCAGGATTTGTACTTACCTATGGGTGTTCAGTCCATACACGTTTGGTGTGGTTGTTCCTTGTACTTTTTGTTTTATTCATTTATTTACCATTGAATTTACTATGATGACACCCATTCCCTTTATTATATTGATGACATCCTATCACATGGAATCTAAATTTGTAGAAGTGTTCTCCATCATGCCTAACACCCAGGACTCTCAGAGAAAAGGAAAAAAGTTTCACACTTGGTTTCTTACTGCCTGATCCAATTGTTGGTAGTGCTGGGATCTGAACTCAGGGCCTAGCAGGACCAATTGGTGAATAGTTCAAAGTGACCACACCAGCCTGTGAGCAACAAAGGAGTTAGGCCATTCCCAGGATCTGACATTGATCTCCAGGGTGGGTCACGATAGTCATAAATTAATAATTAAAACATAGGATCAATATTTACATATATGTTTTGACAGCATCTTGCCTTTGGAGTACTTTTTCTCCTTATTTTCTGTCTTATGTAAATATTGTGTATTTTACTGAGTAAGGTAACAAATATAACAGTGCTTACATGGAAGACAACCTATTGCCCTGGCTATAGGGTTTCCTATGCATTCTCCATCCAAGCGGAGAATCAGGACTCTCAAAGGACAGGAAAATAGGTGAATCGATGGGCTTCTCACATCAGGATTCATCTTTTGGCAGTGTTGGGATTTGAACTCAGAGCCTATCAGACCCAATTGGGAAAAGGGTCAAGGTGAGGCCCCTGCTTGTGAGCAACGAAGCAGATAGGCCATTCCCAGGACCTGACGTCAAGTCCCAGGGAGGTCCAGACAGTCATGAATTCATAATTTAAACATAGGGTCTATATTTACATACATGTGTAGACAGCATCTTGCATTCGGTGCACTTCTTAATTTGTGTCGAATTCATGGAGTTATTGTGTATTTTACTGAGTATGGTGACAGGTATAACTATGTGGACATGGATGACAACCTGTTCCCATAGTAATAGGGTTGCCTATGCATTCTACATCCTAGTGGAAGCTCAGGACTTTCATAGGAGAGGAAAACATGTTCAACGACTGGCTTCTGATAACAGAATGAATCTTTTGTCAGTGTTGGGATTTGAACTGAGGTCTGGGTAGCTCTGTTGCACCTTGGGGGAAGGGAAATCTCACCATCCTTGAAGACTACAATGTCACGCCTGGTCCAGGGCCTGATTTGAAGCCCCAGGACTGGACAAAACAACAAACATAAGATCTCTCTTTACCTATAAGTGTGGTATGCATCTTGCATTCAGTGTAGTTATTCTTTTTATTTTGTGTCTTTTTTTTTTTTTTGGTCGGTCATGGGGCTTGAACTCTGGGCCTGGGCGCTGTCCCTCAGCTCTTCAGCTCAAGGCGAGCGCTCAACCAATTGAGCTACAGCACCACTTCCGGTTTTCTGGTGGTTTATTGGAGATAGGAGTCTCAAGGTCTTTCCTGCCCAGGCTGGCTTTGAACCGCGATCCTCAGATCTCAGCCTCCTGAGTAGCTAGGATTACAGGCGTGAGCCACCAGCGCCCGGCTTTCATTTTGTGTCTTATTTATGGATGTATTGTGTATTTTATTGAGTATGGTGATAGATATAACTATGCTGACATGGATAACAACCCATTCGAATGGTTTTAGAGTTGTCTATATAGAATTCTCCATCCTCGTTGAGACCCAGTACTTTCATTGGACAGGAAAACAGGTGGATCGATTGGCTTCTCAAATCAATGTAAATCTGGTGGCAGTGTTGGGATTTGAACTCAAGGCCTAGCAGGCTCAATTGGTGAATGGGTCACGGTGAACACACCAGCCTGTGAGGCACTAAGGAGGTAGGCCATTCCGAGGACCTGAGATGAAGCCCTGGTTGGGGCCAATATAGTCATAAATTCATCATTTAAAAAGAGGATCTATATTTCCATACATGGATGGGCAGCATCTTGCATTCGGTGTAGTCATTCTTTTATTTTGTGTCTTATTCATTGATGTATTGTGTATTTTCTTGAGTATAGGATAACAGATATAACTGTGGTGACCTGGATGACAAACTATTCCCATGAGTATAGAGTTCCGTATACATTCTCCATCCTAGCTGAGACCCAGGACTTGCACAGCACAGGAAAACTGGTGCAATGACTGGCTTCTCACATCAGGGTGAATTTTGGCAGTGCTGGGATTTGAACTTTGGGCCTAGGAGGCCCAACTGCCCAATGGGTCCACGTGATCACACCAGACTGTGAGCCACTAAGGAGCTGGTTGGTTCCCAGGAACAGAGATCGAGCAACGGGCGGGCCACAATTGTCCTGAATGCATCATTTAAACATGGGATGTATACTCAAATCTATGTGTGGACTGCATTGTGCATTTAGTGTAGTTATTCTATTTTGTATGCTATTCATGGATGTATTGTGTATTTTCTTCAGTATATGATGACAGGTATAACTGGGCTCACATGATAACAACCTATTTCCGTGGCCACAGGGTGGCCCATGCAGTCTTCATCCTAGCTGAGACCCAGGACTTGCACAGGAAAGGAACACAGGTGCAACAATTGGCTTCTGACATCAGGATGAATCTTTTGGCACTGCTGGGATCTCAACTCGGGGACTAGCAGACCCAATTGACGAATGGGTCCATGTGAGCACACCAGTCTGTGATCCACTAAGGAGTAAGGCCATTCCCAGGACCTGAGATGGACCCCCAGGTGAGGGTGTGGGGGGAGGGCACACAGCAGTCATCCATTCATAAGTTGAAGGTAGTATGCAAATAAGTACACAATTGTATAGAGTAGGAGAGATGATAACCTGTGATGGAATCCAATCTACCATGTGTCTACTGATTTTTGGATCTTTCCAGATGTCTTCATTTCATGACTGTGATGATTATTGTCATGCTTAATCAACACTGCTTTACAAATAAGTGATACCCCATGAGTCTTGCCTATCATTTCCTAGTCACATCATGCATTAACTACTTATTCGATGATATCAATCGCATTCCATGACTTTTCCTGTATCTCAGGATTTCCCGCCATTGCTTTCTCATGGGGGTGGGCTGAATTCAAGCCTCAGGCATGGAAAACATACTCCGTATATACATTTTAAAGACAGGATTTATACTTCCATACAGATGGTCAGTAGATACCGTGTTTGGTGTGGTAGGATTTATACTTCCATATAGATGTTCAGTCCATATCACGTTTAGTGTGGTCATTCATTTGATTTCTTTTTTATTCATTTATTTACGATTTATTCATTGACTTTCATGACACCTATACCATTTATTACATTGTTTACATCATATTACATACCATCTAGATTTGTAGATGTGTTCTCCATCATGCCTGACACCCTGGACTCTCCCAGAAAAGGAAAACATATATCACACTCTGCTTCTTACTCAAAGATTAAATATTTGGCAGTGCTGGGGTCTGAACTCAGGGCCTAGCAGGCCCAATTCATGATTGGATGAGTGTGAGCACAGAAGCCTCTAGCCAATGAAGCTGTGAGGTCGTTCCTAGGTGCTGAGATCATGACCCAGGATTGGCCAAAACAGCAATACATGGATAGGCAGAAGGTGGTATACAAATAAATATATATTGTTAAAGAGTTCCAGAGCTGTCTATCTATGACTGAACGACATCTACTACGTTCCTACCAACTTTTAGGTATTTATTATATTTCCATTGAAAAAATATTATTCTTTTCATGCTCAATAAACTATTAATTAAGGTCAATCAACATCCTAGGATTATTGCATCCAATTTTAGACTAGACAAATGTATGAACTACTCTTTCAATCTGTATTCTTATGCATAGGAATGAATCTCTTGTGATCTCCTGCTATTAGTGTGTAAGGATTATGATTTGAACCCAGAGCCTATGTTGACATGTTGGCTTATGGCTTCCCTGATAGCCTGCCAGCCATCAGCAATGGCAGGCCAGGTCCACTTTGAAACCATGTCATTCAGACCCAGGATGGTCACCATGCAAAGAAAAACTTGTAAAACCCTGAGTCCTCTACAGCTCCCCAATTTTTGTGCTGTTGTGCTTTTTTTTTCTTCCTGCAAACCCTCTGGGCCTAGGGTCCCAGGATCAGCTTTGGGTCCCGAGGCTGCACCCCATCCTAGGGAGAGTGAAGCTGAGTCAGAGTTGTCATGACCTGAGTTCAAGCACCGTGGTTGGCAAAATTAATTAACTAATTAATTCATTAATTAACCAACTAACTAACTAAATTGAAATAATAAAGCTCCTTGGTTTGGAATTTCTTCCAGTTTTCTTTCCTAGCCTGGGATTTGAACTCAGAGTCTTGATGAATCCGTAGCAATGTGACAGAAGGCTCAGAGTTGTTATTACTTGAGTTCAAACCCCATGCCAAGCCAAAAATAAATAAGTCACTGACCTCAGGAGGGAAGTTAGTTGTGAAGATGGGAGGGAAGGGATGGTAGGGGAAAAACAAACGAGGAGGCAACAATGCTCAATAGGAAATGTACTCATTACTTTGCTCATGTAACTGTGACCCCTCTGTACAACATTTTAAAATGAAAAACGTACAAAATTATGTAGTGCTCAAGAAGCACTTTGGGAGTAAGGGATGGATGTCTGAATAGCTGTACAAAATTCTACACTGATTTTTTTCAGTGTTCAGTATGGAACTGAATAAATGTAACTGTTTCTGTTACAAATAATAAGTCACTGTCTTGGAACTGGGGCCAGTATTTCTGCCATTGCTGGGATTTGAGCTCACTGTCTAAGTAACTCTTTTGCACCTTGGGTGAAGGCTAAGCTCCTTGTCCTTGAGGGAAAGATTTTCAAGCTAGTGTTCCCAGGGCCTGAATTAAGGCCTTGCAATTGAAAAAAATATTTGTATACATGTGTAATATAAGATATATAGGTACATATGTATATTTATTTCATATTATGATTATTATTGATTTTGTATTTAATTTTTTATTCATTTAATTGTTTATTTATTTAGTATTATTATACACATAATATTTATTATGTTGTGTACATATATTATAAAATTATACACAATAATTCAGTACATTGACTCATTTTCATTAATACTTAATTAAGTGTTGAAACATGATACATAATTAAATGGAGGCATTTGTCAAGTCATCACATGGTTAGAGTCTGTCCCTAGTATGAGCTTTGTCTTATTTATCTTGAACAACTTCCTATAGGGATTTGTTTAGATGATTTATACTCAGAAGCCTTTTCTTGTGGATAGGCAAGTTGAGGGATAAAATCGTAAGGTTGAGGCTGGGAATGTAGCTTAGTGGTAGAGAGCTTGCTCAGCATGCTTGAATGCCAGGGTTTGAATCCTCAGTGCCACATACTCAGAAAAAGCCAGAAGTTGTGGTGTGATTCAAGTGGTAGAGTGCTAGCATTGAGCAAAAGAAGCTCAAAGACAGTACCCAGGCCCTAATTTGAAGCCCCAGGTCTGGCAAAAACAATACGCCAGATTCCAGTGGCTCTGGAAACCTACTTTCTCAGGAGGCTGAGATCTTAAGATCACAGTTTGAAGACAGCCTAAGGAAGGAAAGCCTGTTAGACTCTTACCTCCAATGAACCATCAAAAAACCCCATGTGGCACTGTGGGTCAAGTGGTAGAGTGTTTGCCTTGAGCTGAATTGCTCACAGACAGAGCCCAGGCTTCAGTTTGAAACACACACTGGATAAAGAGTGAGGGATAATCAAAGTAATTTTCCTATTTGCTATTTATGAGAATATGGTTTGGAAAATGAATGATGATGTACACCAGAATTGGAGTCAGACCTCAAGGTTCAAGTGTAGCACATACATAATCCCAGCCTCTCAGATTCTAGCATTATAAACTTGCATCCTACAAGGTTCTGAAAGGCACATTGTTGAAAGGCTTAATATGCTCCCCAAGCCCTTTGTGATAAGCAGTTGACTTGTATTGTCAAGGTCATTACAGTTCAGACCCTAGCAGAGAACCAATAGCTTACACCCATCACCCTAGCTCAGGAGGCTGAGGTCTCTATCACAGGGTGAAACCAGCCAAGGTAGGGAAGTCTAGGACATTCTGGCTTCCTGTTCTGAAAGGTCAGATGCTCAAGAAATTCCTGTGTTTCGCTTGGTGATGAGAAGTTACTTGCACTCTAAATGTTCTTGGAGTTCTTGAGCTACAGAAGAAGGAAAGAAATATTATTGACCCAATCGGGGTTCAAATGAAGTTCTCAGGATCCAAGCCCTGGCTCTGTTAGCAGAAAGAACTCCAGAGTAACACTGTATTTGAAGCACAGAAAACAGTTTCAAAAGCCAGGCTAGGTGCAGAGAACTAGGCCTGCAGGATTAGGAGGCAGAATGTACACACTCAACAGGGAAGGGAAGTGAGCTGCAAAACCACTTCATTCATTCCAGGCACAGCCAGCAATGGGAGAAACCTGAAACATTTGTTAGAGTTACAGCAGGGTCAGGCTTCTCTCAGTATCTTCAAACGATGACTAATTAAATTTCCTCCCTCAGGTGAAGGGAGCCTCAGGCTATCTTTAGGTTACCTACAGAGAGCCAGTTTTGTGGGGAAGAGGAGAGGAACAGAGTAGAAAACCCTGCTCTCTGGTCTTAAGGTGTGGGCTTTTGACTCTCCATTTTTCAGGTTTGAAGGCCCTCCTATCTCTGCCAGTCCATTTTCCTTACTACATTCTCCACATCATTAATGCAAATCCACAGTCCAAGGAGGAGCAGGGCCATTTCTCTTCTGTCTCCAAGCACCTGAGTTAGAACCTGGCTCTGCCCTCTTGACTCTGGGGCTCTTGGCTGCCTGAGAAGTGGGACAGAGACAGTCATCCTGATCTGCGTTTGTGTGAAGGTGATGCTGGAGTCCTGGAACACTGCAGAAAGACTCGTGACTGGGAAGTGTTCCCTTCTTTCCTTCTGATGTCAAAAACGGATTCATCTATCAGCTTTCTTCCTTCTTTCCTTTCTTCCTTTCTTCCTACCTACCTTCCTTCCTTCCTTCCTTCCTTCCGTCCTTCTTTCTTTCTTTCTTTCTTTCTTTCTTTCTTTCTTTCTTTCTTTCTTTCTTTCTTTCTTTCTTTCTTTCTTTCTTTCTTTCTTTCTTTCTTTCTTTCCTTCTTTCTCTCTCTCTCCCTCTCTCTCCCTCTCTCTCTCTTTCTCTTTTTTTCTTTCTATCTATCTACCTACCTTCCTGACTAGGTAGCTATCTCTTTGCCAGTTGTTGGGTTGAACTCAAGGCCTGGGCACTGTCTCTAGCACTCTGCTACTTGAGCCACAGCACATATTCTGGTTTTTTCTGTGTACGGGTGCCTGAAGAATCGAACCCAGGCCTTCTTGCATGCTAGGCAAGCACTCTCTCGTTAATCCATATTCCTAGCCCCTTCATTTTTTTCTTAATGGTAGTTTTTACATAAGTATGCTACCATTTTATGTTCTCAAGTTTAATTTTCTGAATATCGGTTATTTCCAAGAGACCTGATCTCTTCCCCTGCCTGATTTGTGATTGTTCCTGCATTGCCCTCATGATAAAATGTAAATAAAGGCTGTTGAAAGCTTCAGTGTGCATCATATAAAGACACAGGCCTAGAGCCCTGGAAGAGAAAAGCAATGGGCCTGAAATGAAGAGAATGATGCAGTATGCACAATTAGCATATCTGAAAAATAAACCAGTAAATAAAAGCAGAGTTTGCACTATGGGAGGTAATTTACATACACACATAAGTAGGTAGGGCACTGATACATAAAGTTGGCCTTCTCTTTTTGAATTTTTTTGTGGCCATCCCAGGGCTTAAACTCAGGGGCCGATGTGTTCCTGAGCTGCTTTGCTCAAGGTTGAAGCTCTACCACCACCACAGCTCCACTTCCCGCCAGCTGGTAATTAATTGGACATAAGCAATTCCCAGGCTTTCCTGACTGTCTGGATTGTATCTCCTGCTCAGTTTTTTCTCTCAAAGCTGGAGCTCTACCCTCTGGGCCACTGCTCTACTTCTGGTTCTCTGGTGGTTTATTGGAGAAAATAGTCTCAGAGACTCTCCTGCTCAGCTGGCTTGAATGGCTTTCTCCTGAGGAGGCTTCAAGTGGTTTCCTCAGGGATTCACCAAGGAGCCTCTCCACACAAACCCTTAGTCTATATTTCGAGGAGTACTAGAGAAAAATGGAAACATTGTTATACCGCAGTCGCAGGACCCCCACCAAAAAGACCACCAAGAGTCAGACTTTACAGCTGTTGTAAGGTTTTATTTAAACGCGCTGCATCTCAGGCCTTGTCCTACACTCCTACACAGTAGCACCTAGGAGGAGCGCCCAAAGGTAAACATTTTACAGGGTATATAAAGTCACACAACCAACCAGGTGTTTGTATTACCACCATGTGTTGCTCTGCTAGAAATAAGCAACAAGTGGTCACTGCCTCAAAACTTTAACCCTTCATTCCCCCCCTTGACTTATGGTCCTGGAACACAATCTTGTGGCTCCAGCCTTAAACTGAACTCCAACAGCTCTTGATCTTGAATGGGTATAGCCATATTATTAAACAAGTATACCAATAACAATCAGTTCATTTTTCTTTTCTTGAGGAGTATGCAGACTGGTTGGGTAAGATGCTTGGAGACTTCCCATGTTTCCCCATGCTTGTCCAGGGCAAAGGGGTCAGCCTGTCTGGCATGGGAGCAGTGGATCCAAGCAGCAATGCCACAGTAGCAGCAGGGCTACACACCAGTAGCACCATGTAAGGGTGGAATCATGTAAGGTCCCTTCCACTGTGGCTCCAGAGATCTCAGGTTTTGCCTTCGAACAAACACCCAGTGCCCTGGTTTAAACAAATGGGGGTAGGAATAGAAGCAGAATCATATAATGCTCTAAGCTGGGGCCACATCCTCTTATGCACCAGCTCTAAATAGTCAAGCTTACACAGAAATTCAATATCATCCAAATCAGCAAACAATTCAGTCTAAGGCTAGGGATAATGGGTTGAAGGTGTCCATACATTATTTCAAAAGGAGTAAAGCCAAGCTGATAGGGTGAATTTCCTACTCTAAACAGGGTAAAAGGAAGCAGCAATACCCAGTCTGCGCCAGTCTCAAAAGCCAATTTAGTTAAGGTCCCTTTTAGAGGCTGATTCATTCTTTCTACCAGCCCTGAACTCTGGGGTCTATAAGCACAGTGCAATTTCCAATCCATCCCCAGTGCCGCGGCTATTCCCTGACTTACTTTTGGGACAAAGGCTGGTTCATTGTCTTACCAGATGGTGGATGGGATGCCATACCTGGGTAGGATTTCTTCCAGGGTCTTCTTAGATATGACGTGCGCAGTCTCATGCTTTGTTGGGTAGGCTTGAACCCATCCTGAAAAGGTGTCTACAAAAACTAGCAAATATTTATATCCAAATTTTCCAGTTTTAATTTCTGTGAAGTCTACTTCCCAATATACACCTGGCCTATCTTCATGGAGGCAAGCTCCTTTTGTAACCAGTTGATTAAGGGCATTGGTAAGTTGACAGGCTTTAAAATTTTTAACAATGTCCTCAATGAGTTGATTTCCTTGCCTGATTTTTACTTCTGAGTGTAGGAACAAGTCCTCCATTCTTCAGTTCCCATGTGAGAGACCCGATGGATTCTCATAAGAATCCTCTTGCCCAATCTTTGTGGCAAGATAAGTTTTCTCTCACCAGTTTTCCACCAGTCTTTATTTCTTTCTCTGTTTGGGGATTTATAGGCCATTGAATTTTTCTTTATCCACTCCAAATCTTCTTGGGAGTACTGAGGCTCAGGAGGCAAAGCTTGGGGCCCTGGGTCTACTTCTGCTTTAGGCTGGAGATCCACCCCCTTAGCTGCCTGATCGACCAAGTTATTTCCTTTGGTTATTGAATCAGTTACCTTTCAATGGCCAGGACAGTAGATAATGGCAATATTTGCTGGTTCCCATAAGGCCCGGATGAACCTTAAAATTTCTTGTTCATTTTTAATAGCCTTTCCCTTAGCTGTCAAACCCTCTCTTGGTAAATGGCTCCATGGACATATGCAGTGGCAAATGCATACCGACTGTCCATGTAAATGTTTAGTATCTTCCCTTTTCCCATCTGTAGGGCTTTTGTTAGTGCCACTAGTTCTTCTCTTTGTGCAGACATTCCCTGGAGGAGTTCTTCTGCCCACACTATCTCAGTGTCTGTGGTGACTGCTGCACCAGCGTACCTTTTTCCATCTCAAATGAAACTGCTGCTGTCTGTGAACCAGGTATGGTCGGCGTGCGATAGTGATGAGTCCAACAAGTCTGGCCTCTTTTCTTTGGCTTGGTCACTCTTTTCACACTCAATTTCACATTCTCTGTCATTCCTTTCCTGTCTTTGGTACTCTCTCTCTCTCTTACTGTAAACCTTTTCCGCTATTGCTACTAGATTCCTAATAGACTTTTCACCAAGTCTGTCTAGAGCCTGCAACTTCTACTTTATGTCTGGTGCAGCTTGATTTATATAGGCAAACATAATCATCTGAGCCGACTCCTGGGTCTCAAGATCATACAGGTATATTGACTAAAAGCTTCCCTGAGCTGCTCAAGATATGCTGCGGGATTTTCACTTCCTCTCTGTATAACAGCATAAACTTTGGCCATATTAGTAGGTTGGCAAGTCTCTTCCTTGAGACCTGCCAACAGAGCCTGACGATAGACGAAGTGTCGCTCCCTACTTTCAACTGTATTGTAGTCCCATGTTGGTCGGATCTCAGGAAAATAGACAGTGATCAGGGCAGGATCCATAATAGGTGCTCTTGTGGGGCCAGGGATATGTTTCCGGACTGTCTCTTGGATACAGTCTCTCTCTTCGGTGGTAAAAATGACCTGTAAAAGCGGACTAAAATCATCCCAAGTGGGCTGATGAGTAAAGAGAACAAATTCAAGCAAACGAATTAAATCCTGGGGTTTCTCAGAAAAGGGGGCATTTTGGGTGTGCCAATTGTATAGATCACTGATAGAAAATGGACAATATTAGAGTTGCTGTTGACCATCCACATCCACAGGACCTATGGAGCATAAGGGTAAAACAGCTGCATTAGAAGGGGGATTGATCCCACGGCATCTTCGAGTGACTGGCTCCTCAGAAACGTTAAGGGCAGGTGCCGAGTGTTCTATAGCTCGCTCTTCCTCTTGATCATTCTCAGGTTCTGCAAAAGGAACCTGGAAAGCAGAGTATGGGGGAGGAAACATTTCTTATTTCAAGTTATCTCCCTGAAAAACCAGGGGGTACCTTTTCTTTCCCTGTGTCTCAGTTTCTTTTTGTAAGTGCAAGGGACTAGATGGAGTGGTATCTATGGTTTCCAGTCCTGTCAGACGTACAGTCCAAAAAACAATAAACAGTACAAACAAAACACATGCAGGCCTGACAGTTACAAAAAAAAGCTTACAAAGTGGACATCTCCCAAATTGGTCCACTGACTACTGTCATGGTGGGGTTCCACACCCACACCACACAGCAGAAGGAGCAGAGCCACAGTGGGCGAGTTGGGCCTCTGTTAGGAGGCCCTCTTGGTCAGTTCTGGCCCAACACTGAACCAACCTCCGCCCCACAATTAACACAGTGGTGTTCCAAGGGCCGCCCCCCTCCCTGCCCCACACAGCGGGGTTCCAAGGACCCCGCCCCACATGGCAGGGTTCGAAGGACCCCTGCCCCACAAGAGGATCTTGGACATCTCCTAGTTCCTCCAGGGTTGTGGTGAAAGGGCGCCTGCTTCAACAACCCTTTACAAATCGGAGTGGCCATCCTCACAAAGGAAAATGAAAGTAAAACAGACAAATGACAGGACAAGACAAATTAATAAAGACAGCGCTGTTTTACCTTTGGAGTCTGAGATCTCGGAGGTCTTTGGGGGGATCCCAGACAAGCCCCCACTATTATGTTATACCCAGGTCGCAGGATCCCCACCAAGAAGACCATCGAGTGTCAGACTTTACAGCTGTTTTAAGGTTTTATTTAAATGGGCGGCAGCTCGGTCTCATCCTACACTCGAACACAGTGGAGCCTAGGAGGAGAACCCCGAGCTAAAGATTTGCAGGGTTTATAAAGGCACACAACCAACCAGGTGTTTGGATTACCACCAAATGTTGTTCTGCTAGAAACAAGCAACAAGCGGTCACTGCCTCAAAACTTTAACCCTTCACATGAAGATGCTACTAGTGTGTTCTAGACACTTAATGTTGGAGACACAAAGCACTCATAATTATTAGATCACTTTATAGGCTAAAGGAGCAATGCAGACTGTATGAGGATCGCTCCAGCTTTCGGTTCTCATATCCTGAGACAGTAAATTCACAGCAGCTCAATGCTAAGTAACAGAACTGGCATGTACTGTGGATATTTGCTCCCAAATCCTGTGACACTCATTTCTCAATTTTGGCCTCAAACTTGTGACCAGAGGGGAAGATGAGGAGAGAAAATCCTTCTCAGGGAAAGCAGCTGTAAAAAACATTGGGTAGTTTACTTATAAATTATAACCTTGGGAATGACCATTAAGAAGTCAGATTGTCCAGATTAAAAAATGAAGAAGAGAAGAAAAAAGGTGCCAGTGACTGCTGCTGTAATCCCAGGTCCTCAGGAGGCTGAGATGTAGAGAAACTTAGTTTGAATCCAACCAGTGTAGGAAAATTTATGACACAGTTATTTCTAAGAGATCACAGAAATACCCAAAAGTGGGGTTGTGACTCAAGCTTATTGCACTACCCTTGAGCAAAAGGAGCTCAGGGACCGTGTATAGGCTTATACTTCCACCCTAGGACCTGGCCCTTCAAAAAGAGCCTGTCTTTGTTTTTGCATTGTATTCTTATAGGTGAAAATCCAGAGTAGCTATGATGAATCGCACCAACCGAGGAAATTTGTATTCAGTACAATGAGTTCATAACAGACAGACTTCTTTCAAGATAGTGCATGTTCCGGGGCTCCCTTCACTGTTCACATTGTAACTTAAGGGTTTCTCTGCATCACAGGCCTGCTGGAGGAAGACTATCTCATTGTCTGGACACGCACACAAAAGCCCTCACTCCTGTACAGCTGGGTAACAAACAACTCCATCTGGGCCAGTTAGTGAGGATGAGTGTGGGCGGGCTCTGAAGGTTACAAAAAATAATTCCTCTTTGTACCCTTAGCTATCTCTCTCCTCAGTGCTCTGTTTTAACAGGAGACTTTCATTTGTGCCACCTCCCATGGCAGGCCAAGTTATGTGCAATTATCCTGACTTTGTGAGATTATAGTCTGGTGATCAGTTACAGTGCTCAACATAATTCAGTTGCCTGCCTGAAGGGCAAACAACTAGGGCACTGAACATAATGATACGATTCATTGCAGGCAATTTTGGGCCTATGATGCCGCTCCTATGTTTCCAGAAGCTTGGGAAATCCAAGCACATGTTGGATATCACAAAGCTTCCTGTCATGTAGGACTGGTGAAGCTCATCAGGTTTTGAAACCTTTGACTTCTCCTAGTTGGGCCCTGGGTGGCTAGGTTTTGGGATTGAACACAGGGCTGGGTGCTGACCATGAGCTCAGTGCAGAAGCCCAGTACTTTTCCACTTTGTGCAACAACATCACATCTGGTCTGTGATGTATGTGTTTGTGTGTATGTGTGCACATCATGTTGTGTGTGTGCACGGGTGTGAGTGTGCATGCACACATATACATGAATCTTGAAGCTTGACCTCCTGATCTGAGCACTGTACCTAGTTTCTCTTGTATAATGATATCCCTCTCCCACTCGAGCCACAGAGCCACTTCAGGCTTTGTCCTAGTAATGTGGTCCTGAGAAATGAAGCCCAGGATTTCATATATGCAAAGCATTCTACCACTAAGGCACATTCCCAGCCCTCTACTTCAGCTTTGTTAGTTTATTTCTGTCTTTTTTTATTGTTGTTGTTGTCGATTGAAGGAGTTGAAGTCTTGGCCTTGGTGCTGTCCCTGTCCTCTTCAGCTCAATTCTTGTGTTCTACCATTTGAGTCATAGGGCTTCTTCCGGTTTTCTGGTGGTTCATTGGAACTAAGTTTCTCAGGACTTTCCTGCTTAGGCTAGCTTTGAACCATGATCCTCAGATCTCATCCTCCTGAGTAGGTAAGATAACTCACATGACCTCAAACACCCAGCTTCCCCTTCAGGTTCTTAGTAGTGAATTGGAGATAATAGACTCATGGTACCTTTTGTGTGTGAGATAGTTTGGAACCCAAACCTTTAGAACTCAGCTTCCCAAGAAGGCAGGATGACAGACTTCAGCTACTGACCCCTTGGCCATGGCCTCTGCTGCAAGGGGGTCCATGGCTCCACGTGGTGGAGTGCTAGCCATGAGCTCAAGAGGTAAGAGTCAGTGCCTCAGCCCCAAGTTCAAGGTTCATGACCAAGAAAAAATCAAACCAAGCCATTTTCTGCTGAAGACAACTCATGAGTCTTCAGTAATACATAATTTTGTCCCTGACATGGGGACCTATTTGAGCCTCAATATTCTTGTCTGTATAATTATCTAAGTTATGGGGCTCTTACATAGAAAAGTGGTAAGAAGGCACCCAGTTAAGGACATAGCACATGGCACTCTTTGCACCACTCAGCACAGAACATCCTGTGAAAGACTCAGCACCCAGCACCCAATGCAGGACTCAGCACACTGCATCCTGTGAAAGACTCAGCATATAGCACCCTGTGCAGGACTCAGAACAGAGCAACCTATGGAGGACTCAGCAAATAGCTCCATTCCACAAGCTGTCATTAGAATTAGGGTGCTTTCATCAGTATCACCATTCTTTGAGGAAAATTTACAAACCATAGAAGTTCACATCTAATGGTTTAGAGGGGTGGTTTTCTGGGGTGTTAGCCATGGGGCTTGAACTCAAAGCTCTACCACTTGGATCCACATTTTGAGGTGTCTCTCAGATTTCCTTCCAAGACTGGGTTTTAAAGCCCCTGAGCAGCTAGGGTGATGGGCATAAGCCAGGATGACCTGGGTAACTCGTGGAGCTGGGTTGCAGCCGTTTACATGTGGCTAAGTCAGGTTAGGTGGCAGCTGTCAGCATCAGACTCCTAGATTGCTCTGTAATGAGCAATAAGTGTAGGATGTGCACTAAGTTTAATTAATATTTTATTAAGCAGTTAGAATATCCTACCTTTATTTTGCATCAGACCTGTGGCTTGAGTAAGAGCTTAGACATTGTGCCTAAACATTTGTGCTCAAGGCTAGCACTCAATTGATTGAAAGACAGCAGAACTTCTGGGTTTTCTGTTCTGTGGCACTGAGGAATCGCACCCAGGGCTTTGTGCTTACTATGAGAGCACTCAATCCTGAGCATCTGGAGGGAATGAGGTGTAGAGATTGCTACATATAAATATATACAGAAAAAGAGATTTCTGCATATTATTAAATTATAGATAATATTGCTACCAATTCTTAGTTATTAAATTATGTCTCCATTTAATGATGTGTCCCAGTTAACAATTAATAAAGCATTAATTAATAATTACTCAATATCCTATAATTGTTTATCATATATGTACATATATCCATACATATAATTAGATATTTCATTGAATGAGACCAATGTCTATATATTATTAAATTATGCATCATGTGTTACTCCCAATTATTAGTTATCTAATTATGTCTCCATGTAATTTTTATTCTGTTCATGCTTAATAAAATATTAAACAGTGCACATCCTACAATTATTGTGTCTAATTTTATCCTAGAATAATTCACTACTAATTCAATCTGTTTATCATTTACTGTAGTGGCAGTTCTTCTACCTATGATGTTTTTTAACTTTATTACATCATATTACATAGCATATAGATTAATATCCAAATTATATATCCTACCTGACACCCAGCACTTTCACAGAAAAGGAAAACATGTGTCATGTTCAGCTTCTCACTACAAGATTACATTTTTGGGAGTGTTTGGATCTACACTCAGGGCAAAGAAGTCTCAGTTCATGAGTGGGTGACTGCCAGCACAGCAGCCACTAGCCAATTCAGCTGCCAGATAGTGCCCAGGCCCTGAGATTGAGCCCTGTATGTTGACTCCAAATTGTGCTTAGTGTAGTTATTCATTTTATTTTTTATTTGTTTACCATTTATTTTATTGACTGCTATAACACATGGAATATTTACTATATTTATTACATAGGATATAGAATTGCCTATGTATGAAACTTCACACCTGACACCCAGGACTTTCACAGAAAAAGAAAACATGTGTCACCCTGTGTCTTACTGCATGATTCAATTTTTGTTAGTGCTGGCATCTGAACTTACAGCCTACAAGGCCCAATTCATGAATGGGTGAGTGTCAGCATGCCAGCCTGGGGCATATGGAGCCAACAAGCAGTTCCCAGCACCTGAGATTGAGCCCCAGGGGTTTACAAAACAAGAACAGATGGACATGCAGATGGTAGTACACAAATAAATATAGATCTTTATAGAGTGCCAGAGATGTCTGTACATTATTCAGTTATATAGGCTACATTCCTATTAATTCTTGGGTATTTATTATGCCTCCATGTAATTAATATTACTGTTTTCATCCCTAATGAATTATTAATTATATTGACCCCTGTCCCGAAACTATTGTGTCCATGTAATTAATAGTATTCTTTTAATGTGTCAAAAATATTTATTAAAATCCATCAGCCTCCTAAAATCCCTCTTTAATTTTATGCTAGTATCATGCAGGAACAAGTAATTCAACCTTGACATTCATATCTTTCCATCACTATTCCTATGAATAGGAACGAGACTCTTAGGATCTCCCTCCATTGGTTGGGGTCAGGACCCGACTTCGAACACAAAGCCTATGTTGTCGTGTTGGTCCATGGCTTCTCTGGAAGTCCGACAGCCTTCATCAATGCCAGGTTAACAACACTTTTTTCAGCCCTGTCATTTAGACCCAGGATGGTCACCTTGAAAAGAAAACAAATGTAAAACAGGCAGCCATTGCAAGTTACTGGGTTTTTTTCTGTGTCGTTTTATTTATTTATTTATCCTCTCAGCCTTTGAGGCCCAGGAACCTAGGTTCGGCTGTGGGTCCAGTGGCTGCAACCCAGCCTAGAGTGATCAAAGCTTAGGCAGAATTGCCATGCCCTGAGTTCAAGTCCTGTGCTTGACAAAATAAAAATATGTAATACATAAATGCATACATACATATATACATTAAAATATTTAAACAATTTTTAGGCTACTTGGTGTTGTATACACGCCATTTTTTCTGCTGGGCCTGGGATTTGAACTCAGGGGCTAGGTAAATCTGCAGTACTGTGGGGGAAAGGAAAGCTCACAATGCTGGAAGACAAGAAAGACCGGCCTGTTCCTAGCACTTGCTAAAATAATATTCATATACATTTTAAATACATGATTTATATTTACATATACATGTTTATTGCATATTGCAGTTAGTGTAGTTATTCATTTTATTTTGTTTTTTTATTTAGTTATCATATATTTTAGAGGGTCAATTATATATTTTAGTGGATCAATGTTAGCCCACCAGGCTGACGCAAGTGAAGTTGTCGGGCAAAATTGAGGACCTGAGATGAAGCCCTAGGAGTGGCCAATATATATAAACAGATATATGTGTAGATTGCAGCGTGTGTGTGTATTTACATACGTATATGAATCTATAAATAAAGTTATAGAGACAGATAGACATTTATGTAGATTCAAGTGTGTAACTCTATATAAAGAATGATAACCTATATCATATTTTTATATATTCTATTACTATGAATTATTTGGTCTAAAATTATGCCACCATTAATTTATCACAGTAGGAGACTTAATAAAGTGTTAATTAAGTCAATCAATGACCTATATTTATTGCGTACAATCTTATAATACAATGACTAGCTAATTAGTAGTTCAATTGGTACATTACAAAGATTCTATTATTGTTCCTATAGATAGGAACGAGTAGGTGGAAGTCCCAGCATCAAACTCAGGGCCTAGGTGTCTTGGTTGGGCTCAGGCTTCACTGACAGCTTGCCAGCCTTCGGCCATGCAAGGACATGTGCAATTTTCAAGCCGAGTCATTGAGAGCCAGGATGGTCACAGTGCAAAGGAAACAAAGGTAAAACTGTTGTCTAAAATTTCCTGGTTTTTCCTCCTCAATCTTGGTTGTTTACTTTTTTGCCAGAGCTGGGAGTTGAACACAGGTCCTAGGATCCCTGGATCATCTGTGGGTTTAAAAGCTGCACCCCAGCCTAGGGTAATCAGGGCTGAGTCAGAGTTGTGGCGACCTGAGTTCAACCCCCGTGCCTGCCCCCCAAAAAAAGTTAAGGTCCTGGCTAGGAGTTTGGGCCACATTATCTGCCATACCTTGAATTTGAACTCAGAGACTAGGTAACACTATTGTGCTTTGGGTAAAGTGAAAGCTAACCTAGAAGAAAAAAATAACCGGAGCATTTCCCAGTGTGTGAATTCCAGCCCTAGAACTGGCAAAAATAATATTTATATACATGTATAATATATATCATACATATGTATTTGCATAGATATTACATATTGTACCTAGGGCACAATATATCCACAGAAAGGAAATTAGCTTCTTACTCCACCAATTGACTTCAGCACTCCTGGGATTTGAACTCAGGGCCTGGAATGTCCAATTCATCAAGGGGTCAGTTTAAGCACAGCAGCCTCAAACAAATTCAATGCCAGGCAGTTCCCAGGTCCTGAGTTCTAGCCCCATGAGTGGCCAATATATAAATAGATAGATGTGTAAATTGCTGAAAATAAGTGTATATAAATATATAGAGAGAGATGTATACATATATTCCGCTGTACATTTAAATATAAATATATTTATAGAAAATATAAATATATTTATAGAATGTGAGATGTCTATATATTATTAAATTACATGTAAAATATTACTAATAATTATTAGATATTAAATTATGCCTCCATTTAATGAAGTATCATGGATTAAGGCACATTAAAGTGCTTCCTTGTGTAAATGGAGCTCAGGGACAATTTCTAGGCTCAGTTTAAGCCTCAGGATCTGCACTAAAAAAAAAGAACCAGTAACTGCATGTGTCTGCATATATATGCATATATTTCTTTCAGTCAACATCCATAGTCGTTATGAAGATTAGCACCAAGCTAACAAATTTGCTTTGAGTAGAATGATATCATAACACAGAGAGTGCTTTCAAGACAGTGCATGTTCCTGGTCAAAAAAAATTTAAGACTCTGGCTTTGAATTCACACCATTTTTCTGACAGGCCTGGGATTTCAACTCAGGGTCTGATTAACTCTCTGGCACTGTGGGGGAGGGGAAACCCACCATCATTAAAGACAAGAATTTCAGACCAGTTTCCAGGGCCTGAATTCAAGCCCTAGCACTGGAAAAAATATTATTCATACATGAGATCTATTTACATACATGTGTTTACTCCATATGACATTTATTACCTTTATTTTTATTTATTTTATTTAGTATTATTACATATATAAAATTTATTTCATTTATTACATTTTATGACATGGATTTATTTGCATATAGATTATACATAATACAGAGACCCAGGACTTTCACAGAGAATGAAAAAAATGAGTCAAAATTGGCATCTGACTCCACATATAAACTTTTGGCCATGCTGGGATTTGAACTCACACCCACAGTGCACAAATAATGAATGGGTCAGTTGTAAAACAAAAGCCTTTGCAACCTGAACTGCCAGCCATTTCTGAGAACCTGTGATCAAGCAATATTAGTGGCGGATAGATAGATAGATTAGATAGATAGATAGATAGATAGATAGATAGATAGATAGATAGATAGATAGATAGATAGATAGATAGATAGATAGATAGATAGATAGATAGATAGATAGATGTGTAGTTTGCTATGTATATGAGAGAGAGAATGTGAGGATATTAAATTACATATACTATGAATTATTAGTTATTAAATTATGCCTCCTTCTAATGAAATGAAGTATCATGGTTGAATACTTACTAAAGCATTAATGTAAAAGTAGTCAGTATTCCTTGATTTGGAGAATCATACCATGGTGCTAGAATGGAAGACAGTATCCAATACTTTTTGTGTGGCATTCTATAAAGGAATTGTTACTTTTATAACATTCCATTAGGCATTCCCATGGATAGGAATGATTTTCTCAAGATCTCCCTCCATTTATAGGTGGCAGTCCAGGCACTTCAACTCCAGGCCTGGGTGTTTTACTTCAAAATGCAAATGATTGGAATGACACTGTGAAGATTTCAGACTGTCAGGATGAAAGAAAAGAATGAGAAGAAAAGAAAGCCAAGTGTCAGTAGATCCTACCTGTAATCCTAGCTCTTCAGGAGGCTGAGAGGTAGAGAATACCAGTTTGAATTCAGCCAGGACAGGAAATTCCACCACACTCTTATTTCTGAGGGATTACAGGAATATAAAATTCCCATGAATGGGTCTATGACTCAAGGGCAGAGTGCTACCCTTGAGCAAAAGGAGCTCAGGAACATTGCCTATGCTCTTAGTAAAACACCCAGACATGCCAAAAAAAAAAAGCCAGTAACAACATGTCTCCCCAAGTATGTATGTATGTATTTCTATTGGTGAAGGTCTAGAGTTCCTGCGATGAAAGGTATCCAGCTAGGAAATTTCCTTTGAATAGAATGATTTCATAGAACAGAGAGAGTTTTCAAGACAGTGCATCTTCCGGGGCCCCTCTCATGTTCCCATTATAGGCTGAGGTTTTCTCCACATTGGGGACTGCTGGAAGAAGTCTTCCTAACTGTTGGAACATGTTGGAACTGTTGGAACATTTTTTTGGGATACAACAGAATGATGATAACTTATTTTTCAAATTTTGGATGGGAATCCTAAGTCATTTTACATCTAGGAATGTTCTGTAATGAAGAGAGAATTTAAAACACAAGTGAGGATTAAGTATGAGTTGTATTTCAACAGGAAATTTGACTCCTCAAAAGATAATGACAAAATTAGCCCAAATGTCCAACTATGTATTCCTTTCTTGTTTGTTTTGTTTTATTAAGACAAAATAACCTGGTCCAGGGAACATATCACTATGTAATTCCATTCTCTAATCTGCTGTCTTAATCTCAGTGCTAGAATTCTAAGCTTGTATCACATTGCCCTGCCATAGTTTCTTGGTTTATTTAATCTAGATACAGACTACCAATTCTGAACTTCTCCAGTGATATTATACACCAGAGTGACTGCTTAGACTGTTTACTATTTTCAAGGATGTTCTAATATTTGACACAGGATATGAATATTTTCAGATGCACCTGCGGGATCTCTGATTCATTCCGCCATGGATCTGATCCCTTTAATAATGATTATTGACTCTCTGACTATCTCTGATCCCTAACAATGAAATATTCTCAAACTTATTTGAAGGAAGTTCATTTGAGGACTTCTAATATTAAAAATTATCACTTGATTCTAGTCTTGTTCAGGACATATATTTATTGTTTTCTAACTTTTCTACACATTCTGAGGGTTGTTTCATTTGTGTATTTGTGTGTGCATATATAAGTGCTTCTTTGTGTATGTGTATGCTTGCATGTATGTATGCAAAAGCCTCAAGCTCTTATTCAGCTCATGACTGGTATTCCATCACCTGAGCCATTCTTCCAATCCAGCTTTTGTCTGCTTAATTTTATATAGAGTTGCAAAGAGTGTTCTGGCCAGGCTGGATGCAAACTGAACTTCCAAGACTCCTTTACATTCTTAGGTTTTATTTCTCCAGTACTATCAAATTTTAAACTACAAACATTTTTGAGGGTGATGTCTAAGCTGTAGCCCAGATTTTTAACTCAAGAATTATTTTTTGTTTGTTTGTTTTGGTGGGGGGTCCGGTCATAGGTCCTGAACTCTGGGCCTGGGCTCTGTTCCTCAGCTCTTCAGCTCACGGCTAGCCCTCTACCACTTGAGTCACAGCGCCAATTTTGGCTTTTTTCTTTTTTGCTTAAGTGGTGCTGAGGAATTGAACCCAGGGCTTCATGCATGCAAGGCAAGAGCTCTACCACTGAGCCACCTTCCCGGCCTCTAACTCAAGAATTCTTATAAAGATAGATGAACACACACATTACATATCCTGAGTGTATACTGTTAGGAATGTGATCATAAGCTGGGTCATGTTGAGATATGAGGATTGAGGTTCAAAGCCAGCCCAGGTAGGAAAGTCCCAGAGACTATTTTCTCAAATTAACTAAAAGAAAACTGGAAATGGCACTGTGGATCAAGTTGTAAAGCATTAGCCTTGAGCTGAATAGAAGAGAGACAGCTCGCAGACCCACAGTTCAAGTGCCAAGACCACCGCCAACAAATATGTCTGAGTGTGTATGTATGAGTGTAAAGAAAAAAAGAAATGTGATCTTAGCCACCAGTTCATTGCTAGCATAATCCCTGCTCTCACAAGATGGATATATTTTACAGTTAATTCCATGTTGTTATATTTGACTTGCATTGAAAACATAATTATTCTTCCATTCTACTTTCTACAAAGTTGCATGATTACCAAGCATGATTTACAATGGGATTGGCCTAATACTTCATGTTCCACATAGGAGTCTTGCTTTCTGTATATCATTCCAATAAATCTACATACTCAGCTTGGCTTTATTGTTTCAATGTTGCCTTATTTGTAGTCTTCTATATCGTATTGAGCCCTTATACTTAAACACAGAACTTCTCTTTCTCCTATTATTGCTATTGCTTCCTTACTGTTAGCTATGTACACTTGGGAAATAATGAAAAGCACATACACTCACAAAAAGAATGTTCTGAAAACCTTCTTCCCATTTAAAATTCACCTTAATTTACAGAGAACTTACAAAGTTTGAACTCAATGTACTCATATATAATGTATTTATAAGCAATATAAATTTCATATTTTCCTTTTACTAACCTGTCTCTGAAACACGTGTTACCTCTCAGGTCCATAGGTGTTCTAGTGTTATTTCAGTGAAGCCAGAATACATTCATTATACCTCAAGCAGCACCATCGATTGTTACTGAAGTAACTGTTACTGAATTTGGAAACTGACCCCAGGAGAGGAATGGAACATAGAGGAATAACAAAGTTCAAGTTATCTTGTGCTTTCCTTTTTACTGTACAAGAAAAGTATCCCAAGGGTTGAAGGAAACTCTGCCCCTGGCTTTTTCGAGTGTGTTCGTGAAGGTCAGCATAGAACAAAAGGAAAAAAAAACGTTGTTTTAAATGTGTTCTCCAGCAAAGGAACAAAGACATGGAGGTTTTAACGTGTATTATGGATGGCTATTTCAATCCTGAGATGATTCTCTTGATGCAGGAGTCAGTTATCAGTTCCTTTGGTCTGGTCCTGAGTTCTCCAGAGCAACAAGGATTCCAAAAAAGCAGGAGCCAGTGAGTTTGATCAGCAAAAGGAGCATCTTCTCTGGCCAGTACTCCTTTAAGGAGGGTCCCAAAGAAATATCTGGGATTTTTGTTTGCTTGTTTGTTAGTTTGTGCTGGTTCTGGGTCTTGAAACCAGAGGCTGGATCCTGTCCCTGAACAGTTGTCTTTCCTGCCCACCTGCCCCCAAAGCTAGTACACAACTGCTTGAGCCAAAACCCCACTACTGGTTTTTTGGTGTTCAATTTGTGATAAGAGTTTGACAGACTCTCCTGCTTGGTTTGGTTTTGAATTAAGATAGTAAGAAAGCTAAGTGACATCAACTGTATAGACTTCTCTTTTGAAACAAAAAATATTAGATAAAGTTTATTGTAAAGCTAGTATTTGACAATTTTTAAAGGAAGAGAATATGTCTAGCAAAGAAGCCATAACTTAAATAATTCAGCAAAAGTAGGTGCACTGAATCATTTTGAAATTACTTTTTTCTGCTTGAGAAGATTATTGATCTTGTTCTTCCTTTTGGGGAAACTTAAGGTAATATTTGCACTTTTTGTTGGTTGTGGGGCTTGAACTCTGATCCTGGGTGCACTCCCTCACCTCATCAACCCCAAGTTGAGCACTGTACGGCTTAAGCTACAGCACCATTTCCGGGTTTTAGGTGGTTAATTGAAGATAAGTGTCTCATGAACATTCCTGACCAGGCTGTCTTTGAACCACAATCCTCTGGTTTCCTGAATAGCTAGGATTACAGGCCTGAACCACGAACGACCAGCTCATATTTGCATTTATGTGCACTGAATGACACTATGTAAACAAATAATGGAAATTTGAATCAAATGATGGCATTGCAGCTTTTCAGAAAATTTGAGGTAACAATAAATATGCCCTCCTTGTCCATGTGGTTTCATTAATAACTCATCAGTTATGGGACCCTTAAATGATCATTCTCTGCCATCTGTGTAGGTATTTAGTACCAGGAAATATTCATAGAGAAATATAGAAAGACTGAGAATTTTAGAAAGCAAAGAAGATAAAGTAAGAAAAAATAGCACAGAAGGAGATACATTTATTAAGAGGTAACGTAAGAGATTTAGAATGTTAAAGGTAATGAGGAATAAGACTAGTTGATAACTATTTTTTCAATAACCAAATATGGTTCTCTAAAACAGGTTCTGGTATACCTTAGTTATT
Organism: Dipodomys merriami; assembly: GCF_024711535.1. NCBI lineage: Eukaryota > Metazoa > Chordata > Mammalia > Rodentia > Heteromyidae > Dipodomys > Dipodomys merriami. Next base: position 849,779 of record NW_027204971.1, on the reverse strand, counting down.
ACCATTTATTACTTAACTCTGGAATTATTCCTTCTCTTCTGTCAGTACTGTTACTTTGCCTCTGTGTTTTGGTGCCATGAATGACCAAAAATATTTCCAAATCTCACTTAGACTACCCTTCTCATTGTGATTAGCAGTGCCATTCAAAAACCTGGAATCTTTGAATTTCCAGAATTAATCTTCACCTGACATCTAAGCACATTCAAGACATTAATTGCTGTGAGTTAATGAACAAATTTTTTTTTTCAACAGAATATCCTAATATAAGTAAAGTTCATGAATTAGGGACTATTGTCAGGTGTCAGTAGGCAGGAGCAATTATATATTCCAAGTATGGGTTCTTTATTTTGCATTTACTAATTAAATGTTTTTTGATTTGGTTTTGGTTTGGGATTTTTTTTGTTTATTTTGCTCAAGGGTATCACTGTACCACTTGAGGCACAGCACCACTTCCAATGTTTTTCTGTTTATGTGGTACTGAGGAATTGAACTCAGGGTTTCATGCATGCTAAGCAATCACTGTATCATGAAGCCACATTCCCAGAGCCCTAAATGACTTTCTTAAGTTGAAATTACATTTTCATTCAGTAACTATGTACCATAGTATTGTCCAGGTGCTAGAAAATAATGTAGAAAATAATACAATAAAATAAATCCAGTAAGGCAAGATGGACAATGAATAACCCTCACAGTCTTTCAATGGCACAGAGGGTTTACCTCATGGAGATCTATCAACACGCTGAATGAGAGAGCTCCTGACACACAGCCCACCTCCAGAATGAGTGGGCCATCTTCGGTTCCAGCCACCTGGGGACGTTGTGCCACCTCCTACAGCACCCATTCAACCAGTTCCTGAGAGAAAGAGAGAGAAATCAGAATTACACTTAAATCGGGTGCCAGTGGCATAAAACTCTAATCCTAATGACACAGGAGGCTGAGATATGAGGATCATGGTTCATAGACAGCCCAGGCAGGAACGTCTCTGAGAATCTTATCTCCAAAGAACCACCAGAAAACTGGAAGTGGCACTGTGATCTCAAGTGGTAGAGTGCTAGTGTTGAGCTGAGGAGGTCAGGAACAGTGCCCAATCCTAGATTTCAAACAACTGAAAAGAAGTGGACTTCCCACCACAAGAAGTGGACTGAATAGCACCCATTGTCCTAGGGAGCATAGTAGAGAAGTCAGGCCGAGCTTCCTGTGAACTTGAGGTCATAAGTAGATCACCTGACTTCTCTGTGCCTCGGTTTCCCCAGCTGCAAAACTGAACAAAGGGAAGGATCCCCTTCCTCATGGGGATAGAGTAATAATGAAAGAGACATGTTTCGGTTCATAATCCCACACCTGTTGCACTAATAATAACAAGCCCCACCTGAGCCCTTTTTGGTATCTTCCTGTCATATGCTCACAGAATTGCCAAAACCTTATCTGAAGGTCGCTCCCTCTCTGCCTAGCCATTCTCCAGAGATCTCCCTTGTTTCCTCACAACTGTCCTGTGAGGAGACTGAGGTCCAATGGTTGAGGCCCTACAAAGAGCTTCACCTGTGGTCAAGAATCCGCTGCTATGGACTGAGTTTAGGATAATCCATGTTAACCGATGACTGAGCATGACACCACATGTCTACCATCCCAATTACAGAGGACCAGGCCTGATGGAGCATACCTTTCACAGGAGGACCGTGATCCAGCCCAGCCTGAGCATATTTGTAGTTTCAATCTCAGAAATCCTCAAGAAAGAAAGGTGGCTCATCAGCGCCATGGAGAGGAAACAAGCAGGGGGGTCATGGTGCCCCCAGAGGGGTGTTTGACCCAGGGTATGTTGTTGTTGGGACAGAAACTCACCTGTGCTGCTGGGAGAAGCTGTTGGCAGCTGCTCCAATTGGGGCAGCAGCTACGGTGGCAGCATCGCGGACACATGGGCCCAGAGCAGAAGACTAGGGGCAGGGACCAGGTCAGGGATTTAGGACTGCTGGCAGCACGGCCTTTCCTGAGGATTGAAACCTGGCACCGTGTGAAGGGAGGGAAAGGGCCAGGTGGGGTGGGAGCATCAATTTTCTACTATACTCCAAAGTCACCTCGAGTCTCTTCCTCACCACTCAGCCACTGCTACTTTCCTCAACTGCTGGTAATGGTGTAAACTAACAGAGGGAATCCCAGTGCTACCTGGCAACATGGAATGTGGGCGTGGCCACCATTCTTGTATCCCATTGGTCAGAAAGAAGCATGAAAGAATGGTGGTGTGGCCATAATCCTGTGAAGCATGCAGCATGGGCAGAGTCAAGAACACAGAGTTTCTCCCAGCCCTTTTCCCAGGGAATTCTGTCCAATTCAGTTGGGGACAAGAGGCTGACCTGCTTTAGCTGGATGGCTACACAGATTGTTGTGTATTTCTGTTTGTTGCCAGTCCCAGACCTTGAACTCAGGGTCTGGGCACAGTCCATAGCTGCTTTTGCTCAAGGCTGGTCCTCTACACTAGAGCCACAAAGCTTGTGGCTTTGTTGGCACTGAAGTTGGACAGGGGTCTCAAGAATTTTCCTGCTTAGGGTGACTTTGACCATGATCCTACTATCACAGCCTTGTAAGTATCAGGGAGGTCTGCTGAGAGCCACTGGTGCCTGACTAATCACTGGTCTTATTTATGTTCTTGGACCGATTGGTGAGTTCCCTATCCTCAGATTGAAATGGTGGGAGCTGGAGCCTACTATTCAAATCCTGGTCCTGCCACCTCAGAATGGTAGGAGATCCTAAGAAACTTGTTCCTATCCATATGATTATCAATGGAATGTGATGTAAGACATGATTGAACAGTTCTTGAATAATTCTAGGATAAAATTATACACAATTATATTACACGACATTGATCGATTTAGTTAATATTTTATTAAGTATTTAAACAATCACATTCATTAAATGGAGGCATAATGAAATACCTAAGAATTGGGCCTCACATACTATAAAGGTGACATTTTTTCTACCAGGACTGGGATTGGAACTTATAGTCTGGGTAACTCTATTGCACTGTGTGGGAAGGGGAAACTTGCTTCCTTGAAGTCAAGAAATTCAAGTCTGTTCCTTAGGCTTGAAATCGATCCCCAGCAATAGAAAACACCCTATTCATGTACAATTTACATATATGTTTTATAGTTATATGCATATGTTGACTCCATATTGTGTTCAGTGTAGTTATTTTATTTTTTGTTTTATTCATGTATTGACCATTTATTATATTGACTATTATAGCAAATAGAACATTGACTACATAGGATATAGGTCTCCATATGTATTCCACCTCATACCTGACACGCAGAAGATTCACAGTAAAGGAAACCAGGTGTCACCATCATCTTCTTACTCCACGATTCATTGTTTGGAAGTGCTGGCATCTGAACTCATGGACTACAAGGCCAAATTCATTAATGGGTGAGTGTAAACACGCCATCCTGGGGCAAATTGAGCTGACAGGTTGTTCCCAGGACCTGAGAACAGGCCCCAGGGGTTAACCCAATAAGAACAGATTGACCTGCAAAAGGCAGTATGCTAATAAATATATATCTTTATAGAGTGCTAGAGGTGTCTATACATTATTTGGTTACATAGACTATATTGCTACCAATTCCTGGGTATTTATATGCGCCCATGTTATTAATGTTATTGCTTTCATCCTTAAAATATTAATGAAAGCATTCAGTGTCCTGAAATTATTGTGTTCCTGTAAGTAATAATATTCTTTTAATGATTCATAAATATTAAATAAAATCCACCAGCCTTCTGAAATGATGCTATTTAATTTTATAGGATCATGATTCACGATCAACTCATTCAACTGTGAAATTGACAAAATTCTAGTGTTATTCCTTTGGATGGAAACCAGTTTCTTAGTACCTCCTGCCATTGGTTGGTGTCAGGACGGGGATTCGAAATGAGGGCCTATGTTGCCACGTGGGCTTATGGCTTCCCTGATGGTCTGCCAGCATTCAGAAATGCAAGGTGAAGTCCCCTTTGCAACAGTGTCATTCAGACCCAGAAGGGTCACTGTGCAAAGGAAGAAAACATAAAAGGCCACATTTTCCTGTGCATTGTTTTCCCTACAACACCTGGGGGTCTAGGACCCCAGCAGCACCTGGGTGTCCAGTGGCTGCACCCGATCCTAGGATTATCGAAGCTAAGTTGGACTTGCTAAGACCTGAGTTCAGGCCACATGCTGAGAAAAAAATTAACTCCCTGGCTTGCAATTCACAAAGTTTATACTTACAGGCTTTGGATTTGTACTCAGGATCTGGGTAAATCTGAAGCAATGTGGATAAAGGGGAAGATCACCTTACATGAAGATAAAAAAGTCAGGCATATTCACTTGTCCTGAATTCAAGACCCAGCCCTGGAAAACATACTATTTATATGTATTATAAAGATAGGATTTATACTTACCTATAGATGTTCAGTCCATACATGTTTGCTGTGGTTGCTCCTTCTATCTTTTGTTTTATTCATTTATTTACCATTGATTTTACTATGATGAAATACATTCTGTTTAATACATTGATGAAAAACTATCACAGATCATATAGATTTGGAGAAATGGTCTCCATTATGCTTGACCCACAGAATTCTCAGAGAAAAGGAAAACAAGTTTCACACTCTCCTTCTTACTCCACAATCCACTTGTTGGTAGTGCTGGGATCTGAATTCAGGGCAGAGCAAAACAAATTGGCCAATCAGTCAAGGTGATCATACGAACCTGTGAGCAACTAAGGAGTGTGGCCATTCCCAGAATCTGACATTGATCCCCAGGGTGGTCTACTATAGTCATAAATTCATAATTTAAACATAGGATATATATTGACATACATGTTTGGACAGCATCTTGTGTTCGGTGCAATTATTCTCTTTATTTTGTCTCTAATTCATGGAGGTATTGTGTATTTTAATAAATATGGTGACAGGTATAACTGTGCTGACATGGATGACAACCTGTTCTGATAGTTACAGGGTTGTCTATCGTATTCTCCATCGTATTTGAGGCACAGGACTTTCAAAGGAGAGGATAAAAGGCACAACGACTGGCTTCTGACATCAGTATGAATCTTTTGTCAGTGCTGGGATTTTAGCTCAGGTCTGGGTAACTCTGTTGCACTGTGGAAGAAGGGGAAGCTCACCATCTTTGAAGAGTAGAATGTCAGGTCTGGTGCAGGGCCTGATTTGAAGCCCCAGCACTGGACAAAATAGCCAGCCCACATTTTTAAAACATAGGATTTCTCTTTAACTGCAGGTATGGTATGCATCTTGCATTCAGTGTAGTTATTCTTTTTATTTTGTGTCTTTTTCAAGGATGTATTGTGTATTTTATTTTGTATGGGGTGACAGATATAACTATGCTGACATGGATGACAACCTATTCCCATGGCAAAGAGTAGCCTATATAGCATTCCCCATCCTCAATGAGAACCAGGACATTCACAGGACAGAAAAACCTGTGCCACCATAGGCTTCTCACATCAGAATGAATCTTTTGGTAGTGCAGGAATTTGAACTCAAAGCCTAGCAGGCCCAATTGGTGAATGTGTCATGGTGAGCACACCAGGCTTTGAGCCACTAAGGAACTAGGTCATTCCTGGGACCTGAGAGGGAGCCCTGGTGGGGGCCAATATAGTCATAAATTCATAATTAAATAGAGGATCTATATTTCCAAACATGGGTGGGCGGCATCTTGCGTTTGGTGTAGTCATTCTCTTTGTTTTATGTCTTATTCATTGATGTATTGTGTATTTCCTTGAGTATAGGTTGACAAAAATAACTGTGGTGAACTGGATGACAACCTATTCCCATGAGTATAGCGTTGCATATACATTCTCCTTCCTAGCTAAGCCCAAGAACTTGCACAGTAGAGGAAAACAGGAGCAATGACTGGCTTCTCACATCAGGTGAATTTTTGGCAGTGCTGGGATTCAAACTTTGGGCCTAGGAGGCCAAACTGCCCAATGGGTCCATGTGATCCCACGAGACTGTGAGCCACTAAGGAGCTGGGCCGTTCCCAGGAACTGAGATCGAGCCCGAGGGAGGCCAAAATAGTCCTCAGTGATCATTGAAACATGGGATGTACATTCACATCCGTGTGTGGACTGCATCGTGCATTGAGTGTAGTTGTTCTCTTTATTATGTATGCTATTCATGGGTGTATTGTGTATTTTCTTGAGTATATGATGACAGGAATAACTGGGCTGACATGGATAACAACTTATTCCCATGGCCACAGGGTGGCCCATGTATTCTCCGACCTAGCTGAGATCCAGGACTTGCAAAGGAAAGAAAACAGTTGTAACGATTGACTTCTGACATCAAGGTGAGTTTTTTGGCAGGGAGGGGAATCTGAACTCCGGACTTAGCAGGACCAAGTGGTGAATGGGGTCATATGAGCACACCAGCCTTTGAGCCACGAAGGAGCTAGGCCGTTCCAAGGACCTGTGATTGAGCCTCCACCACCGAGGGGACAGCGGGGAGCACAACAGTCATCCAATCATAAGGTGAAGGTAATATGGAAATAAGTACACATTAATATAGAGTAGGAGAGATGGTAACCTGTGGTAGAATCCAATCTGTGTGACTACCGATTCTTGGATCTTTCCTGATGCCTCCATTTCATACTGTGATGATTATTGTCATGCTTCATCAACTGTTCTTTACAAATAATCAATACCCCATGAGTCGTGCCTATCATTTCCTACTTGCATCATGCACAAACTACTCATTCAAGGATGAGATCGATCACATTCCATGAGTCATCCCAGGTCCAGAAATGAGTATCTCAGGATCTGCTGCCATTTCTTCTGCATAGAGGGGCTAAATTCAAGCCTCAGGCCTGGAAAAGATACTCCATATATATATATATATATATATATATATATATATATATATATATATATATATATATATACTCCATATATATATATATATATATATATACTCCATATATATATATATATATATATATATACTCCATATATATATATATATATATACTCCATATATATATATATATATATATACTCCATATATATATATATATATATATACTCCACATATATATATATATATATATATGGAGTATATATATATATGTGGAGTATATATATATATATATATATATACTCCATATATATATATATATACTCCACATATATATATATATATATATACTCCATATATATATATATATATATATATATATATATATATATATTGGTGACTCGTGGGCCTGAACTCTGGGCCTGGGCGCTGTCCCTCAGCTCTTCACCTCAAGGCTAGCGATGTACCACTTGAGCCACGGCGCCACTGCCGGCTTTTTTTTCTGCTTATGTGGTGCTGAGGAATGGAGCCCAGGGCCTCATGCATGCAAGGCAAGCGCTTTACCATTGAGCCACCTTCCAAGCCCTCCTTATATATATTTTAAAGATAGGATTTATACTTCCATACAGATGTTCAGTCTATATTGTGTTTGGTGTGGTTATTTATTTTATTTCTTGTTTCATTCATTTATTTAGAATTTATTTTATTGACTCTGATGAAACCTATACCATTTATTACATTGTTTACATCCTGTCACATAACATCCAGATGTAAGATGTGTTCTCCATCATGCCTGGCAGTGCTAGGATATGAACTTAGTGCCTAGCAGGCCCAATTCATGACTGGGTGAGTTTGAGCATGGCAGCCTCTAGCCAATGAAGATGTCAGGTGTTCCCCAGACTCTGAGATCAACCGCGGTTTGGCCAAAACAGTGATACATGGATAGACAGAGGTATACAAATATATATATATATATATATATATATATATATATATATATACATATATATATATATATATATGTAAAGAGTTCCATAATCGTCTATGATAGAATGACACCTACTATGTTCCTACCAACTCTTAGGTATTATTATACCCCAATTGAAGAAATATTATTCTTTTCATGCTTAATAAACTATTAATTATGCTCAATCAGCATTCTAGGATTATTGCATACAATTTTATCCTAGACCGATGTATAAAATACTCTTTCAATCAGTATTCCTATGCATAGGAATGAGTCCCTTGTATTCTCCTGCGATTGATATCAGGAATGCAATTTGAACCCAGGGCCTATGTTGACAGGTTGGACTATGGCTTCACTGATAGCCCAACAGCCACCAGCAATAGCAGCTTAAGTCCATATTGCAGCTTTGTCATTCAGACACAGGATGGTCACTGTCCAAAGAAAAAAATCGTAAAACCCCAGCTCTCTGCAGGTCACCACTTTTTGTGCTTTCCAATGATTTTTTTCTTCCTGAAAGCCCTCTGGGCCCAGGATCCGAGGATGGGCTATGGGACCAGAGACTGCACACCAGCAAAGGGAGATCCAAGCTGAAGTAGAATTTCCACGACCTGTGTTCAAATCCCATGCTTGGTCAAAAAAAAAACTATATATATATATATATATATATATAAATTATTTAACTAAATTAAAAAAATAAAGCTCTCTGGTTTGGAATTTCTGCCAGTTTTCTTTTCTAGCCTGGGATTTGAACTCAGGGTCTTGGTAAATCTGTAGGAATGTGAGCGAAGAGTTGCCATTACTTGAGTTCAAGCCTTGTGCCAATCAAAAATGAAAAACTAAGTCACTGACCTCGGCAGGGCAGGTGGTTGTGGAGATGGGAAGGAAGGGATGGTAGGGGAAAAACACAGGAGTAGTAAACAATGCTCAATAAGAAATGTACTCATTACCTTGCTCCTGGAACTGTAAACCCTCTGTAGAATATTTTTACAATAAAAATATACATAAAAAGAGAAACAATGTAGTTCTCAGAGAAGCACTTTGGAGGTAAGGGAAGGACGTTTGAATAGCTGTACAAAACTCTACACTGCTTTTTTTAATGTCCAGTATGGAACTGAATAAACATAATTGCTTCCATCAAAAAAATTAAGTTACTCTCTTGGAACTGGGGCCAGTATTTCTGCCATTGCTACTTTTTGAGCTCACCATCCAGGTAACTCTTTTGCAACATGGGTGAATGCGAAGCTCATTGTCCTTGAGGAAAAGAAATTCAGGATAGTGTTCCCAGGGCCTGAATGAAGGCCCTGCAATGGAAGAAATATTTCTATACATGTGTAATACATGATATATACATATATATGCATGTTAATTTCATATTATGAATTTTATTATTGATTTTGTATTGTATTTTTCTTTGATTCATTTATTCATTATGGTATTTAGTATTATTATACACATAATATCATATTTTGCACATCTATCATAAAATTATACAGAATAATTTAGGGCATTGACCCATTTTAATTAACATTTTATTAAGTGTTGAAACATGATGCATAATTGAATGGAAGCATTTGTCCCAGTCTTCACATATTTAGAGTCCCTCCTAAGTAAGAGCTTTGAGTTCAAGCCCAAGTCTGGCAAAAAAAAAAAATTGAGCCTGGAGAGATATATTATTCTGGAACTCAGAGGAGGGCCGAGGTTATAGTAAGAGGTAGGATAGAGAGCAGGTGCTGGAGGCTCACCTCTGTAATCTACTCAGGAGGATGAGATCTGAAGATTCCAACTGCAAGCAGGAAAGTCAATATGAGACACTTTTCTCCAATTAAACACCCCAAAAGCCAGAAGTAGAGCTGTGGTTCAAGTAGAAGAGTGCTAGCATGGAGCACAAAACTTCAGGGATAGGATAGCATCCAGGCGCTGAATTCAAACCCAAGGACTGGCTCACACACACACACACACACACACACACACACACACACACACACACACACACACACACAAACACACACACACACACCAATATAGAGCATTTGCCAGTCAGCCTGCACAATTTCCCTCTCTAGCAACTCAATATTAAAAAAAAAAAAGATGGAGAAGGGAAGGAAAGATTTGCTCCAGGAAGTCATATAGCCAGTGCCAAAATTCCACAGTAGTTCTAATATGTGGGTACAAGACAGAGAGCCTCAGGCAGAAGGTATAGCATGGGCAAACGTCCTGAAATGTGCTGTAGATCAGGTGGTATGAGTGGTATGAAGGTTTTATGGCTTCAGAAAAGTCTGGCAGGAAATTCAAGGCTGGGTCAACGTTGACTTGAGTTATAGGGCAGAGGATGGGAATGGTGGGTAGAATGGTGCCCAGGGGGAAGCTTAGCTTGGCTTTTCGCCAGGGACCCAAAGCCATTTCCTGTGGTTTGGAACCTGTTTTCCTAGCTCCTGACCCTCAGGCCTCCTTTGCATGGAGGAGTCAGGGCAAACGCAGGGAAGAACTCTTGCTTTAGAAAAGCTTCTAGCCCAATGTCACCAATGGCTCAACCCCTATAAATCCTAGCTTCTCAGGAGACTGAGATAGAAATCAAGGGTCATGCCAGCTCTGGAGAGGAAAGTTAATGAGACTCTTCTCGCCGATTAACTACCAAAATCCAGAAATGGAGCTGTGGCACAAATGGTAAAGTGGTAACCTTGAAGGAAAAAAGAGACCAGAGCCAAGACCCTGAGTTCAAACCCCAATACTAGCACAGGAAAATTAACGAAAAGCTTTCAGGAGCTCCTAGTCCACTGTGGTGTAAGGCCAGATCACCAGGCACAGGTGGCACAGCCTGTCCTCCTAGCTCCTCAGGAGGCTGAGATGTGAGGATCACGTTTCAAAGCCAGCCCAGGCAGGAAAGTCTGGGAGACTCAGATCTCCAAGGAACCTACAGAAAACCGGAAGTTGCTCTGTGGCTCAAGTGGTAAAGTGAAGAGCTGGGGGACAGCGCCCAGGCCCAAAGTTCAAGCCCCATAACCAACACCTGGCTTGCTTAGACCTTGCTCTGTAGCTCTAGGCAGAGTTCTTTCCAGTGGGTCCCTGAGGGTCTCCTAATGTCTAGGTGTCCTACAAGTCTTGATAGCAGCCTATTTGGAGGCCATTGCATACAGAGCATGACACAGTAGCAGAGAAGTATCCAGCCGTGGGGCATGAAGATCATCAGAATGGCATCTGTCATGGGTGCAATGTGGATCAGAGCAGTAAATCACTATCTCAGACCACAGTTCTGGGCCAGGAGGGGCAGGAGCTGTAAGATGTCACACCAGATAATGCCCATCACATGAGTATCACAAGAGTGCAAATTTGTCAGTCAGACCTTGGGCAGGTGTTGAGTTGGGCTCATGAAAGTTTTGTAGGCTCAGGAGTCCACAGCCAACTGGCTGCTGCTTGTAGCAGTCACTAGTCCAGGAGTCCGAGGGCTCAGTGCCCTGCTTTCCTCATCAGTGCTTGGGGAAGGGGGGCAGATGAAAGTCTGGAATCATGGGCCGACTACCAAAAGCAACCCTAATGTCCTTCACTTGATCCTGTAGACCCATGTTGAGATAGAGGGGCAGGTTCCATAGAACTTACTGCCATGGCCCAAACCCCTCAGCCCAAGAAGGACTTAGGGAGAAACCACTTGATCTGGCTTGAGAGTTTACTGTGACTATGACTCAGGACTGCCCCCCAATTGTAGCTCAGCTCATCCAGGGCAAAACTAATGCCCCAGAACATTGAGGTACTGGTTATACCAGTCTCTCATCCCCCAGTTCCCTGGGCCTGGAATTTAAAGTATATGCCTCTGTATTCTGGGAATCCAGAATTGTCTAGAAGGACCTGAGAGGCCCAGCTGTTGCCAGAAGATAGATTTGCCTACAATAAGGTATGTTGACATTTCCTAGACATCAAACAATACACCCAAGCCACCTTGGCCTCACCTCTCATGTAGCCCCAGATTATCCTTGTTTGGGGAGCCTTCAGTCAGATATCAAGGTCGAGTTGACCAGAGCCACTGGCAACCACCCTTCCCCCACACCACTGCCAGCCTGCTGGGAGTGGGAAATGCAGCCAGGGTCCCAGCTGAGAAAAAGACAGGACACAGCATGAGTCACCCTGGCCCCCAGAGGCAGGAGAGAACATATGCCAGCCGGCCCTGAGGATCCAGAATCCCCTGGATGAGGACAAAGATATGGACAGCCAGACTTGTGTCCCAAGGAAAAGTTGGAATATGCAGGTCTCTGGCAATTTGGGACTCATTGTAGACCATGATAGGGGACTAAAGACAAGGTTGCTATTGAGGAAGGGCTCCATCCAAGGTCAGGAAGAGGCAGACAAGCACCCAGGAAGTGGGTAGAGAATGATCAGGGAAAAATACACACACATAGAAACACACACACACATAGAAACACACACACACACACACACACACACACACACACACACACACACACACACACACATGGGTAGCCCAAGGACTCAGCAGTCCCTGAGCAACTGAACATCCCAAACTCCAAGAAGATGGCACTACCAATCTCAGACCAAATGTTGACAAAACTCAGAGCCTCTCACACATCTGGAATGGCTCATAAAGCAGCATGGCATTTCCTACTGTATACCCCACTATGAAGAAAACTCAGCCACAGCATTTTGGTTGTCAGTCATGGGGTTTGAACTGTGTGCCTGCGTGCTATCGCTCAGCTCTTCAGTTGAAGGTGTGTGCTCTACCACTAGAGCCACAGCACCAATTCCAGTTTTCTGGTGCTTCCCTTGAGTTAATTTCTCACAGACTTTCCTGCTCAAGCTGGCTTTGAACTGTGATCCTCAGATCTCAGCCTACTGAGTAGCTAGGATGACAGTTGTGAGACACTGGCAGTGCCCAGTTTCAGCCACCTTCTTACAACCAGGGGAAATCCAAATTGTCAGGCCATAAAGCACATGCAACCCTTCACTTTCAGACTTTGAAACTAGTATCCAAAGCCATTCTTCCTTGGTTGGAGAGAATATAATCGACACTACCCTCCAACCCTACTCCCATTCTCCCACTCCCTGCATAAGATAGGCCACAACCTCTGGAGTTCTTGGTAAGAAAACGCCCAGCCTGCTGTAACTTTACACTTGGGCAAATGTGGGGAGTTCTTAGAAATGGCTGTACACTGAGGCCAGAACCTGGTGTCCCAACAACAGCAACCCCACTCCTTCACCATTTCTGGCAAGCAAAGGGTGTCTTTCTTTCTTGTTTTTTTGGATGAGGGGCTTGAACTCAGGGCTTGGGTACTGTCCTTGATGATGAATTTGATCAAAGCCAGTGCTCTACCACTTGAGTCATGGGACCACTTCAAGTTGGAGATTGGAGATGAGAATCTCATCGGAAATTCCTCCTTGTGCTGGGAAACAAGACCCTCTGGATCTCAGCCTCCCGAGTAGCCAGGATGAAAGGCGTGAGCCATCAGCGCATGGCCTATGATGTCTCATTCTTTACAATTTCCATCTAGTCTTCCTCTAGACACTACCACCTAGAACCTCCTCTACCTCCCTTAGGGATAGCAAAGGGAGGCTCAGAATCTGGGAAGGGCCATGGGCATAAAAGGGGCCCCTTCACATCACTAATCCTTTCTAAGCTCCCATCCACTTCCTCTGGATGGCCTGGATGTCTGGCGCAGATCAGACCTACTAGGACTTCTTAGGCCTGCCCTGTATCCCCCCCGCCCCCCATCACACCCAACCGGTACCTGAGAATTTCTGGGGGCAGCTGCTCCATGACCCAGTGGAAGACGTTGGAAGGTTGCTGATAACCGAGTCCAGGGGTGCCCAGGGAAGAAAGAGTGTCCAGATCCCCTCTGTCAAAGAAGGAGTCACAAAGCATGAATGGATCTACTAAGTGCTACAGGGCACACCATCCACCTGTCACCCAGGTCCCTTGGAGTGAAGTTTTACCTTGACAGAGCTGGGGCTTAAACTCAGGGTCCAGGTGCTGTCCCTGAGCTTCTTTTGCTTGATGTGAGCACTCTTCTACCTGAGCCACAGTACCACTTCTGGCTTTTTCTGTGTATGTGGGACCTAGGAATCGAACCCAGGGTTTCCTGTGTGCTAGGTGAGCCCACTACTGCTAAGACAAAATCCCAATATTGGATAGCTGTTCTTCTGTGACCCCTTAGGCCTGACTCGGGACAGTCTTGCACATCTTTACCGAGTATCTACCCAGCAGCCTTGGCTGGAAAAGAACACGCTCTGCTATGTTGTCCTTTATCTATGGCATCTTTTATCTCTGTGCTTCCTGTCCCATCCTCCTACTTAACCAAGATCTCCTTTCAAGTGCTGCCTCTAAGAAGCCCACTCTAATCACCTTGGCAGAGGGGGATCTTCTCCACTCTGCAGGCTTTTGGCCTTGTCATGCTCTGCCTCAAGCTGGTGAGGTTGAGAGCGCACAAAGGCGAAGGCCTGGCTTTCACCACCCAATTTCTGAAGGCTCTGATACACTACCCAGGGACCAGTGTGGTATCACATTCTGTGAGAGGGCACTTGAGGCCCAGGCAGTCTAGGAGCAACAAATGGGGCTATTTCTTGTGTGGGTTGGAACTGAAGATCTGGGAGCTGTCTCTCTGAGTTTTCATGCTCAAGGCTGCTACTCTACCACTTGAACTACAGCTACACGTCTGGATTTTTGGTGGTTCCATGCATAGAAGTGTCTTATCACCTTGCCAGCTTATGGCTGGCTTCGATCTTTGATCCTCAGTTCTCTGCCTACTGAGGAGCCAGGATGTCAAGTGTGAGCCTGAGCCAGACAGGCTCCAGAACCTTTCCTTTGAGCTTCTGTTTATCTCGTGTCAACTAGAAAGCCCTAGTTAAAATAGTCATTTATAGAGGATCATGTTCCTCTCCTAGGTCAGTTAACCCAAGGAGATAAAGTATCTTTGGAAAAGGCTAGTCAGAGTTGGCCTAGGTGAGTGTGTATGTGTGTGTGTGTGTGTGTGTGTGTGTGTGTGTGTGTGTGTGTGTGTGTGTATGAGTTTCAGGGATACCTACGCCCATCTCTCTGGTGCTTCTTTCACCCAGAGGTGAGTACATCCAGGATCCCCACCCCATGAAAGGCGGGTAGGGGAGGGTACTTAAGGTCACATCAAGTGGGATGATCTGAATTCTATCCTGCAACTGAAGCCAGGAGAGATAATAGAGAGAAGGAGAGATTTAGAGGAACATCAAGGGAAGCCCCTTACCTTTGGCTACAAGTACCAGAGAAAAGAATGTATCCATCCTTTTTGGTAGTAAGATAACAAGTGTCCACTATTCTTTTTTTTTTTTTTTTTTTTTTTTGTGAGTCCCAGGTGTTGGATTCAGGGACTCGGTTTCATCCCTGAGCTTCTTTTACTCAAGGCTGAGGCTCTATAACTTGATCCACAGCACCAAAACTGGCTTTTTTCAGGGTGGGGTGAAGGAGGTCGTTTATGGGAGATAAGAATCTCGCAGACCTTCCTGCCTGGGCTGGCTCTGAGTCACGACCATCAGAACTCAGCCTCCCAAATAGGCCGGATGACAAGCAACAGCCACTGGCACCTTGTTGGGTCTTCATCTGCACAAAAGATGGACGGGGTCTGAGGAAAGGAAAGGTAAGTGCTGTGCTCGCCCGTTCCCCAGCCTCCCTCAGCCCGGGAGACAATCAGATACAGCGGGGAGCCAAATCCAGCAGGTAAAAAACTCATTTATTAACAGAGAGCAGCCCCTTTTAAAGACAAAAAGGGCAGGTGGCATGGTATGTGAGGAACCAATCACTGTCAAGGTCACACCCTATCATTCACCTGAGCCTTCATGGGCTGGTTAGGCACTGATTGGCAGGTCAATTGGGCTCTGCCCACTCTACTCTCTCCCAGCGCCATCTTGGCTGCCCATATGCTCCACAGTAAATTAGGCTCTGCCCACTCAACCCCCTCTCAGCGCCATCTTTGCTGCCCATGTGCTCCACAGTAACTGACTGCCACCATCCATTCATAGTCCCCTAGATCCAGTGCTGGGCTACCTGCACTGCATCCTCCTTTTTGTGAGTTGGAAGCAGACCTGTGTTGGTTTGATTCTTCAACTGCCTACCTACCTTTGAGCATTGTTCTGGCTCAGTCTGATGCCGGCTTCCTCCTTATCTACATCAATGACTTCGTGCTGTCACAGAACAAATGTCCCCCAGGAGGTGTGGGACCTGGGGTCTTTCCTCTGCACACTGACTCTACTCCCCGAAATGACACACTGCAGCAACGTGAAGTTGACATAGAGTGAATTCAGTTTCTTATAATCAGGGTCTGGCCAGATAGGTGGCAGTGAGGATCAGAGGCTCAGGACAGTGCTGTGCATTTGGACAATGTGATGCCTCCTCATCCACTTTCCTTTAACTGTCTTAGCAGAGAGTAGTGGGGAAAGATTCACCAGACAGACTGACAATGAGTAACCATCACGGTCTACGCCGGGCATAGAGGGGCTTACCTAAGGGAGCTAGTTCCACAGTCCAAGTGGGAATGATCCTGACACAGCCTACCTCCAGAATGAGAAGGTCACCTTGGGTCCCAGCCACATGGGGACGCTGAGCCAACTCCTCGAGGACAAATTCAACAAGTTACTGAGAGAGAGAGAGACAGAGTCAGAGACAGAGAGAGAAAGAGAGAGAGAGAGAGAGGGAGAATTACACTTAAGCAGGCTGCCGGTGGCACAGGCCTACAATGGTAACTACACTTTGAGATATGAGGATCATGGTTCATAGCCAGCCAAGGCAGGAATGTCTGTAAGACGCTTATCTCCAAAGAACCACCAGAAAACCAGAAGTGGTGTTATGGCTCAAGTGGTAGAGCCCTAAACTTGATCTGAGCAGCTTGTGGACAGTGCCCAGGCCCAGAGTTCAAGCCCCACGACTGACAATAAGTGGACTTCCCGCCACAAGAAATGGACTAAATAGCACCCATTGTCCTAGGGAGCATGGCCGAGAAGTCAGGCCAAGCTTCCTGTCTCCTGGGGGTCATGAGTAGGTCACCCAGCTTTTCCGTGCCTCATTTGCCCCAGCTGCAAAGCTGAACAGTGAAGGATCCCCTTCCTCATGAGGATAGGGTAAGGATGAAAGAGAGCCATGCTTTGTTTCATAATCCCATACCTGTAGCATGATAAATAACAGGCCCCTTCTGAGTCCTTTCCAGGTATCTTCTTGTTATATGCTCACAGAATTGCCAAGAAACTTATCTGATGACCCTTGCCTCTATGCCTGGCCCTGCCACAGATTTCCCCTTGTATTGATCCCTTGTTTCCTCACAACTGTCCTGTGAGCAGGACCAGTGGTTCCAGGCTGAACCCAGAGCTTCAACTGTGGTCAAAAATTGGCTGCTGTGGATTAAGAGTTTGGGACAGTAATCTAAACCGATGACTGAGCATGGCGCTACATATCTACAACTACAGAGGACAAGGCATGGTGACATCTGCCTGTCATTGGAGTACCATGATCCAGACAACCCTGAACATATATGGAGTCTCTATCTCAGAAATGCCCAAGACAGAAAGGCTTGGCTCCCATGGAACAAGACCTGATTGGAAACCCTAAGCTCTGGAGTTCAAACCCTAATATACCAAAAAGAATCTGAGACCTGGTGCCAGTGGCTCATGCCTATACTGCTACCTACTCAGGATGCTAAGATCTGAAGATCACAGGTCAAGATTTAAAGTAGAGTTGGCCTTGCCCATCAGACGTCATGATGAGATGACCCAGAGTCTGACCCATGCCAATAAGGTCCATACTAACAGGGCTCACAGCCTTAATAAGTGCTAACCACCCTCTCTGTCCCCCTGGGGAGCCAACCCCTAAGGGCCCCACCCCCAGGTCCTCCCATGCTCCCTCTGCCACCAACCAGGCCCAAGAGAGTAGACAGTTCTGGATGACAAAGATCCCTTGTTCTTATAATTAAAGGTGCTGAGTCCCCTTCAAACGTCTCACCCTTCCAAGCCCCCAGACCTCAGCCACAAAGTCCATGCACCCCCCCAAAGACAGCAGTTAGAAGTTACCAAAGGTTCCAGCACTCCTTGTAACAACCAACTTCTACACACACACACACACACACACACACACACAGCCATCACGGGTGGCTCCTGTCTGTCATCCTAGTTATTCAGGAGGCTCTGATCTGAGGATCACTGTTCAAAGCCAGCCACTCAGGAAAGTTTGTGAAGCTCCTATCTACACTGAACCACCAAATAGCCACAGGTGGAGCTGTGGCTTAATTGTCAGAGCTCTAGCTTTGAGCAAGATATCTCAGGGACAGCACCTAGGCCTTGAGTTCAAGGCCAAGTTCTTCTACCTCCAAACACACACAATCACAGACACAGACAGTCAGACAGACAGACAGACAGACACACACACACACACACACACACACACACACACACACACACACACACACAGGATAGCCCAAAGATTCCGCAGTCCCTGAGAACAGAAACATGAACTCCCTCAATTAGGATAAGATCCCACCCACTAGAAGGTGGCAGTACCAACATCAGACCCACTGTAGACAAAACATTGAGCCGCACATATATCTGGAATGTCTCATAGACCAGTATGGCATTTCCTATCATGCACACTGCTATGTGGAAAACTTAGTCACCTCTTTTTTTGTTGTTGGTCAAGGTGTTTGAACTCTGGGCCAAGGTGCTGTCCCTCAGCAATTCAGCTGAAGGTGAGCACTCTCCCACTTGAGCCAAAGCAACACTTCCTGTTCTCTAGCGGTCTATCATCAAGTCTCACAGACTATTCTGCCCAAGCTGACTTGTAACCACGGTCCTCACATCTCAGCCTTCTAAGTAGCTAGGATGAGAGTTGTGAGCCACGGGTGGCTTCTGGTTTCAGCCACCTTCATATACACAGAGGAAACCCATCTTGTCAGTCCAAAAACTTTTTGCAACCCTTCACTTCAGATTTTGATACCCAGCATCCAAATCTATCCTTCAATGGAGAAAATAAAGACAAAACAATCACACCTGCACCCCTTCGCCCACTCCCTGCCTGTCACAGACATGTCCTCTTGAAGCTGTGGCTTCAAACTGGGGCAAACTTGGGGAGTTCTTACAAATATCTTTACAGTGAGGCCAGCACTTGGTCTCCCAAACACAGCACCCTCCCCACACCCCCACACCTCCACCATCATTTGCAGGCAAAGATGTCTTACTTTCTTTCTTTTTTATGTTGTGGGGCTTGAACTCTGGGCCTGGGTGCTGTCCCTGAGCATTTCAGCTTAAGGCAAGTAATCAATTGCTCGAGCCACAGCACAACTTCTGGTTTTCTGGCAATTCCTTTTAGGTAAGAGTCTCAGGCTAGCTTTGACCTGTGATCCTCAGATCTCACATCCTGAATACCTAGGATAACAGCCATGAGCTACTGGCACCCAGCCAAACAAACTTCCATTCCTGTCATCCTCTCCCCCCAGCAGACTGAAATCTGAGGACTGCAGTTGGATGCCACTTAGCAGCAAGGCCCGTGAGAACTCTTTATCTCCAATTAAACACCCCAAAAACCTGGAAGTGGAGCTGTGATTCAAATGGTAGAGTGCTATCTTGGAGCAAAGAAGATAAGATCCATGCCCTAGTTTCAAACTTTTTCTAGCATAGACCCGCCCAAGAAAGGGAAGCAAGTGGGCACACGGGAGCTCAAAGCTAACACAATACTCAGGACTCCCACAACAGACCCCATCCAGCTCTGATTCTCTAGATTCTATGTCCTACACCATGGCAGTCTTAGATGGGACTGACCATGCACCAAGTTGGGACATTCAAGTACAATCTCATACTGAAGATCCCCTGACCTTATCACTCAGGATCTCTCGCTGTCCTGCCTGAAAACTAGGCAGTGAGGTAAGATCTAGTTATCCACCACATGATATGGGAACCAAAGGGATTCCTGGTCAAGGGACAGAGACTGGGGGGATCTAGTTCCCTCTTTGGGAGGTGAAAAGGGAGGCTCTATCCCAGAAATTTTCCTATGTTGTGAGTATTATCAAAGAAACAACCCTGCTCAGACCACAGTGCCTCTGATTTTTCCACCAGCCTCTATCCAGCTCTGCCCCACCTTCAGCCTGCCCTCTCTGAATCCCAGATCTGCCATCTATACTAAAGAGTGAGCCAGCCAAGAGATGCACTTCCTGCCCTTATTCAGAGGCTGTCCTGTGTCAGTGGCATGCGTACCTCAGTCTTTGGTGAAGGAATGAACACCAGGAGTGGCATCATCAGATTGAGCCCTGGAAAGTCCTAGTCCCTAAGGGTGTACTGCACAGGCATCCTGCAGTGAACGGCAGCCAGGTTGTCAATGATGAACCCAAGGTGCCAGGACTTTTAATAGCAGTGTGGCTGGGTCAAAGGCTGGTAGTCTATGTTGTCAGGCGAGGTCATGGCTCCAAAGGCCTGACACACGTGACCCAGGATCATTCTCCCTCTTCAAATTCCTACTTATACTTTGATCCCCCCTTGAAACTCTCTCACTCCAATACCTCCCTAGCCCTTGGAAACTTTCTTTTTATCTGACCAGAAAATAAACTCAATGAGGCTGGGCATAATTGATACCTGGTGACCCACTTTGAGCCCTAGGTTCTACCCAAGGCTGGTTCCCTATATTGTCAGTGACCACACAGCTCCTGGATGGCATGAAGTTTCTGAGGGGTCAGTGGCTTGGTCCTCCATACTGGCTTTAGGCTCTGAAACTGTCCCCACATAGATTGTGAATAATTGGCTCCCTTGATCCAGAGACTCCAAACCATGGCTTGCATGTTCTCCCTTCTTCCTTCCTTTCCTTTTTTTCTCCCTCTGTCCTTCCTTCCTTTCTCTCTTTACTTTCTTTGTGTCAGTTCTGGGCCTTGTACTCGGAGCCTAGGTGCTGTCCCTAAGCCTTTTTACTCAAGGCTAGCAGTCTATGGCTTGAGCCACACATCCATTTCTGGTGTTTTGTTTTTGGTAGTTAATTGAAGACAAGAGTCTTACAGGCTTTCCTGCCCGGGCCAAAAGCCTCAATCCTCTGATCTCATCCTCCTAAGTAACTAGGATGACAGGCTTGAAGCACTGGCATCCAGATCAATCCAAGGTTTCTTCATGGGTTGTGGAACCAGTCGTGGAACTTTTCATTGTCTATGACCCCCCAGAGCCTCGTGCACACTGTAATGGTTTGTTGGTTAAATAAATGAGCATCTATCTATGACAATATTACAGAAAATCCCATCTGATTCAGGTAAGAATCCTCTGTGGGGGAGTGGGGAGAAAGCCTGTGTAGCTCTCCCACAGTTCTCCCTCCTCCCTCTTACCCACTCCTGGTGCCACAACACTTAACTGTTTTGGCTCTGAGGGTGTGAGCCACTATGTACTTGCTACATTCCAGAGCCTCTGGGATGCCTGTCTTCTCAACGATCTCTGTCCAGCAGCTGACCAGCTCTGTGGCACTCAATTCACCATGGAGGTGTGAATGAGTTTGCTGTGAGCTGAATGGCTGGCTCAAGGGGACTCCTGTTCTCCCCGTGGGGCCAGGCAGGATTGTCCACCACATGTGGCCCCTAAATTTCATGTTGTAGATGAAGGATTCTTGAGGTAGCCTGGGTTCTCTGAATCTCCCAGAGTCCAGTACAGATGCTGGGAATCATCTCTACTCATTGCTGGCAGGCTGGGGATGGTGAAGTCACAATGTCTGCTCCCCACAATGTCCTCGATTGGGGTCATCACCCTAGAGAGATGCCACAGCTGCCAGAGAAAGGCAGTCAAGGCACAACGTTCAAAGCAGGAGACTATCTGGCTTGGGAACTCTGCGTTTGCCTCTTTGAACATCATTGTTTGATGGCTGAAATCATCCATCTAATTTGATCCATAATCCCAGGTATTAGTGGAAATTGCCAGCTTAACTAAAAAAAAAAAAAACCTGGAAAATGTGGTATTTAATTTGTCCCAATCAAACTTAAAGGGTTCCAAAATCAGTGGTCCCCTTTTCCTTCCAGACTGCCTATAACAGGTTACAGAAACTGGCATTCAGCCAGCCCTAGCTAACTGCTACCTCTTGATACTAAGCGGGCTCCAGCAAGGGAAATGGACTTGACTACCACTGCCCAGCTGGAAACAGCCCAGGCAGGACGCAGACTGGATTCTGCAGGACTCCAGGGAGGATTGACACTGAGCACTGCCCCAGGAGGGTGTCCTCACCACCAGGGGGGCACCCGCAACCCTGTGCCAGAATGCCCACAGAGACAGTTAATGCCCTAGATATGGTTCCCCTCTCATCCACTGTCATGGTGAACCATCTGCCATGTCACACCATACGCCAGTCCCCAAAACCTCATAGCTTCACAGCCCCTGCCTTATCATTTCCCTCATCTCGTTCCCTAATTATGTTGGGCAAACATTCCAAACCCTTGAATTCCCTCCAACTAAACACACAAGAGCAGAGTGTCTGGCTTGAAGAATGTGGCTGTGATCTCATTCACCTCATGAAACTTCTGGCTGGGGATAGAAGGACAGGCATCCACTCCAGTCCAGGGTTCACAAAGTTCTTCTAGAGGAGGCCCACTCTGGCCCAGCAGCTCCTGTGGGCTAAAAGAAAGGGGGAAGAGAGAGGTGGAAAGAGGAAGAAAGTAATGTCTACTTAAATCTTCCATAAAGGAGCCATGAAACTGTGAAGGAGAAAACAAAAATTGTGGTTTGGTTGTACTTGGTATTGATGAAGAACAACAACAACAAATACACACACACACAGAGAAATAAAATGTTTTTGCTGTTTTTAGACATGGTAACTTAAATATATTTTCATTGTTCTCATCTCCCTGCTCTCCCAACACACACACACACACACACACACACACACACACACACACACCTCCAAAATGGTGACAGATGACACTTCCATGCAGCACCTGCAATTTGCCAACTGATCACTCACCTGAGGACAGTCAGGCTGTACAAGGAGAAAGATTCTCTCTCTCTCTCTCTCTCTCTCTCTCTCTCTCTCTCTCTCTCTCTCTCTCTCTCTCTCTCTCTCTCTCTCTCTCTCTCTCTCTCTCTCTCTCTCTCTCTCTCTCTCACACACACACACACACACACACACACTCACACACACACACACACACACACAGACTCAGAGTAGTACCTCTCCTAAGTTTGTTGATTCCTCATCGGAGCACGCAGGTTCCCATTCTCCGTTCCCTTGTCAGAACCAAGGGCTCCCACACAAGGGGAGCACCACTCTAATGACAGAGCACAAACCCGCCTCTCCCCTTCTCCAGGGCCAGACCCTTCCCCTTGGGAACAACCAGCCTTAACTCCTCATTCACCAAAACCCTACGCCAGGATGCTGAGTGAAGGAATCCCCAGACAGGTGGGTCCTCAGAGCAGGACTGAAACAAGCAGTGGGTCATGGGGTGCCAAGGGGGGTGTCTGACCCAGGGTGGGGGCGGTGTTGAGGAAATGGATAGGGTCCTAAAGGCTACATACATGCACAGACTCCTACTTCCAGCCTAGATACTTCTGGGCAACTGGGCAGATTCTTGGGGAGGACAAGGAGACCAGATGGACAGGGAACATGGGCAGACGCTGGCAAAGCTGGGAAATGTGATCACCCTGTGAGTACTGTTGACAGCTGGGGTGGGGGGATAGGCCGGGTATATGTGTGTCTGAGGGCGTGTGTTCCTCCCATATATTCACCTAGTAGCTGACGCCCAGTGCCCTCACCTCCCTAGTGGGCTTTTCTGGGACCCTCCTCAGATGAAAGGATGACTGAGCACAGAGGACAAGGGCTCACATAGCAAGGAAGGCCTATCTGCTGCATCCAACATCCCCCACTCCCAGAAAAAAAGGAAAAGACCCAATAAGGCAGGTGTAGAGGTGATGTTCCCCACCTCTGACTAAAGCCACCAGGTTCCCACCAGGGAGAAGAAGGGTGCAGATGTGGGACTGTGTAGCTCCCACTGCTCCAGCCAGGGGCTCAGTGGTGACCCCTTCTCACCCATTCTTGCATCTCCCCATTTCCATGGATACTGGCCACTAGGGATGGGGGTGAGTTCCCAGAGTCAACACCCACTCCCCAACCCCCCACTCCTGGGACACATTTGTGGCAGAGTCAGGGCTGGCCTGCCTGGTGCTGGGGAGGCATGGTTGGGACACAAGAGGGTTTGCAGGGGGGGAGTGGGAGTGGTAGGGGGAGGTCGCAAGGTACTGACCTGCGATCGGCCACTTACTTGTGCTGCTGGGAGAATCTGTAGGCTGTGGTTCTGTGTGCAGCGTGCAGCAATGGTGTGAGGGATGTGCCTGAAGTGCTGGCTTTCTATGCTATGTACTCCTGGCCCAGACCAATGCTCCCACAGCAGCAGAGGTTTTGAGGCCGCCATCCCTGGTGTATGTGCCTGCTCTTCTCTCTGCTCTCTCTCTGCCCCCACTTCTCTCCAGGGCTGTCCTGCCCCTGTTGCACAAGTGCTGCAGTCCATGTGTGCCCCTGGCTGCAGCAGATATGTGCCCCCTTAGCCACGCCCTGTCCTCCCCTGGGTCACGCCTCCTCCCTCCCTCAGCCACGCCTCCATCCTTGGCTTTGTGCTGTCCTGACTCTCCCCTAAGTCTACCAGGCCATGGCAGAAGTAGTCTCACCTCAGGTCAGGGCTTCCCCCCAACCCCAGCAGCTGCCCGGGGGGGGGGGGATCGAATCTCCACTCAGCCCAACGGAGGACTCTTCTCCATCCACCCCACACCAAGCAGGTGCACGGTGTCTCTGTATGTTTATGTGTGTGTGTGTGTGTGTGTGTGTGTGTGTGTGTGTGTGTGTGTGTGTGTGTGTGTGATTTTTGGGGATACCAACCTTGCAAGAACTCAGAACGATTTAAAAAATAGCACAAAGAATCCTGTGTAATGGACTCAGCACAATAGCAACCTTTGGGATCCTCATGGTAATCTAATGACTAGTAAGATAAGACATGCCATTTTAGCATCACTAAACTTACATATCATAGTATTATGACATCATATGTCATAGTGACATTATAGACATATTGTGAATGCCTATTCTGTGATTTCATTCTATTTCAAGTGAGCAATATTGGTGGATTTCAGAAATCCATTGTGACCTCAAAACCATTGTGATGTGAAAATCCCTTTGTGACATCACAGTGCCATTGTGATAGTAACCTGTTGTGACATTACAAACTGGTCCTGTCCATTGTGACCTCATCACCAAGGTGACATCATAAAGCCATTATCATATCACATTGCTGTTGTGACATTACAATCAAGTTGAGACCTCCCAAACCCATTATGACATCTTTAGCACCTTTGAAAAAACATATGGCCTTTGTGACATGACAGTCCCTTTGTGTACCCATACCCTCATTGTGAAATGTCAATTGAGATCAGATATACCAGAGAAATATCACAAAGTATTTACAATATAATCATAGGTGTGACATCACATTGTCATTGTGACAAAATCAGCTCATTGTGACATCACAAATCTGTAATGACATCATACCACTATGACATCACATTGTCATTGTGACATCATATATACATTATGAATGCCTATTAGGTGATTTCATTACATTTCAAATGTGGCATGTGGATTCATATCAAAAACACATTTTGACTTCATAACCATTGTGACATCACAATCCCTTTGTGATGTAACATTGAAATTGTGATATCTCTAAACAACTGTGACAACTCAAACATGTCCTGTCTTCAAAAGTTTTGTGACATGTTGCCACTGTGTTATGTTAGGCACATTGATAGCTCAATCTATTTTCGACCTCAAATTATTTTAGGAATGACATGAAATATTAGAAATATACTTTGACATCATGAGCATAGTGACATCACACTGCTAGATGTAATGACCATTGTGTCATATTGTCACATCACAAATCTGTTTTGACTTCATTACATTTGTGCCAACAAATGCTTTGGAATCCTCACAAGCCCATTCTAAATTTATATACTCATTGTGAGTTAGTGACAATTGAGGTCTGGAATGCCATTGTCACATCATCAATCTACTGCGACATCACAAAACAATTTTGAACTCATCACTATTATAGCATCAACAATTAATTATAATTTGACATCATATTGCTATTGTGATATTACTGTACCATCATGCTTTCACAAACCTATTATGACCTAATCACATCTTAGAAAATGCATGGCCTTTGGGACATCAAGCTCCTTCTGTGAACTTGTATCATTGTGAACTTGTAGCAATTGAAATTTGAAATAATATGTGATATTACAAACTAGTTTTGACATCATTAACCCATTTTTATATCATTAACGTTTTGATAACCAAAACCTGTTAGGAACTTTAGCACTTGTGACAAAAAACATGGCGTTTGTGTCATCACAGTTCATTTGTATATGTCATGGTGACTTCATTCTCATGTCCTCATTGTAAACTAATAGCAATTAAGATCTGACATACCATTGTGACATCACAAACCATTTGTGCCATCATCACCAGTGTGATCTCAATCATTATGACACCATCAGCACATTGTGACATCAACAAGCTACAGTGACCTCATAGCATTATGACATCACATTGCCATTTTGCTCTTAGACACATTGTGAAAGTATATCCTGTGATTTCATTCTATTTAAAATGTGGCATGTCAGTTGATATCAGTAACACATTGTGACCTCATAACATTGTAACATTATAAGCCCTGTGTGACGTCATAACTGGTGTAACATCACATTGTTGTTATGACATCTTTAGCTTATGGTGACATCACAAAATGGCAATGACATTATAGCATTTGCCATTATGTCATTGTGATATCATAGTCACATTATGAATGCCTAATTTGAAATGTGGCATGTGAGTTGATATCAGAAACTCATTCTGATTTCACAACCGTTGTCACATCAAAATCCCTTTGTCACATTAATTTGGCAATGTGACTGGCAATGTGATGGAACTAAGACATCATGATATCAAAACACACATATACAAAACACACAATGTGTTTCTGATAACCGACATGCCACATTAAAAATAGAATCAATAACATAATAGGCAAACACAACGTGTCTATGACATCAGAATAACAATGTGATGTGGCAATGCTATGATGTCATTGTAGTTTTACATGTCAAAATGAGCTGATGGTGTCATAATGGCAACATGATGTCACAATTATGATGTCAGAAAGGATTTGTTATGTTTCCTTGGTATGTCTGATGTCAGTTGTCATTTGTTCCCCATGAAGTTATGGATACAAAAAAGGTTCTGTGATGTCACAGAGGCCATGTTTGTTTTCAAAGGTGGTTATAAGTCATAATAGTTTTGGAATGGCACAATGTGATCCATAATGTCACAATGGAATGAGATGTCCTTTTGGGTTTTGATGTCACCGTGGTGATGAGGTCACAATGGCTTTGTGATGTCACAGTTTGTTTGTAATATCAGAATGATCCAATTTCAATTACTCATAATTCAATATGAGGATACCATTTGATAGAAGAAGCTTCATAGTGTGAGGTCATACTATGTGAAAACCCAACGGGACAGTGATTTCACAATGACAATGTGATGTCTCAACATCATGTTATAATAATGTTCTGATGTCACAATTCGTGATGCCATACTGATGAGGAGGTCATAACTTAGTCATAACTTGTGTGAAATGGTGCCATTAGGATATTTTGGCTTTTAGTAAGCTTATAATCTGTTTTGAAACATAATAAATCAGGTATGACATATGATATCAGAAATTGACTCTGACATCATGAACATTGTGACATCATGAATATTG
The DNA here is from genome assembly GCF_024711535.1 of Dipodomys merriami. Lineage (NCBI taxonomy): Eukaryota > Metazoa > Chordata > Mammalia > Rodentia > Heteromyidae > Dipodomys > Dipodomys merriami. Next base: position 822,203 of record NW_027204971.1, on the reverse strand, counting down.
TAACATCACATTGATAGACATCAAGATCATAGTGGCACAATATGAACTCACAAATCTGTTAGGACTTCATCATATTTGTGAAACACATGACTTTAGAGACAACACAGTCCCTTTGTGAACTCATATCTTCATTGTGAATTAATGACATTTGAGACCTGGCATGCCATTGTGACATTTCCAACCAATTGTGACAGCACAAACCTATTATACTAGAAACACATTGTGATCTAATAGCCATTGTGACAGCACAATCCCTTTGTGATCCCGCATTTCCATAGTGATAATACTAACCCACTGTGAAATTCCAATCCTCTCAAGCCCAATCCAGGTATGAAATGTGATACTCAAATCCAGCGTGACATCTAGATCATGGTGACATCACACTGATAGATGTTATGAGCATTTTGTCACATTCTGACAACACACACCTGTTAGGACTTCATCACTTTTGTGAAAATACATGCCTTAGGAGACATCAGAGTCCCTTTGTGAGCTCATGTACTTATTGTGAGTTAATGAAAATTGAAATTACATGTGTCATTTTGATATCACCAACCCATTGTGACATCACACACTTCTTGTGAACTCATCAGTGTGGCATCACAAATTATGATATCAAAAATTATTAGGTCAACATATCGCAACATCACATTGCCATCATGATATCACTATCCCATTGTGTTTTCAAAAACCTAGTATGTCTTCATAGCATTTTAGAAAATTCATGGCCATTTATACGTGTCTTCTTCTGTGAACTCATATCCTCATTGGACATGTGAAACAGGACATGTGATTATGAGATGTGACTTCACAAAACTATTTGATATTATCACCAATGTGCCGTCACAAAACCATTGTGAGCTTTCATTGACATTTGACATCACTATCACATTGTGACATCGCAAACCTATTAGGACCTCGTATCACCTTTGAAAAAACACATGCCCTTTGTGACAACACAGTCCCTTTGTGGAACTATACCTTCATTATGAACTGACAATTGATATCAGACATGCCAATTTAACATCATGAACCTTTTGTGACATCACCAGAGTGACATAACATTTTCATTATGACAGCATCAACTACTTTTGACATGACAAAACTACAAGGACAAGATAGCATTATGAGATCACATTGTCATTGTGATGTTATAAAAAGATTGTGTATGCCTGTTTTTAACATTTTTTTGTCGGTCGTGGGGCTTGAATTCTGGGCTTGGGTGTTGTCCCTGCTCTTCAGCTCAAGGCGAGTGCTCTATCACTTGAGTCTCAGAGCCACTTCCGGTTTTCTAATGGTTTGTATTGGGAATAAGATTCTCATAGACTTTCCAGCCTAAGCTGGCTTTGAACCGCGAACCTCAGATCTCAGCCTCTGGAGTAGCAAGGATTACAGGCGTGAGGCACCAGCGCCCAGCTTTTTCATTTTATTTCAAATTTGAACATGTGTGTTAATATCTGAAACATAATGTGAACTCATAACCATTGTAACATCATAAATCAGCAATGACATCAAATTGTCATTATGACACCATCAGCTCATTGTGACATAACCAAACGACAATGGCATCACAGCAATATAAATCACAGTCACATTGTTACATCATAGACTTAACAGTGTGAAGGCCTATTCTGTGAATTCGTTATATATCAGAAACCCATTTTGACCATATAACCATTGTGATATCACAATCCTTTGTAACATCACATTGCCATTGTGATATCATTAACCTGCTGTGCCATCACAAACCAGTCCTGTCCTTATAAGTTTTGTGACATACTGCCATTGCCATATATTAGGTCCTTTCTGAGCTCATAATCTGTTTTCAATCTGATGTTTCTGGTATGACAGGTGATATCGGAAATCCCCGGTGACATCAAACTGCCAGATGTCATGACCATTTTGTCATATTGTGACCTCACATTTCTAACAAAACATGCCTTTGGAGACATTACAGTCCCTTTTTGAACTCATATATTCATTGCCAATTAATGACAGTTGAGATCTCCCATTCCACTCTGACATCGTGAACCCATTATGACATCACAAACTTATTGTGACCTCATCACGAGAATAGCATCAACAACTAATTGTTGTATCAAATCATTATTTTGACATGATATTGTGGTATTGCTGTTGTGATATCACTCTCCCATTGTGTTTTTACAAACCTCTTATGGCCTCATCAGATCTTAGAAAATTCATGGACTTTGAGACTTCAAGCTCTTTCTGTGTACTCATGTACATATGAACTCTAAGGCAAGGAGAAAATCCATCGAGTCACATTTAATATAATAAACCATTTTTCACTAGAAAGGGGACTGTGATTAACTTAGTCAGGACTTGATACCCAGGTTCAATAGCAGCCTTGACCACCAAAACTCAGACCTCCAATGGGCAGCTCCACCCTTTCTTAATTGTTCTGCAAACCACCAATCACAAAATTATGATCTCCAAAGCTCCAAAGCTCAATGGGCAAGGCTTTTTTCTTTTCCATTCTTCCCTCCTTCTCTACAGACCTGTCATTCCTTCCTTGTCTTTCCCCTTTTCCCTTCCACCACTTCCTTCTTCTCTTCAGGCCTCTCGTCTCCACAGGCCTGCCCTACTCGGCCCCAGTGACCAATTGCCAACCTTCTGCTCTCCCTCAGCTTCCCCCTTCTCAGGTTTTTCCTTTCCTGCTGTCTCACAACTTTCTTCCATCCAGGTAACTCCCATTTTTATCTCCCCTAACAATGCCCTGAAAATGCAACTTATATATAGGTTGTACCCCTCCTCCCTCCAACGCATCTCAAGACTAACAGTTTTCAGCCATCACTTCCAAAACTGCCCAATGCTCAATCACTTCTTGACAGCTCACCGTGTGAGGCTTGACACCTCCACCTTTGGCAGCATTCCCCACACTCTCCGGTGGGCCAAGCCAAGAATTTACAATGAATATCGGCTCCCACAGATAATCCTGGCCCCACTGGTTATTATAGTATCCTCATAGTGAATTAGAAGAAATTGAAATTGTCTATGTCACTGTTATATTACAAACTTGATGAGACATCTTTAACTCTTTGTGGCCTCATCACCTCGGAGACATCACAAACTCTTTGTGTTATCACATTGCCATTGTACCAACATGATCACATTGTGAAATCCCAAAACTATTATGACTTCAGAAGCTTTCAAAGAAAGCATGGCCTTTGTGACATGACAGGCCTTTTGTATACTCCTATCCTCATGTTGAGCTAATGACAATTGAGATCAGGCATGCCATTTAACATCGCAAAACCTTTGTGACATAATCACCAGTGTAACATCACATTGTCATTATGATAACATCAGCCCATCATGACATCATAAAACAACAATGACATCAAATCACATGTAATTGTGATGTCATAGATACATTGGAATGCCTATTCTGTGATCTCATTCTATTTCAAATATTGCTGGTGGGTTGATATCAGAAATACATTGTGACCACATAAGCATTATAATATCACAATATCTTGATGACACCATATTGCCATTATTATATCACTAATGCACTGTGATATAACAAAACAGTCTTATCCTCATAAATTATTTGACATGCTGCCAGTGTGATCTCTTTGGCCTCCCTGAGTTCATAAATTGTTTAACTCATAATACTTCAGGCATGACATGTGATATCAAAAATCCACTGTGATATCATGACCACTGTGACATCACACTGCCAGATTTCTTGACACTGAGTCACATGAGGACAACACAAACGTGTTAAGACTCATTACACTTGTGCCAACGTATGCCTTTGGATACATGATTATCCATTGTGAACTTATATAGTCATTGTTAATTTGAGATCTGTCATGAGATTGTGACATCACCAACCCATTGTCAAATCACAAACCTATGTGACCTCATCACCTGTATGGCATCACCATTTGTAACTTCAAAACCATACTATCTCATGTAATGGTAGCATCACATTGCCAATGGGATATCTCTGTCTCATTGCATTTTCACCAGCCTATTATGTCCTCATAATATTTTACAAAATTCATGGCCTTTCTGACTTCTAGCTCCTTACCTGAACTCGTATCTTCATTGTGATCTAGTAGAACGAAATTGGACATGTAATGGTGATATTACACATTCATTGTGACATCACATCCAAGTGTGACCTTATCATCACTTGACATTACAAACCCATTGTGACATCATATTGCCACAGTGATATCATGATCACCGTGTGATATCCCAAAACTGTTGTGACCTCTTAGCACCTTTGAAAAAGCATATGGTGTTTGTGAGATCATGGTCCCTTTGGGTAACCATGTTGTCATTATGAACAAAGACAACTGACATCAGACATGCCAAATTACCATTACAAACGCATTGTGACATCACCTCCAGAGTGAGATCACATTGTTGTTATAATACCATCAGCCCATTGTTACATCCCAAAATGACAATGACATCATGGCATTATGACATCACATTTTCATTGTGAGGTCCTAGAGACAATGCGATTGCCTGTTCTGTGATTTCATTCTATCACAAATGTGGCATATAGGTTTATTTCAGAAACCCATTGTGACCACACCATCATTGTGACATTACAAACCCTTTTTGACCTCATATTGACATTGTGATATCATTAATGCAATGTAACATCGCAAATCTGTCTTGTCCTCATAAATTTTGTAACAAGCCACTACCTTGGCCAGGCTAGATGCGGAGAGCTAAATTCAGTCTCAACCATGAACCATCAAACCTCCAAAGAGAAGTTCAGGCATTTGTTAACTGGTCTGCAAACAACCAACCGCCAAAATAATGATCTCCAATACTCCACACTTCAAAGGCCAAGGCTGTTTTCCTATCTCTTCATTATCCTTCTCTACAGATCTGTCCTACCTTTCAGCTCTTTTCATTTTTTCCTTCCAGCATTCCATTCTTCACTTCAGGCTGCTCTGCTCTTGACAGGCCTGCCCTGCCTTGTCCAGGTGGCCAGTTGCCATCCTTCACCTCCTTCTCACTCTCAATTTCCTCTCCTCCCAGGTCTTTGCCCTCCAGCAGTCTCATCATTTCTTTCCATCCAGGCCTTTAACCTTTTTCTCTCCCCTTATCTTGCTCTGAAAATGCAGCTTATATATAGGCTGTACCCTTCCCCAACTGCAATAATTTCTTGCCTTCCAGTTTTTAATCATCACTTACCAAATGTCCATGCCCAATCACTTCTTGGCAGCTCACCATGTTGGACTTGACATCCTATCTCCTTCAGCAGCATGTCTTGCCCCCTTCAGTGTCATGCACCCCCTTTCAATTGGTCCAGATTAGGAGGCCATGATGACTATCTGTTCCGGTGGATTATAGGGGCACTGCTGGTTATTACAGTGTCCTCATGGTCAACTAGTAGCAATTGAAATTGGACAAATAATTGTGATATTACAAACTCGTGACATAACTAACCCATTGTGACCTCATCACCACTGTGACATCACAAACCCATTGTGACTTCACATTGTTGTTTTTGATACCAAGATCACATTGTGACATTTCAAATCTATTATAACCTCTTATAACATTTGAAAAATGCATAGCTTTGTGATATCAGAGTCCCTTTGTGTACCCAAAGCCCTACTGTGAAATATTGACAATTGAGAATCAGACATGACATTTTGACATCCAAAACAGTTTGTGAGATCATCATAATTGTGACATCACATTATCATTTTTATACCATCTACTCATTGTGAAATCACAAAACTATAATGATAGAATTATAACTTCACATTGTCATGGTGATATCATAGACACATTATGAATGCCTTTTCTGTGATTTCATTCTATTTCAAATGTGGCATATAGGTAGATATCATAAAAAATCAGGAACTCATAATCATTGTGAGATCACAATCCCTTTGTATATCATGTTGCCATTGTGATATTACTAAACCACCGTGATATCACAAACCTATCCTCTCATGATAACTTTTGTGACATGCTGCAATTCTGATACCTTAGGCCTCATTGTCCTCATAATCTGTTGTTGACCTCATTAGATTTCACATATGACATTTGATATCACAAATTCCCAGTGACATCATGACCATGTTGGCATCATACGGCCAGATGTCATGTCCATTGTGTCAAATTCTGACATCACAAAACTTTTAGGATTTCAATATATGTGTGACAACACATACTTTTAGAGAAACCACAGTCCCTTTGGGAACTCATATACTCATTGTAAGTTAGGACAATTGAGAATCATAATGTCATTGTGACATGCCCAACACATCACCAATATTTTGTGACCTCACAACCAATGTGGAATTATCAACTAATAGTGACACCAAAACAATATTTTGACATGACGTAATGAGTTGACATTGTCATGGTGATATCACTCTCCCATTGTTCATTCACAAACCTAAAATGACCTCCTAACATTTTTAAAAATTCATGTCCATTAGTACTTCCAACTCATTCTGTGAACTTGTATGCACATTGTGAAATAGTAACAATTGAAAATGGACTTGTGTTTAGATATTACAAATCATTTTGACGTCAAAAGCCCATTGTAACCTCATCACAACTGTGTATCATAAAGCTATCATGACCCCTATGTACCTTTGAAAACACACATGGCATATGTTACATCATAGTCCCTTTGTGTATCCATATCCTCATTGTGAATACATGACAATTGAATATATATACGCCATTGTAACATCACAAACCTTTGTGACCCCATCACCAGTGGGACAACACATATTCATTATTACACAATTACCTCCTTGCAACATCACCAATTTACAATGACCTCATAGCATTATGACATTTATTGTCATTGTGATGTCATAGTCACATTGTAAATGCCTATTCTCTTATTTAATTCTATTTCAAATGTGGCATGTGGGTTGATGTCAGAAATATATTGTGATCTTATAAATATATGGCATCACAATCACTTTGTGACATCACAGTTCCATGGTGATATCACTAACACACTGTGATATCACAAACCTGCCCTGTCCTCATAAGTCTTGTGATGTGCAGCAATTATGATGTCTTAGGCCCTTTATGAGCTCGTAATCTGTTTTCAACCTTATAATATTGCAGTTATGATATATGATATCATAAATGCACTGTGACATCATACCATTGTGACATCACACTGACAGACATCATAAACATTGTGTCACACTGTGACATCACAATCCTCATCTGACTTCATAACGTTTGTGAAAACACATGACTTTGGAGATACCACAGTCTGTTTTGAACTCATATTCTCTGTGATTTCATGACAGTTGAGATCCGTTTTGCCATTTGGATATCACTAATCAATTGTGACATCATAGACCCCTTAGCGTATAGCATCACCAATTAATTGTGACATCAAAACTTTTTGTAATGTCACAATGTGACACGATGATCATGACATCTGTCAATATAATGTCACAATGGTCATGATGTCACAGTTGATTTCTGTTATCTCAAGTCATACATGAAATATGAGGTTGATAACAAATTATGAGGGCAAAAAGGTCTAAGATATCACAATGTCAGCATGTCACAAAAGTTATGAGGACAGGAGAGCTTTGTGATGTCACATTGTGTTAGAGATATCACAATGGTACTGTGATGTCACAAAGTGATTATGATGTCAAAATGGTTTGTAGGCACAAAATTGCGTTTCTGATATCAACTCTCATGCCACATTAGAAATACAATGAAATCACAGAATAGGCATTCACAATGTGTCTATGATGTCACAATGAGAATTGTTGTCATAATGCGATTCTGTCATTGAGTTTGGTGATGTCACAATGAGCTGATGCTCTCATAATGAAAATGTGATGTCACACTGTTGAGGATGTCACAAACACTTTTTGATGTTATAATGGCATGTCTGATCTCAATTGTCATTACTTAACAACAAGGATATGGATACATAAAGGGACTGTGATGTTGAAAAGGGCCTGTGATTTTCAAAGGAGCTAAGGGTCATAATAGATTTGAGATGTAACAATGGAATCATCATGTAACAATGACAATGTTTTCACAATGGCTTTGTGATGTAATGGCGGTGATGATGTCAAAATGGATTTGTGATGTAACAACGAGTTTGTAATACCACAATCAAATTTCCAATTTCAATTGCTACTAGTTCACAAGGAGGATACTGTAATAATTAGCAGTGCCCGATAATCTATTGGGTCTGATAATCAGCATGGGCCCATCTCCTGGCCAGCTGGGGAGGACAAAGAATGCCACCAAAGAAGGTGAGTCATCCTGTGGGAGGGACTGGTGCATTAATCACCATGTGTTGAGCTGTTAAGAAGTGATTGGGTTGTGGGCAGTTTGGGATGTGATAGTCGAAAACAGTCAGTTGGAGTGGAGAAAGGGTACAGACTTTATATAGGCTGCTTGTTCAGAGCAATAGAAGGTGAGAGAAAAAGGAAAAAGTCTTGGAAGGAAAGAACTGGTGTGATAGCATAAGGGGAAGACCTGGGTGGAGAGGAAGTTGAGAGAGGGCAGAAGGTGAAGGATGGCAACTGACGAGCCCTGCAAAGCAGTTCAGGTCTGTGGAGAGTGGAGAGCCCTAAAGAGAAGAAGGACCTGGTGGAAGGGAAAAAGGAAAAGACCTCGAAAGAAGTATAGGTCTGTAGCGAAGGAGAGATAAAGAGAAGAGGAAAAGAGGCTGTCCCTTTGATGTTTGGACTTTTGGATATCATAATTTTGGGGGTTGCTGGTTTGGAGAACTTTTATTATATAAAATGTATCTCGATGGATTTTCTTGAACTATAGAGGTCTTAATTTTTGAAGACTCCATCGAGATAATCCATTTGGATTGTATCAGGCCTTGGCCCCAGGGAAAAATCCCCATAGGTGTGAGTGTCAGCCTTCAGGGTTGAGAGTCTACCTCGAGTGTTTGTCTCCGGAGGTCCAACATGGAAAAAAGTCATTTATGTACCTCTAGAGGTGCATCTTGGCATGCTTGCCAGCTTGTTTAGGACCCCTAAGGAAGCAATTTGTGGCTTCCTTGGGACGCCATCTGGAACCTACTTGAGAGATAATGTAGGGCTTCCATGGGAAGCCATCTGGAACCCCATCAAGAGTACATCTGCAACTTCCTTGAGAAGCCATCTGAGACCTACGCTGGAGGTCATCTGGGGCCTTCTCCAGGGGCCATCTTGGACTTTCTCCAGAAGTCATCTGGGGCTTCCTCAGGAGGCCACCTGAGACCTCTTCAAAAGTAGTCATTGGGGCTTTCTTAAGAGGCAATTTAGGACCACCTCCTGAGGTCATCTGGAGCTTCTTTGGGAGGTCATCTCAGGCTACCATGATGAGAAATCTATGACCGTCTTTGGACATCATCTAGGACTTCCTTGAGAAGCTATATAGGACCTTCCCTGGAGGTCATCTGTTGCTTTCTCAAGAGGGTTATTTGGAACTTCCTCTGGAGTTCATATGTGGCCTCCTTGAGTGGCCATCTGGGAGCTACTTGAGAGGTAATGTCAGCCTCATTGAAAAGACATCTGGAAACTCCTTTGGAGATTATCTGACACTTCCTTGGGAATCAATTTGGAACCTCCATGAGAGGTCATCTAGGGCCTCCTTGGGAGGACATATGTGACATCATCCAGAGGTCATCTGTGTCCTCCTCAAGACACAATCTGGGACGTTCTCTCTGTCATCTGGGACCTCTTGTAGAGGTCAACATTGAGAGGTATGACACATGTGGGTTAAGTGTCTGTGGCTCTTGGTCTTTGTATGTATGCTGATAGTTCTATCTGTGTCCTGCATACACCTGTTTACTCCTTTTCTCAGGATGGGAGAACAAGACCTTAGGTTGTCATATCCAAAAAATATTCTCCCCCAGGTTTACAGAATTCCTCAGTGGAAGATGCACTGATGTATTCTCTCTCCTATTCTTTGCCATCAGTACCTCTAATGTTAAGTCTTCCCATACCAAAAGTGGTTACTTGTACTAGTCTGAGGTGGTACAAAGTGGTATGTTACCCTTATTACCTTTGAGATAGGAACTTGGAGGAGATGGTGGGCAAGCCCTATTTCTAGTATATGTTCCCTTTACAACTAGTGACCTGTATAACTGGAAACAGCAAAATCCATCCTTTGCAGAAAAAAAGGGGCTCATTACTTCATTAGAGACAGTAATTTTCACACACAAGCACATCTGGGATGAGTGTCAGCAAATTTTACAGGCACTTTTCACCTGGCAGAACAGGGAGTGAATCCTGCTTGGTGACTTGAAGGTGGTCCTTCGACCAGAGAGTAGCCCCACTATTGATCCAGAAAGTCTTTCCATAGACTTACCCAAGCTGAGACTAACAGCAATTGAGGTATGGAGGTGGTTACCTATTATTACCAGGTTCTGTTAGCAGGGATACCGCAGTGGCTAAAAAGCCAAATCATCTATCTAAGTTGGGTGAGATGGTACAGTTCCCCAGTGAGCACTCTAATGCTTTTCTGAAACTTCTCCCAGAAGCCTATAGGACATATAGGCCTATTGATCTTGAAGCCCTGGAGAATGAAAGAGCCCTAAATATGGCCTTTGTTACCCAGACAGCCCAAATATTAGAAGAAAGCTTCAAAAGTCAGAAGGTTTTGAGGGAAAAAGTTTATTCTAATTTGGAAGTAGTTGCCCAGAGGGTGTTTGTTAACAGAGATACCCAGGAAAAAGAGTCTGAGAAGAGGGTTTGAGTTTTGGTAGGAGCACCAGAATAGGGATCGAGAAACTCTTGGCAAAGACAGTACAATTCATTTCCAAATGGCAATAGGGAACCTCTAAGAATACATCAGTGTGCTCATTGCAAACAAAATGGACATTGGGAAAAGGAATGTCCAAGGAGGAGAAAGATAGAAAATGACAGGTTAATTAATTACATTAACCACCTGGAAAATGTGTTTACATCTCTGGAGAAACATGCAAAGGAGCTTGGGGCTCTGAATTCCAACTATGTTCAATTTAAAAAGCAGCCCTCTGAACTTCAGAAATGTGGCAAAGAAAAAATTCCACCCTTCTATCTCAAAACATAGTCTTATAAAAAACTGTGTCTCCAATATGTGCCAGTCAAACCCACCAAGAGATTAAAAGCACATAGAAAAGCACATTGGAGAAAACAGAGAGAATTATTTGACATGAAGAAAAGATTTGAAGATATAAATTAGGAACATCTGAGAGTCAAAAATGAGAAGAAAATCCTCAAAAGGAACCTAGAAAACACTCAAAATCAAATGAAATTCAAGTACATTAGCCTGGGTGAGCATGAGGCAAATTAGGGGACCACAGGTGAGAGGCAAACAGGAGCACAGGACAGCAATTTTACCATCCTTGCTAACCACAAGTGAGGCCAAAAAGAGATCCTGATGCTGCATTAAGAAATCATTGCCATGAAAAAGGAGCTGGACCTCATAGAAGAATATATTAGGCTGAAGTACATGTCAATTATCAGCTTTGAAATGTGTCACCAGAAATTCAAAGCAAAAGAGAAAGAAGGAAAGGGTAGTTAGCAGAGAAGATGGGGAAGTGCTGTGTCATAGAAGATGAGGCCAAGAAAAGTGAAAAGGAAAATATCAGGCCCAAGTTCTCAATTATTAACTAATGCCCTAGGAATAAATTGGAAGTTACAATCCATTTATAAGCCTCACAGTTCAAGCACTAGAAAGAATGAATATGACCTTAAAGGAAACTTTAACTAAATTAAATACAGAAACTGGCAATAGCTAGGTAAGCCTCCTCCTCTTCACTCTCCTTTGAGCAAGATGTAGCCCATATGTTAATGGATTCAATCCCTTGAAATACTTTAGTGTAGAACACCCCCTTGGGTTCCTAAAATTAGGAAGGCTATATTAACAGAAATGTCTAACTACAATCTGCAGGTTTTACAACATATTCTTTTATGTACCTATCCTTTGGTAACCAAGGCCCAACGGCTGGATAAGAAAAAGTCCAACTGAAGGGGAGGGACCAAGAAAGTGATGGAACAGCAGGGAAACACCACAGCTCTCTCCAACCAAATACTGAGTTTGGATTTCAATGCTCTGTTTCTCCAAGTGACCCACAAAAAAAGGCAATTACTTAGAGAGATAAAGGAAGTGCAAAAAGAAAAGGGAAAAACCTACAGAGACAGTAAAGTGGGAAGACCCTTCCCCCACCCTTTGTTGATGATGGCGCTCCATGTTGCGCAGCTTAAGTGATGGGGTTTTGTGCCAAGCTGCTTAAGTGCCCCGGGACTGGACCCTATGAGGACCACACACCCACAAACATCCCAATTCTCCCAGGAGACTCCCAAGAGCTGGGCCAACCCAGAATATACAAACAGAAATCTCAGAAGGCAGAGCTGGAACAAAGACTCCCCTCACCCTCCCTGGTACAGCTCCTCTGCCTGGCTGGTACATGTAGCCCATCCCAGTCAGGAGCAGTAGCAGCTGTCAACAGTGGCAAACGACCCTAGTATCTCAGGGTGGCACCTCTGTCCTGCTGGTGTAAATAGCCTAGCTTAACCTGGAACAGAAGCAGCAGCTGGCAGTGCTGGCAAACCACCCAGAATTGGGGCAAAATACCTCTTGGCACTTTCCCAGACCAGCCTGGGGCAGCAGCGGTGGCTGAGGTGGGGACAGCTACAGTGAACAAGTCCAGACCTGTGGTGGTTTGTGCCTCTCCATACTGGCCTGCATAAGTGGCCCAGCCTAACCTGAGACAGCAGCAGTGGTTAACACCTGACTTGTGGTGGGGTGCCTGGCTTGCATAAGTGGCCCAACTGATCCTGGGGCAGTGGCAGAAGCTGGGGTAGTGGCAACAGCTGTGGCAGCAGCAGTGGCATCAACAGTGGCAGCCAACAACTCTGGACCCCTAGTGGGTGTGGCACCTCTCCATACTGGTTTGCATAAGCAGCCCATGGTGGCAAAGGTGGTGAACAACCATAGACCTGAAGCAGGGTGGGGTGCTGAGCAACCCCAGAAGAGAATCCCTGGGCTGGCTTTGAACCTGAATACACAGACCTGAGCCTGCTGAGTAGCTAGAATTAAAGGTATTCACACCAGTAGGGTCTTCCTCTTGCAACACCCCTAACTTTTTCTAAAATAGATAATTTCTTAGTTCAAACATGGAATTTAAGCAAATACAAGAGGATCAACATAATACTGAGCATAGTGGAATCTCCCAGACTTTCCTGCCTGGGCTGGCTTTCAAACGTGATCCTCACATCTCAGCCTCCTGAGGAACTAGGAGGACAGGTGTGAGCCACCTGTGCCTGGATGATCTGGCCTTACACCACAGTGGACTAGGAGCACCTGCAATATTTTCTTTAATTTTCCTGTGCTAGTTTGGGGGCTTGAACTCAGGGTCTGGTCTCTGGTCTCTAAAATTTTTCCTTCAAGGTTACCACTTTACCATTTGTGCCACAGCTCCATTTCTGGATTTTGGTAGTTAATTGGCAAGAAGAGTCTCATTAACGTCCTCTCCTGAGCTCGCTTGACCCTCGATCTATATCTCAGTCTCCTGAGTAGCTAGGATTTACAGGGGTTGAGCCACTGGTGGCATTGGGCTAAAAGCTTTTCTAAAGCAGGAGTTTTTCCTTGCGTTTGCCCTGACTCCTCCATTCAAAGGAGGCCTGAGGGTCAGGAGTTGTGAAAACAGGTTTCCAACCACAGGAAATGGCTTTGGGTCTTTGGTGAAAAGAAAAGCTAATCGTCCCCCTGAGCGCTATTCTGGGACCCCACCCTCTGCCCTGTGATTCAAGTCAACTTTGACCCAGACTTGAATAACCTGCCAGACTTTTCTGAAGCCATAAAACCTTCATACCATTCACACCACCTGCCCTGCAGCACACCTCAAGACCTTTGCCCATGCTATACTTTCTGCCTGAGGCTCTCTGTCCTGTACCCACATATTAGAACTACTGTGAAATTTTGGCACTGGGTATATCACATCCTAGAGAAAGTCTTTCCTTCCCTTCTCCATCTTTTTTTTTTTAATATTGAGTTGCTAGACATGGAATTTGTGCAGGATGACTGGCAAATGCTCTATATTGGTGTATGTGTGTGTGTGTGTGTGTGTGTGTGTGTGTGTGTGTGTGTGTGTGTGTGTGTGTGTGTGTGTGTGTGTGTATGTGTGTGTGTGTGTGTGTGTGTATGTGTGCCAATCCTGGGGTTTGAATTCAGGGCCTGGATGCTATCCTATCCCTGAGGTTTTGTGTTCCAGGCTAGCACTGTACTACTTGAACAACAGCTCTTCTTCTGGCTTTTTGGGTGTTTAATTGGAGAAAAGTTTCTTAAATTGACTTTTCCGCTTACAATTAGGATCCTTCCTTCTGAGTAGCTTACAGGGGTGAGCCACCAGCACTGCCCTCTACCCTACCTCTTACCTATAACCTCGGCCCTCCTCTGAGTCCGAGAAGAATATGTCTCACCAGGCTCAATTTTTTTTGCCCAGTCTTGGTGCGTGAACTCAAAGCTCATACTTGGGAGAGACTCTAAACATGTGAAGACTGTGACAAATGTTTCCATTTAATTATGTATCATGTTTCAAAACTTAATATAATGTTAATGAAAAATGAGTCAATGTCCTAAATTTTTGTGTATAATTTTATAATAGATGTGCAAAATATATTATGTGTATAATAATACTAAATACAACAATCAATAAATGAATCAAAGAAAAATACAATACAAAATCAATAATAAAATTATAATCTGAAATTAACATACATATATAAGTATATATCATGTATTACACATGTATAGAAATATTTCTTCCATTGCAGGGCCATCATTCAGGCCCTGGGAACTCTATCCTGAATTTGTTTTCCTCAAGGACAATGAGCTTCACATTCACCCATGGTACAAAAGAGTTACCTGGATGGTGAGCTCAAAAACTAGCAATGACAGAAATATTGGCCCCAGTTCGAAGACAGTGACTTAATTTTTTTAATGGAAGCAGTTATGATTATTCAGTTCCATACTGAGCATTAAAAAAATAGTGTAGAGTTTTGTACAGCTATCCAAACATCCTGCCCTTACTTCCAAAGTGCTTCTCTGAGAACTACATTGTTTCTCCTTTTTTGTATGTTTTTTATTGCAAAAATGTACTACAGAGGGGTTACAGTTCCAGGAGCAAGGTAATGAGTACATTTCCTATTGAGCATTATTTACTCCTCCTGTGTTTTTCCCCTATCATCACTTCCCTCCCATCTCCACAACTACATCCCCCTGCTGAGGTCAGTGACTTAGTTTTTCATTTTTGGTTGGCACAAGGCTTGAACTCAAGTAATGGCAACTCTTCGCTAACATTGCTACAGATTTACCAAGACCCTGAGTTCAAATCCCAGGCTTGAAACGAAAACTTGCAGAAATTCCAAACTAGGGAGCTTTATTTTTTTAATTTAGTTAAATAATTATACATATATATGTAAATATATACATGTGTGTGTATATATATAATATATATATATATATTATATATATATATATATATATATATATATATATATATATATATATATATATATTGATTTAGGCCAAGCATGGGGCTTGAACACAGGTCGTGGAAATTCTACTTCAGCTTGGATATGCCTTAGCTGGGGTCCAGTCTCTGGACCCATAGCCGATCCTGGGCCAAGAGGGCTTTCAGGAAGAAAAAATCGTTGGAAAGCACAAAAAGTGGTGAGCTGCAGAGAGCTGGGGTTTTACAGTTTTTTTCTTTGAACAGTGACCATCCTGGGTCTGAATGACAAAGCTGCAAAGTGGACCTGACCTGCCATTGCTGGTGGCTGGCAGGCTATCAGTGAAGCCATAGGCCAACCTGTCAACATAGTCCCTGGGTGAAATCGTAGTTCTGATATCAATCACAGGAGATCACAAGAGACTCATTCTTATGCATAGGAATACTGATTGAAAGAGTAGTTTATTCATCGGTCTACTCTAAAGTTGGATGCAGTAATCCTAGAATGCTGATTGAGCTTAATTAATATTTTATTAAGCATGAAAAGAGCAATATTCCTTCAATGGCGGTTTAATAAATACCTAAGAGTTGGTAGGAACATAGTGGGTGTCATTCTATCATACATAGACGGCTATGGAACTCTTTACAAATATATATATATTTATTTGTACACCTCCATCTGCCTATCCATGTATCCCTGTTTTGGCCAAACCTGGGGGTCGATCTCAGATCCTAGGAACGACTTGACATCTTCATTGGCTAGAGGCTGCCATGCTCAAACTCACCCAATCATGAATTGGGCCTGCTAGGCAGTAAGTTCAGATCCTGGCCCTGCCAGGCATAATTGAGAACACATCTAACATCTAGATCTTATGTGACAGGATGTAAACAATGTAATAAATGGTATAGGTGTCATCAGAGTCAATAAAATAAATTCTAAATAAATGAATGACACAAGAAATAAAATAAATAACCACACCAAACACAATATGGACTGAACATCTGTAAGGACATATAAATACTATCTTTAAAATATATATATAAGGAGGGCTGAGAAGGTGGCTCAGTGGTAGAGCTCCTGCCTTGCATGCATGAGGCCCTGGGCTCAATTCCTCAGCACCACATAAGCAGAAAAAAAAGCCGGCAGTGGCGCTGTGGCTCAAGTGGTAGAGCACTACCTTGAGATGATGAACTGAGGGACAGCGCCCAGGCCCAGAGTTTAGGCCCACAAGTGGCCCCCAAAAAATTATATATGGAGAATCTTTTCTGTGCCTGAGGCTTGAATTCAGTCCCCCTATGCGGGGAATGGCGGGAGATCTTGAGGTACTAGTTTCTGGCCTGGGAAGAGTAATGGAATGTGATTGATCTCATCCTTGAATGAGTAGTTTGTGCATGATGCAAGTAGGAAATGATAGGCAAGACTCATGGAGTATCGATTATTTGTAAAGAAGTTGATGAAGCATGACAATAATCATCACAGTCATGAAATGGAGGCATCAGTAAAGATCCAAGAATCTGTATTCATGCAGATTGGATTCCACCACAGGTTACCATCTCTCCTACTCTATACATGCATACTACCTTCAGCTTATGAATGGATGACTGCTGTGCTCCCCGCTCTCCTCTGGGAGGGGGGCTCAATCGCAGGTTCCAAAGGCTGGTGTGCTCATGTGGACAAATTCGCCACTTGGTCCTGCTAGGCACCGAGTTCAGATTCCCTGCCCTGCCAAAATATTTATCTTGATGTCAGAAGTCAATCATTGCACCTGTTTTCTTTCTGTGCAAGTCCTGGATCTCAGCTAGGATGCACAATGCTTGAGCCACCCTGTGGCCATGGGAATAAGTTGTTATCCATGTCATACCAGTTATTCCTGTCATCATATACTCAAGAAAATACACAATACACCCATGAATAGCATACAAAATAAAGAGAATAACTACACTCAATGCACGATGCAGTCCACACACGGATGTGAATATACATCCCATGTTTCAATGATCATTGAGGACTATTTTGGCCTCCCTGGGGCTCGATCTCAGTTCCTGGGAACGGCCCAGCTCCTTAGTGGCTCACAGTCTGGTGTGATCACGTGGACCCATTGGGCACTTGGGCCTCCTAGGCCCAAAGTTTGAATCCCAGCACTGCCAAAAATTCACCCTGATGTAAGAAGCCAGTCCTTGCACCTGTTTTCCTGTACTGTGCAAGTTCTTGGGCTTAGCTAGGAAGGAGAATGTATATGCAACTCTATACTCATGGGAATATGTTGTCATCCAGTTCACCACAGTTATATTTGTCATCCTATACTCAAGGAAATACACAATACATCAATGAATAAGACATAAAACAAAGAGAATGACTACACCAAACGCAAGATGCCGCCCACCCATGTTTGGAAATATAGATCCTCTATTTAATTATGAATTTATGACTATATTGGCCCCCACCAGAGCTCCATCTCAGGTCCCAGGAATGGCCTAGTTCCTTAGTGGCTCAAAGCCTGGTGTGCTCACCATGACACATTCACCAATTGGGCCTGCTAGGTTTGAGTTCAAATTCCTGCACTACCAAAAGATTTATTCTGATGTGAGAAGCCTATGGTGGCACAGGTTTTCCTGTCCTGTGAATGTCCTGGGTCTCATTGAGGATGGAGAATGCTATATAGGCTACTCTTAGCCATGGGAATAGGTTGTCATCCATGTCAGCACAGTTATATCTGTCACCCCATACACAATAAAATACACAATACATCCATGAAAAAGACACAAAATAGAAGGAATAACTGCACTGAATGCAAGATGCATACCACACCTGTAAGTAAAGAAAAATCTTATGTTTTAAAAAGGTGGGCTTGTTATTTTGTCCAGTGCTGGGTCTTCAAATCAGGCCCTGCCACAGGCCTGACATTCTACTCTTCAAGGATGGCGAGCTTCCCCTTCTCCCACAGTGCAACAGAATTACCCAGACCTCAGCTAAAAATCCCAGCACTGACAAAAGATTCATATTGATGTCAGAAACTAAAAATCCCAGCACTGACAAAAGATTCATACTGATGTCAGAAGCCAGTCGTTGTGCCTTTTATCCTCTCCTGTGAAAGTCCTGGGTCACAAATATGATGGAGAATGCATGGACAACACTGTAACCTTGGTAATGGGTTCTCATCCATGTCAGCACTGTCATAGCAGTCACCATACTTATTAAAATACACAATACCTCCATGAATTAGAGACAAAATAAGGAGAATAATTGCACTGAACCCAAGATGCTAACCAAACATATATGTCAATATAGATCCTTTGTTTAAATTATGAATTTCTGACTATAGTGGTCCACCCTTGGGATCAATGTCATATTCTGGGATTGGCCACACTCCTTAGTTGCTCACAGGTTCATATGATCACCTTGACTGATTGGCCAATTTGTTTTGCTCTGCCATGAGTTCAGATACCAGCACTATCAACAAGCGGATCGTGGAGTAAGAAGGAGAGTGTGAAACTTTTATTCCTTTTCTCTGAGAATCCTGGGGGTAAGGCATGAGAGAGAACATTTCTACAAATCTAGATGTTCTGTGATAGGTTGTCATGAATGTAATAAACACATTGAGTACATAAATGAATAAAACAGAAGATACAAGGAACAACCCCACCAAACATGTATGGACTGAACATCTATAGGTAAGTATAAATCCTATTTTTACAATATATAGAAATATTATGGTTTCCAGGTCTGGGTCTTGAATTCAGGACTAGGGAACAGACCTGACTTTTTTATTTTCATGAAAGGTGATCTTCCCCTTTATGCACGTTGCTGCAGATTTACCCAGAGCCTGAGTTACAATCCAAAGCCTGTAAGAATAAACTATGTGAATTGCAATCCAGGGAGTTAATTTTTTTCTCAGCATGGGTCTTGAACTCAGGTCGTGACAACACTGCCTCAGCTTTGATCACACTAAGATGGGGTGCAGCCACTGGACACACAGGTGCTTCTGGGATTCTACACCCCCACGTGTTGCAGGGAAAACAATGCACAGAAAAAATGTGGCCTTTTATGTTTTCTTCCTTTGCACAGTGACCCTTCTGGGTCTGAACGACACTGTTGCAAAGGGGACTTCACCTTGCATTTCTGAAGGCTGGCAGACAATCAAGGAAGCCATAGGCTCACGTGGCAACATAGGCCCTCATTTCAAATCCCCATACTGACACCAACCAATGGCAGGAAGTACTAATAAACTGGTTCTCATCCAAAGGCATAACACTGGAATTTTGTCAATGTCACAGTTGAATGAGTTGATCGTGAATGATGATCCTATAAAATTAAACAGCATCATTTCAGAAGGCTGATTGATTTTATTTAATATTTATGAAGCATTAAAAGAATATTATTACTTACAGGAACACAATAATTTCAGGACACTGAGTGCTTTCATTAATATTTAACGATGAAAACAATAACATTAATTACATGGACGCATAATAAATACCCAGGAATTGGTAGGAATATAGTCTATATAACTGAATAATGTATAAACATCTCTGGCACTCTATAACACACACACACACACACACACACACACACACACACACACACACACACACACACACATATATTAGCATACTGCCATCTACATGTCAATCTGTTCTTCTTTGGTTAACCCCTGGGTTTCTCAGGTCCTGGGAACAACCTGCACCTCAATTTCCCCCAGGATGGCATGTTTGCACTCACCCATTCATGAATTTGGCCTTGTAGGCCATGAGTTCAGATGTCAGTACTCCCAAACAATGAATCGTGGAGTAAGAAGATGATGGTGACACATGGTTTCCTTTACTGTGAATCTTCTGTGTGTCAGGTATGAAGTGGAATACATCTGTAGACCTATATCCTATGTAGTCAATGTTTTATGTGCTATAATAGTCAATACAATAAATGGTCAATACATGAATAAAACAAAAAATAAAATAAGTACTCTGAATGCAATAAGGAGTCAACATATGTATAAAAATATAAAACATATATGTAAATTGTACATGAATAGGGTGTTTTCTAGTGCTGGTGATCGTTTTCAAGCCTAAGGAACAGACTTGAATTTCTTGACTTTAAGGAAGCAAGCTTCCTCTTCCCACACAGTGCAACAGAGTTTTCCAGACTATGAGTTCCAATCCCAGTCCTGGTAGAAAAAACTCACCTTTATAGTATTTGAGGCCCAATTCTTAGGTATTTCATTATGCCTCCATTTGATGAATGTGATTGCTTAAATGCTTAATAAAATATTAACTAAAATCAATCAGTGTCGTGTAATATAATTGTGTATAATTTTATCCTAGAATCATTCAAGAACTGTTCGTTCAATCATGACTTACATCACATTACATTGGTAATCATATGGATAGGAACAAGTTTCTTAGGATCTCCTACCATTTGAAGGTGGCACGACCAGGATTTGAATTGTGGGCTCCAGCTCCCACCACTTCAACCCAAGGATCGGGAACTCACCAGTCTGTCCAAGAACATCAACAAGGCCAATGATTAGGCAGGCACCAGTGGCTCTCAGCAGTCCTTCTTGATACTTACAAGGCTGTGAATAGAGGATCATGGTCAAAGTCACCCTAAGCAGGAAAATTCTTGAGACCCCTTCCAACTTCAGTGCCAACAAAGCCAGAAACCTTGTGGCTCTAGTGTAGAGGACCAGCCTTGAGGAAAAACAGCTCATGAACTGTGCCCAGATCCTAAGTTCAAAGTCTGGGACTAGCAACAAACAGAACTATACAACAATCTGTGTAGCCATCCAGTTAAAGCAGGTCACCCTCTTCTCTCCAACTGAATTGGACAGAATTTCCTGGGAAAAAGGCTGGGAGAACCACTGTCATCTTGACTCCACCCATGCTACTTGCTTCACAGGATTCTTGCCACACCCCCATTCTTTCATGCTTCTTTCTGACCAATGGGATACAAGAATGGTGGCCATGCCCACATTCCATGCTGCCAGGTAGCACTGGGATTCCCTGTTAGTTTACACCACTACCAGCAGTTCAGGAAGGTAGAAGGGACTCAGTCCTGAGGAAGAGACTCGAGGTGATTTTGGAATATAGTAGAAAATTGATGCTCCCACCCCACCTGACCCTTCCCCTCCCTTCACGCAGTGCCAGGTTTCAAACCTCAATCAATGTCTAGCTGCCAGCCGGCCTAAATC
The DNA here is from genome assembly GCF_024711535.1 of Dipodomys merriami. Classification (NCBI taxonomy): domain Eukaryota; kingdom Metazoa; phylum Chordata; class Mammalia; order Rodentia; family Heteromyidae; genus Dipodomys; species Dipodomys merriami. The sequence continues at coordinate 800,570 of NW_027204971.1, read as the reverse complement.
CCAGACCTGGTCCCTGCCCCTAGTCTTCTGTTCTGGGCCCATGTGTCCATAATGCTGGCGCTATAGCTGCTGCCCCAATTGGAGCAGCTGCCAACAGCTTCTCCCAGCAGCACAGGTGAGTTTCTGTCCCAACAACCACCTACCCCGGGTCAAACACCCCTCTGGGTGCACCATGACCCCCCTGCTTGTTTCCTCTCCATGGTGCTGATGAGCCACCTTTCTGTCTTGAGGATTTCTGAGATAGAAACTACAAATATGCTCAGGCTGGGCTGGATCACGGACCTCCTGTGAAAGGTATGCTCCACCAGGCCTGGTCCTCTGTAATTGGGATGGTAGACATGTGGTGTCATGCTCAGTCATCGGTTAAGATGGATTATCCTAAACTCAGTCCATAGCAGCAGATTCTTGACCACAGGTGAAGCTCTTGGTAGGGCCTCAACCATTGGACCTCAGTCTCCTCACAGGACAATTGTGAGGAAACAAGGGATTTATACAGAACAATCTCTGGAAAAGAGAGGGAATGGCCTTCAGATAAGGTTTTGGCAATTCTGTGAGCATATGACAGGAAGATACCAGAAAGGGCTCAGGTGGGGCCTGTTATTAATCATGCAACAGGTGTGGGATTATGAACCAAAACATGGCTCTCTTTCATTACTACCCTATCCCAATGAGGAAGGGGATCCTTCACTTTGTTCAATTTTGCAGCTGGGGAAACCGAGGCACAGAGAAGCCAGATGACCTACTTATGACCTCAAGTTCACAGGAAGCTCGGCCTGACTTCTCTACCATGCTCCCTAGGACAATGGGTGCTATTCAGTCCACTTCTTGTGGTGGGAAGTCCACTTCTTTCAATCGTGGTTCTTGAACTCTAGGATTGGGCATTGTTCCCGAGCTCCTCAGCTCAAGGCTAGCACTTTATCACTTGATCCCACAGTGCCACTTCCAGTTTTCTGGTGGTTCTTTGGAGATAAGATTCTCAAACACGTTCCTCCAGGGCTGTCTATGAACCATGATCCTCATATCTCAGCCTCCAGTGTAGTTAGGATTAGAGTTTTATGCCACTGGCACCCGATTTAAGTGTAATTCTGATTTTCTCTCTCTCTCTCTCCCTCTCTCCCTCTCTCCCTCTCTCTCTGTCTCTCTCTGTCTCTCTCTGTCTCTCTCTGTCTCTCTCTGTCTCTCTCTGTCTCTCTCTCTCTCTCTCTCTCTCTCTCTCTCTCTCTCTCTCTCTCTCTCTCTCTTACTGTCGCTCTCAGGAATGGGTAGAATGGGTGCTGTAGGAGGTGGGCCAACGTCCCCAGGTAGCTGGAACCCAAGATGGCCCACTCATTCTGGAGGTGGGCTGTGGGTAGGGAGCTGTCTCGTTCAGCGTGTTGATACATCTCCATGAGATCAGCCCTCTGAGCCCTTGCAAGACTGTCAGGGTTATTCATTTTCCATCTAGCCTTACTGGATTTATTATATTGTATTCTTTTCTACATTATTTTCTAGCACCTGGCCAATATTATGGTACATTGTTACTGAATGAAAATGTAATGTTAACTTAAGAAAGTCATTTAGGGATCTGGGAATGTGGCTTCATGATATGATGATTGCCTAGCATGCATGAAACCCTGAATTCAATTCTTCAGTACCACATAAACAGAAAAACACTGGAAATGGTGCTGTGCCTCAAGTGGTACAGTGATTGCCTTGAGCAAAAAAGCAAAAAAAAAAAACCCAAACCAAAAATCATTTAATTAGTAAATGCAAAATAAAGAACCCATACTTGGAATATATAATTGCTCCTGCCATACTGACACCTGACAATAGTCCATAATTCATGTACTTTTTCTTATATTAGGATATTGTGTTGAAAAAAAGTTTTGTTCATTAGGTCAGAGCAATTAATGTCTTGAATGTGCTTAGATGTCAGGTGAAGATTAATTCTGGAAATTCAGATTCCAGATTTTTGAATGGTCTCTGCTAATCACAATGAGAAGTGTAGTCTAAGTGAGATTTGGAAATATTTTTGGTTATTCATGGCACCACAACGGCAAAAGCAAATTAACAGTTGTGACAAAAGAGAAGGAATAACTCCAGAGTTAATGAATAAATGAAAGTTACTAATGTATACCAGAAACGTTTATAGAGAACCATTTTTGGTTATTGAACAAATAGTTATCAACTAGTCTTATTCCGCATTACCTTTAGCATTCTAAATCTCTTAGGCTACTTCTTAATCTCTGTGTAATACATGTATCTCCTTCTGTGCTGTTTTTTCTTACCTTAACTTCTTTGCTTTCTAAAAATCTCAGTCTTTCTATATTTCTCTATGAACATTTCCTGATACTAAATACACCTACACAGACGGCAGAGAATGCTAATTAAGGGTCCCATAGCTCATGAGTCATTAATGAAACAACATGGAAAAGGAGGACATATTTATTATTACCTCAAATTTTCTGAAAAGCTGCAATGCCATCATTTGATTCAAATTTCCATTATTTGTCTACATAGTGTCATTCAGTGCACATAAATGCAAATATGAGCTGGGTGCTGGTGGATCACGCCTGGAATCCTAGCTATTCAGGAAACCAGAGAATTGTGGTTCAAAGACAGACTGGTCAGGAATGTCCATGAGACCCTTATCTTCAATTAACCACCTGAAACCCAGAAGTGGTGCTGTAGCTTAAGCGGTAGAGCACTCAATTTTTGCTGAAGAGCTGTGGGAGTGTGCCCAGGATCAGAGTTCAAGCCCCACAACTAACAAAATGTTTCCCCAAAAGGAAGGACAAGATCAATAATCTTCCCAAGCAGAAAAAATAATTTCAAAATGATTCAGTGCACCTAATTTTGCTGAGTTATTTAAGTTATGGCTTCTTTGCTAGACATATTCTCTTCCTTTAAAAATTGTCAAATACTAGCTTTACAATAAACTTCATCTAATATTTTTTGTTTCAAAAGAGAAGTCTATACAGTTGATGTCACTTAGCTTTCTTACTATCTTAATTCAAAGCCAAACCAGGCAGGAGAGTCTGTCAAACTCATCGCAAATTGAACACCAAAAAACCAGAAGTGGAGTTTTGGCTCAAACAGTAGATTACTAGCTTTGGGGGCAGATGGGCAGGAAAGACAACTGTTCAGGGACAGGATCCAGCCTCTGGGTTCAAGTCCCAGGACTAGCACAAACTAAACCAACAAGCAAATAAAAATCCCAGATTTTTCTTTGGGGCCCTCTTTAAAGGTGAACTGGTCAGAGAAGAGGCTTCTTTTGCTGATTATATTGACTGGATCCTGCTTTTTTGGAATCCTTGTTGCTCTGGAGAACTCAGAACCAGACCAAAGGAATTGATAACTGAGTCCTGCATCGAGAATCATCTCAGGGGTGAAATATCCATCTATAAGACACATTAAAACCTCTATGTCTTTGTTCCTTTGCAGGAGAACACTTTTAAAACAATGTTATTTCCTTTTGTTCTATACTGGCCTTCAAATGGTACATTATTTCTTTTTGTAACACTATGAACTAGAAGTTTACAGAAAAAAAATTATATGAGTAAAGAACACACTCAAAAAGCCAGGGACAGAGTTTCCTTCAAGCCTTGGGATACTTTTCTTGTACAGTAAAAAGGAAAGCACAACGTAACTTGAACTTTGTTTTTCCTCTATGTTCCATTCCTCTCCTGGGGTCAGTTTCCACATCCAGTAACAGTTACTTCCAGTAACAATCGATGGTGCTGCTTGAGGTATAGTGAATGTTTTCTGGCTTCACTGAAATAAGACTAGTACACCTATGGACCTGAGGTAAAACGTATTTCAGAGACAATTTAGTAAAGAGAAAATATGAAATTTATATTGCTTATAAATATATTATACATGAGTACATCTAGTTCAAACTTTGTAAGTTCTCTGTAAGTTAAGGCGAATTTTAAATGGGAAGAAGGTTTTCAGAACATTCTTTTTGTGAGTGTACGTGCTGTTCATTATTTCCCAAGTGTGCATGAGCTAACAGTAAGGAAACAATAGCAATAATAGGAGAAAGAGAAGTTCTGTGTTTAAGCATAAGGGTTCCATACAGTATAGAAGACTACAAATAAGCAACATTGAAACAATAAAGCCAAGTCCAGTATGTAGATTTATGAGAGTGATATACAGAAAGCAAGACTCCTATGTGGAACATGAAGTATGAGGCCACTCCCATTCTAAATCATGCTTGCTAATCATGCAACTTTGTAGAAAGTACAATGGAAGAATTATTCGGTTTTCAATGCAAGTCAGATATAAAAGCATGGATTTAACTGGAGAAATGTCCATCTTGTGAGAGCAGGGATTATGCTAGCAATAAACTGGTGGCTAAGATCTCATTTCTTTTTTTTTCTTTAAACACACACACACAGACACACAGACACACAGACACAAACACACACACACACACACACACATTTATATATATATAGTTGTTGGGGGTGATCTTGGGATTTGAACTCTCGGCCTGCGAGCTGTCTCTCTGCTATTCAGCTCAAGCTAATGCTCTACCACTTGATCCACAGTGCCAATTCCAGTTTTCTTTTAGTTAATTTGAGAAAAGAGTCTCTGGGACTTTCCTACCGGGGCTGGCTTTGAACCTCAATCCTCATATCTCACCATGACCCAGCTTACGATCACATTCCTAACAGTTAACACTCAAGATGTGTAATGTGTCTGTTCATCTATCTTTATAAGAATTCTTTAGTTAGGGCTGAAAGGTGTCTCAGAGGTACAGAGCTTGCATCGCATGCATGAGGCCCTTGGTTCGATTCCTCATTAGCACTTAAGCAAAAAATAAAAAAGCCAAAATTGGCCCTGTGACTCAAGTGGTAGAGGGCTAGCCGTGAGCTGAATTGCTGAGGGACAGAGCTCAGGCCCAGAGTTCAGGCACCATGACCAGTAACCCCACCAAAACAAAAAAAAAAGAATTCTTGTGTTAAAAATATGGGCTACAGCTTAGACATTACCCTCACAAAAATGTTTGTTGTTTAAAAGTTGATACTCCTGGAGAAATAAAACCTAAGAATGTAAAGGAGTCTGGGAAGTTCTATTGGCATCCAGCCTGGGCAGAACACTCTCTTTGCAACAGTATATAAATTTAAGCAGTCAAAATCTGGATTGGAAGAATGGCTCAATTGATGGAATATCAGTCATGAGCAAGATTGCTGAATAAAAGCTTGAGGCTTTTGCATATATACATACAAACATACACATACACCCAGAGGCACTTATATATGCACACACAAATACACAAATGAAACAACTCTCAGAATGTGTAGAAAAGTTAGAAAACAATAAATATATGTCCTGAACAAGACTAGAATCAAGTGATAATTTTTAATATTTGAAAGTCCACAAATGAACTTCCTTCAAATAAGTTTGAGAATATTACATTGGTAGGGATCAGAGATAGTAAGAATCAATAATCATTATTAAAGGGATCAGATCCATGGAGGAATGAATCAGAGATCTGGCAGGTGCATCTGAAAATGTTCATATCCTGTATCAAATGTTAGAACATCTTTGAAAATAGTAGATAAAGTCTAAGCAGTCACTCTGGTGTATAATATCACTGGAGAAGTTCAGAATTGGTAGTCTATATCTAGATTAAATAAACCAAGAAACTATGGCATGGCAATGTGATACAAGCTTAGAATTCTAGCACTGAGATTAAGACAGGAGATTAGAGAATGGAATTTCATAGTGATACCTTCCCTGGACCAAGGTGTATAATTTTGTCTTAATAAAACAAAACAAATAAGAAAGGAATACATAGTTGGACACTTGGGCCAATTTTGTCATTATGTTTTGAGAAGTCAAATTTCCTGTTGAAATGCAACTCATACTTAATCCTCACTTGTGTTTTAAATTCTCTCTTTATTACAGAACATTCCTAGATGCAAAATGACTCATGATTCCCATCCAAAATTTGAAAAAATAAGTTATCATCATTCTGTTGTAACCCAAAGAAATGATGAAGAATTACACAAGCTTAAGCTTGGAAAAATAGCAAAGTTCGTCTAATGAAGGATTTTGAAGATCTTGCTAAATTAGAATTTAGATTTAAAATATTTTGGTTTTGTTTGTAATTTTATATTCTATAGGATTCTACAAAATTGTTTTTAAGTAGAGGGTTTAATTGACATTCACAAATGATTTTGCATTCTATGTGCCTAGAATATTCTTTCAAAAACTTAGTTAATAGATAATTCCAACAGTTCATGTATGAAATGATAATGTGAACGTTGTAGATAGAGTTGCCAACAAATTGATGATATTAATTTATAAATTTAGAATAAGAGAAATTTTTGGAGTCTTTGGTATAACATGGTTTGAAGAGAATAATCGTGTGACATCTTCTTTCTTCTACCTGTATGTAACACAGGAAGCAATTTCCTTAATTATTTGCTACTGTATACACTGAGAAAAATGTTACATTTGGGGTTTGATTTAATTTTTGTTTTTGTTTTATTGGTTTGTCCTAGGGCTTTTACTCTGTGCCTGGACACTGTCTCTGAGCTTGTTTATGCTCAAGGCTCGTGCCCTACCACTTCAACCTCAGTGCCACTTGCGTCTGGCTTTTGCTGAGAAGTTTATTGGAGATAAGAATCTAGGGAATATTCTTGCCTGGGTGGGCTTTCAACTGTAATGTTCCAATCTTAGCATCCAGAATTTATATGATAGCTAAAAATTATAAATATAAGTAATATTTGCAAATGTTCTGACCTCAAAAATACCAGTGGGGGGAAAATGATGCAACCCAGTTTATTGTGGTGTTCTTACCAGAACATGAATGGCATCACATTAGCAGAGTTGTATTTTTTCACAATAGAGATAAGCTATTCATCATATGAATTAAGGGAAGTTTGTGATGCACTGTAAAAGTTGGAGAATTTTGGGCTAGGATGACTCTATATCATAAATATTGGTACTGGTGGTCATAAAAATAATAGCTTATTGTGATAAACAATTGCTTACTCTTGAAGAATTAATTATTACTGATGCTACATAGTTTTATCCTCTAGCAGAACATGGTTATTTTTCTGTTGTCTCTCAATCTGTAACACCCCATTGGAAAATGCATCTATTGCAGAATTACATAACATGCAAGCCTGTATTGTTTTGAATCTCTCAGGTATGGAATCTTCAGAATTTGAAAATGAGTAATTACTAGTCATTGGAATGTTGACGAACACATATATTCTGTCTTCTTAACAACTTATTTATTTTACAAGTTATTTGTTTCCATAGAATTAAACTGTTTTCGCTTTTAGTATGAGAAAGTACTTTATTTATTCTTTTTTCAAAATATTGGTAAGTATATTGTGAAAATATTGTCTAGTCGGATAGCATTCAAGTTGATGGTCCTCTGATTAAAAAGGGGTAATTAATTCAAATTAGACACCAAAAGTATGGATTTTTTAAAAGTTACTACATAAAGAGTAATATGTACTTTACCAATACAGTGAAATTTTATTTCATGCAGCTTATTTTTTAAATTTAATTTTATTGTCAAAGTGATGTACAGTGGGGTTACAGTAATTTTATGGTAGTGAATACATAACTTTTCAAACTTGTTACCCCTTCCCTCATTTTCTTCACAGTTTTCCTTCACCCCAGTACCCCTCACAAGTTGTAATGTACATTTCCAACATATTGTTTTGTGAGTATTGCTATTGCATTGGTTTGCCTTTGTCCTTTGTCTCACCATTTTGTTGTTCCTCTTCCCTTCCCTAATTAAGGTAAATATATACACAATACACAGGCTATCAAAATCAAATACAGCAGGGAAAAAAGCATAGGGGAAACCCCAAAAGAAAATGGAAATCACATAGTACATTAAAAACAACAATCGCAAATAATACTCTCTGTTTCCATATCTTGGCATTCATTTTGCTTAGCATCAGATTATAAGGTTATATATATGCATAACAAAGCCACTGGAAAATAGTAGTTTCATGGACACTATATCATGAAAACAACATGTTAACTGTTTTTGATATTAAAGGTGGAGTTAGGATTGATGAACTTGTGGTTCTAATAAAGGAATTTCAAAAGAGTTTTAAAATTATGACAGGTTTGGCTGGGAAGGTGGCTCAGTGGTAAGAGCGCTTGCCTTGCATGCCTGAGGCCCTGGGTTCAATTCCTCAGCACCACATAAGCAAAAAGAAAAAAAAGCCGGAAGTGGTGCTGTGGCTCAGGTGGTAGAGCGCTAGCCTTGAGCTGAAGAGCTGAGTGACAGCGCCCAGGCCCAGAGTTCGGCCCCACGACTGGACACCCCCCAAAAATTATGACAGGTAAATTTTAATTTGTTCAAACTTTTTAACAACTTAGCCTATTATGAAAATTTAAAATTTCTTGGGAAAATAGGCTTTCATGCAAAATAATCAATGGAGACTTAACTGAGAGGGAGCAAAGTGGGGGAAGATGGCTCATTTTCATACTAAACAAACAAACCTCAGAACCCTTGTTATAAGTCCTGTAAATTCCCTTGAGAATTGTCCTTACACAGGAAATCTACTCCCTGTGTGAAACAAGGTTGTAGTGGAATTTAAATTCAACGTTCTTAAAAAAAAATCAAAATTTGTGTATTGACTTTAATTACCAAACAGTAATTCTCTGAAAAAGATAATTTGGGTCAAAATATTAGGGAAAAAGTGCACTCAAAAATGTTTGTAATACGTTCTACAATGTTTTTGCAAGTGAAGCACTGAACTACAGAAAAAAACCTGATTAGATGCTTGAAACCAATGATTTCACATTTCTTAGTAGCTCAAAAATATAATATCCTTATTAAGTTGAGATAGTGAAGACTTCTCTTATTACATAAGCCAAAAAGTTTTGGGATCAGAAAAGAATTGAGCAAATTGAAAAGGCAAGAAAACGCGTTCTTAGAAGCCCTAGCTAAGCATATTGGCTTCAGCAATGGAGGGAGGCCAAACTTTTTGATATATTGTCTTAATATTTTTGCTACCTAAAGTGATTTTACAGAGCCTATTTAGCTCACTACAATTTAGAATGGATTGAATGAAGACATGAAAATAAATTCCACATCTAAATAAAAGAGTTTTAAAAGAGAAACCATGAAGATGTAGCAGTGGGGAAGGACTTATAGTCCTTCACCTTCACTAGACTTGAAGCCAAGAATCTGTGATTAGTTGGAAATTACGCAAGGCTAAGAGAAGGACAGAGACATAGGACATAGGAGAATTGTCCTTTTGTAACAGACACTGTCATCCAAGGTATGGATGATTTAACTCTATTCTTTTCCATACATCCTTCTGAGCAAATGCAAGACCAAGATAAAGATAATCTATTGAAATAATTTTTGAAAGAATAACTTCACTGATCCTGATATGGTATCTAAAGAAAGTCTTAAAAGAGAAGATAAAAGTGAAGTATTCTGCGGTTTCCTCTAAGCATTTTGTTAGCAAAGTATATCTTTGAGGTTAGAAGTGATTGAACCAAAAAGAGGTGGAGTACCCATGTTTTTTTTTTAATTTTTATTTTATTTGTGAACATACTGTACAGAGGGGTTACAATTACATGGGCAAGATAATGCATACATTTCTTACCAAGCATTGCAGGCTCCTCCTTTGTTTACCCTTCACCTCCCTTCCCAGCCTCCAACTCACCCCCACCCAATCCTTCCTCCCATCCCCCTCACCGACATTGTAAAGCTAATTTTTGACATGACAATTTGTACTTCTCATTGTTGCAACAGGTCCACTTGAATCCTTAAACGACTTCTTTTTCCCCATCTCCTCCACAAGTTATACTGACATCAAATATATTGAAAGTGGAGGTTATACTGTGGGGGAGGGACATAAAAGCAACAAAGAGATGATCTTATAAATGCGTTAGAAACACATGCATGAAACAAAAAAAAAACATTAAAATACCTATCTAAGGATTCATTTTCCTAACATCACATTATCTGACTTTTTCCGCTTGACTCATACATATACTAGATATTGCAAATAAGGGAAACCATGGGACCTGTGTTTCTTTGTGCCTGGCTTACTTCACTTACTATAATATTTTCCAAGTTGTTCCATTTCCTAACAAATGGGGCAATGTCATTCTTTCTGATGGAGGCATAGAATTCCATTGTGTATATATATATATACCACATTTTCTTGATCCATTCATCTACTGAAGGGTATCTGGGTTGGTTCCATATCTTAGCTATGGTAAATAATGCTGCAATATACATAGTTGTGCTGGTAGCATTAGTGTGGTCTTGTTTGTAAACATTTGGGTAAATGCCCAAAAGTGGGATTGCTGGGTCATAGGGGAGCTCTATGTGAAGTCTTTTGAGGAACCTCCATACTTATTTCCAAAGTGGTTGAACAAGTTTACATTTCCCACCAACAGTGAAGTAAGGTTCCCTTCTGTCCACATCCCCTCCAGCATCTGTTGTTGTTAGAGTTCTTGATTTTTGCCATTCTAACTGGGGTGAGTTGGTATCTAAATGTTGTTTTGATTTGCATTTCTTTTATGGCTAGGGATGTTGAGCATTTCTTCATGTGTCTATTGGCCGTCCTTCTTTCTTCTTCAGAGAAGTTTCTCTCTAAGTCTTTAGCCCACTTATTTATTGGGCAGTTGTGTCTTTGAGGATTTGTTGTTGGGGGATTTAATATTTTGAGTTCCAAGTATATTTTAGATATGAGACCCTTGTAAATTGTATGGCTAGTAAATGAATATCTTGTCCCAATCCGTGGGCTTTCTAGTGATCTGACTAGCTATGTCCTTGGCCAGGCAGAAGCTCTGCAATTGCATGCAATCCCATTTGTCCAACCTTTTTTTGATTTTTTTTGTGTTTCTGGGTCTCTATTAAGAAAATTTAGGCCTGTGCCAAGGACACCTTGGGTTTCTCCTATTCCATCCTGTAATATTTTCAGAATGTCTACTTTGACTCTGAGGTCTTTAATCCATTTGGAGTTGATTTTTTGCAGGGTGAAAAATAAGGATTTAGCTTGAGTTTTCTACAAATAGTTGATGAATTTTGCCAGCCCCATTTACTGAAGAGGCTTTCTTTCTTCCATTCTATTTTTTATCTCCCTTATCGAAAATTAGATGGCTATGGGACTGTAGGTTCGTTTCTGTGTTTTCAATTCTATTCCGTTGGTAATCTTTTATGTTTTACTTCATCTTTCACTATTTGGATTCCCTTTAAATTTGCATCTTTTCTTATTGTCCCAGCTAGCATTCTAATACTAAGTAGTTGAAGAGGAGTGGAGAGAGCAGACATCCTTATCTCTTTCCTGAATTAATGAGAAATGGCTTTAACTTTTCACCATTAAGTATAATGCTGGCTGTAGGTTCATCAATTCTTACAAGAAAGAAGAGCACTGGAGCAATATCAGTTCCAAATTTCAAACTATACTAAAAAGCCACAATAATAAGAAGAGCTTGGTACTGGCACAAGAACAGTTCTGAGGACCAATGAATAGGACTGAAGACTCAAAAATAAACACACTGACATATTGCCACCTAATCTTTGACAAGGGAGCTTAAAAAAAATAGAATGGAAGAAAGACAGCCTTTTCAGTAAATGGTGCTGGTAAAATTGGTTATACACCTGTAGAAAACTAAAGCTAGATCCATATACATATTTATATATCATATATATCATGCAGGGTGATATATATATACATATACATATATATATATATATATATATATATATATATCTTAATAGAGAACGATAAACAAAACAAATCAAAGAAAGGTTATACAAATGGGATTGCATGAAACAGCAGAGCTTCCGCAAGGTAAAGTTCATAGACAGCAAGATCAATAAAAAGCCCACTTACTGGGAGAAGTTCTTCATGAGTCATAAAACAGACAAAGTCTTATATATAAAATATACTTAGGACTCAAAATCATAAATACCCCAACAACACATCCTCAAAGGAACAACTGTCCAATATCTAAATTGGCTGAAGACTTAAAGAGAGACTTCTTTGAAGATGAAATAAGCAATGTCCATTAGACACCTGAAGAAGTATATATATATCTGTAATTTGGAGAGTGGAAGGGATATAGCAGAATGCTTAAATGGGGATTCAGGTTGACCATTGTTTCAATGAGATGTACAGGACACTGTGCAGAAAATGAATTTACAATCTCAAGCAGGGGTCGAGGAGGGAGGAGTTGGAGATGAGGGGAAGGAAAAGATGGTAGGAGAAAAACAAAGGAGGAGGTAACAATGCTGTATAGGAAATTTACTCATTACCTAGTCCTGTAACTCTGAGCCCTCTGTACAGTATTTTTACAATAAAAATATGTTAAAAAATCTCTGCCTGCTGTAGATTTCCAGTGCTGCCCTGGGAATTGCATTTTCTGCCTATTCTGGCTGTGGTTAGGTCCACCTGCACAATGGATCAGTAGTCTTCAAGGCATCTTGGTCTTCCAGTGGGACTTGGATTATCCAGTCGTGGTTGGAACCAGGCCAAGGACAGGACAAAACCACTTCCAGAACATGGCTTCGTCATTACCCAGGCAACTAGGACTGCAAGCAGAATTTTTCTGAATTTGACTCCAGAAATCTATCAGTGAACCAAAAGGCAAGTCCACCAAACACCTCACTACCCCCCCATTTCCTCCTTTCTCCTTCCCTGGGAAAGTAGAAAATAATTTTGCAGGTTTTGACACACACACAAAATGCCCACCATCTCCCCTGGTAAACTTGGTTTCAAGTCACTGAGTCATGTCAACGGATAATGCTGCATTCATTATTCTGGACAATATCTTCAGGTTGTTTGATGCCTTAATTTGTTGTTGATGATGATGATGTTGTTGGTAGGGGTGCCTGAACTCTGGGTCTGGGTGCTGTCCCTGAGCTGTTCAGCTCAAGGCTAGCGCACTACCACTTTAGCCACAGTGCCACTTCTAGTTTTTTCTGCTTATGTGGTGCTGAAGAATTGAACCTAAGACCTCATGCATGCAAGACAAGCACTCTACCACTGAGTCTTCTTCCAGCCCTAATGATTTAATTCTTTAAAATTTCTTTTTGTCAGTCATGGGCCTTGAACTCAGGACTTGGGTATTAACATATCCCAGAGTTCTTTAGCTCAAGGGGAGCCCACTCCCAATTGAAGTACAGTGCCACTTCCTGTTTGGAGATAACTGACTCACAGACTTTCATGCCAGGATTTGCTTTGAACAGATGAATTTTTAAATTATATTTCTCCTAGGTGTTTATTGGAACATTACAGTTTTTCTGGAATTTAAAGTTTGCTGTAAACCTTTGTCTTCAAGTAATCCCAAAGCATTAAATATTACATTCCCAAGCTATCCTTTAGCACATCCATTTTGAAATTATTATCTTAAGATGAAATTCTAATTCTTTGTAGTCACAACCCATTAAAGTCCAAATGGGAAATATGCTAATTTCAGCAGCCTTGGCTCTCTTTCCTCTTTTTTTCTCTCCAGTATCTTTTCTTGTTTTGGAACAAGTGTCATGGACTGTCCAACTAAGCAAAAGGAAGATTATTCCATTAATTTAATAGAAAAGGAATCCAGCTTACCTGCATCTCAAGGGAACTTTGAGTATAATGTTAATCTAATAGTGGATTTTCAGTCATTTTGATAATTTTTTCTTTAACCACTCATTAAAGAGGTTCCGAAAGGATAGATTCAAAAATCATGTTCTGCTTTCTAAGAATGTTTAAAAAGCTAGTAATTCAACAAAAATTACATGGTGAAGATTTTGTCTTTTATCATAGCCCTTAACACTGATCCCTTCCCTTCAAACTTGTAGCTTTGTTCAGTTTTCTTGTTCCAGCATTCATTTTGGTATTTGCTTCAGTAATATCCTTGTAGTATTTGACAATGAAATCCCATTTATTGTTAGAGAGCTCAATTCACATTGCCAAAGGCAGACTCATGAGCAGTTCATAAAGCATAAACTATTGAGAATCATTAACATGGTCATATGCAAATATTCCATAAATTAATATAAGTACCACATAAATGTGCATCTTCATATACTTTTAAAAATGCAAAGTAGTTACATATATATATCATAAAATAATTCAGATCACTGGTAGAAGAGATTAAGCTAAAATTTTTATTTATATCATCCCCAATATTTTGTCAAATTTTCTTTTCTCATTAACATTCACCTTAGGACCTGCTTTTCCTAGCAACAAGTTATAAGTTGATATCCTTAGATTTTAGTCCCCTCTGAGTACCGTCTTTTCTTTCCACCACTAGTTAGTCCCTCATGTTAAATACCTGAGGAATAACGTCCCATTGTGCCTGCAAGAGAAGTACCCAAGTCGACTGTCTGTGCCTACTCTTGCTTTGCTTTGTTTGTGAATGTGGTAGCAGAGACAGGGGTGTCAGAGATCAGGTGGATGGAACCATGGTGTTAAGAATTATGGGTAGCAAAATGAGTAGCAGAGAATAGGATACCAGGGAAAGGGTAATTGTGACTGTAATTGCTGAGTTGTATTGTCAGTAAATTGGGTAGCAGCAACAGCTTTGCACGGGTTGGGGTAGCTAATACATGTATCCAGAACAATTTAGCAGTGACAAGGAAGCACAGACAAAATGAAAGATAAAAGTTGTGAGGCATTGGGGGAATTCTTTGTCTACCCATTCTAAAAACAAAGAGGAGGGTTATTTTAAACTAAAACTACAAAAGAAAATTTAAGTTCTTGGTGCTAACAAATCTGTCCAGGTGTTATTACATTAAATCGAGAATTCAAAATGGTTTTCCTTCATGAATACAGAGATCAAAGATATTATAATTCTTATTTCAAAATGCAAATTAAAGGGGAAAATTAGTCAGGAGGTAAAATTCATATTAAATGTTAATATTTAAGAAAAAAAATAGATCCTAGATGGCAGACTAAAGACAAACCAATATTAGAGCATTCTATGTTCAATAATAATTAAGAAACTTTAATTGAAAAATTGAGCTAGAATGTTCACATCAGGAAAAGGCAAGCAATCAGAGTCTACCACCAACAAAGAAACATCATAATGTATATCTCAGAAAACGGAACCAAGTTCCTTATCCTTGATGTCAATGATACACATAACCCCCTTACAAACACACACATACACACACACACACACACACACACACACACACACACGAATTATGCAACAGCTCAAGCTACTCACATCCATTCAACATGAATCAAAGATCTTCTTGTAATACTTGAAACTTTAAATTTGGAAGTCTTACACTGAAAACATTACAGGAAGGAATAGGAGAAACCCTAGGTCTCCTTGGCACAGGCTGAAATTTTCTTAACAGAGACCCAGAAATACAAAAAATCAAAGACAAATGGGACAAATTGGATTTCATGAAATTGCAGAGCTTCTGCATGGAAAAGGACATAGCTAGCCAGATCACTAGAAAGCCTATGGATTGGGAGAAGATATGCACTAGTCATACAAGGGATAAGGGTCTCATATCTAAAATATACCTGGAACTCAAAAAATTAAATCCCTCAACAACAAATCTTCAGAGAAACAACTGCCCATTAAATAAGTGGGCTAAAGACTTAAAGAGAAACTTCTCTGAAGGGGAAAAAAGGATGGCCAATAAACACATGAAGTAATACTCAACCTCTCTAGCCATAAAATAATTACAAATAAAAACAACATTGAGATACCACCTCACCCAATTAGAATGGCTATACTCAAGTACTCTAATAACAACAGATGCTGGAGGGGATGTAGTCAGAAGGGAACCTTACTGCATTGTTGGTGGGAGTGTAAACTTGTTCAACCACTTTGGAAAGCAGTATGTAGTTTCATCAAAAGACTCCACATAGAGCTCCCCTATGACCCAGCAATCTCACTGTTGGGCATTTACCCACATGATCACAAACAAGATCATAGTAAACCTATCAGCACACCTATGCTTATTGTAGAATTATTTACCATAGCTATGATATGGAACCAACCAAGATGCCCCTCAGTAGATGAATGGATCAAGAAAATGTGGTGTATATACACAATGGAATTCTATGCCTCCATCAGAAAGAATGACATTGCCCCATTTGTTAGGAAATGGAAAGACTTGGAAAAATTATATTAAGTGAAGTAAGCCAGACCCAAAGAAACATAGGTCCCATGGCTTCCCTTATTTGCAATAACTTGTATATGTCTGAGGCAAGCAAAAAAGTTCACATAAATGGATGCTAGGGAAATGAACCCCAAGATCAGTATTCAATTTTTTTTATTTAATGCAGTTGTTTCTAACATATTTTTAAGATGATTTCTATATTGCTTTTTATGTCTCTCCCCCTGCTTTCACTGTATTTGATGTTGGTACAATTTGTGTAGGGGAAGGGCATAAACAAATCGTTTAACTACGGGTACAGGTGGACACACTGCAACAATGAGATATACAAGTCATTATGTTGAAAAATGAACTTTACAACTTTGGTGGAGGGAGGAGGGGTTTGGCCATCTACTTTCCAGCTGATCTATAGGTGTAGAAGCAAAACGTAATACAAAGCAATGCAAACCAGTTCTTACTATAAATAATTTTTCTCTGAACATCTTAAAAATCAATTCTGACAACATGCAATAAAAAATCCCTAAGTTTAAAACATTCTTCTAGACAAATTGAAGAAATACTGAGAACATGTATTTTAAGAATAATTTCAGAGAGCTTGAACTCAGGGCCTGGGTTCTGTCTCTGATATTTATTACTAAAGACTAGTGCTGCCACTTTGAGCCACAGTGCCACAGTAAAGTCTCACCAATTTTCCTCTCCATACTGGCTTTGAACTATGATCTAGATGTTTCAGCTCTCTGCATAACTAGGATTATAGGCATGAGCCCTTGCACGTGGCTAGAATAATTGCTTGCCTGAGACAGAGGCCAGTTAGTATTAAATGTCATTCATGTTTAACTTTGTAAAATAAAGTTAACTGAAATGCCTTCCACTAGAAATAAGGAATTAAATGTGTAGGTGGGTTACAAAGTTCTTACCAAAAGATACATATTTTCCTGGCTCTGTTTTTCTTCCAAAATTGTTTGCTTTCCAGAATCATACCTTATCTTTCCTTGCTGGTTTCTTTAGTTCATTTCATACATGCCCACAGCTCCTTCAACTATCAATTCTTATGTGAAGACCTTGCAAATATCTATTTTCAGTCCAAACTCCTTGTATGCACCTCTCATCCATATATTCAACTGACATAAAAACTTGTGAAACAGTAATCATCTCTTATCATTACTGGATATTAAAGTGTAAGTAAAATTTAAGAAAATAAAGAATAACATAAATAAATATAACATGATTTTAATAGTAATGCTAAACATAAATGCAACGTCGATTATTTTCCGGAGCAATTTAATAAAAACCTCAAGGAAAAGAAATCAACTTTTTTGAGGGCTGATATTATGGTTTAAACTTAGGACCTTACCTTGTCACTTGGGCTTTTTCCCTCAAAGGTGGTGCTCTGTATTTAAATGACAGCTCCCCTTCCAACTTTATTTGGGGGATTATATAGAGATAAGAATCTCATGTAATAAAAACATTTGTGTCCCTATCTTGGGGTTCCTTTCACATAACATCCTCTTATACGGTACCATGTACAAGTTACTCCAAGTAAGATTAACCATGGGACCTGTGGTTATTTGAGCCTGGCTTAATCACTTAATATAATTGTTTCTGCGTCTTTCCATTTCCTAGCACATGGGGGCGATGCCATTTTCTCTGATTGGAGTCATAGAATTCCAGTGTGTGTGTGTGTGTGTGTGTGTGTGTGTGTGTGTGTGTGTGTGTGTGTGTGTGTGTGTGTGTGTGTGTGTGTGTGTGTATCACATTTTCTTGATCCATTCATCTACTGAGGGGCATCTGCATTGGTTCCATATCTTAGCTATGGTAAATAATGCTGCAATAAACATAGTTGTACCAGTAGCTTAGTATGGTCTTGTTGGTGATCATTTGGGTAAATGCGCAAAAATGGGGACTGCTGGATCATAGGATGGCTCTAAGTGAGATCTTAGAAAACTTTATATCAAGTGAAGTAAGCCAAAACCAAAGAATCATTGGTCCTATGGTTTCCCTTATTTGCAATAACTATTATATGTCTGCGACAAGCATAAAAGTTCAAAAGCTATGTCCATATGACCAGATAAGATGCTGTTAAGCAAAATGAACCCCAAGATAGGATTTATAATCTACCATGTGTTTTTTTTTTCTTTTTATGTTCCTCCCCCATGGTTTAACCTTCGTTTTCACTGTATTTAGTGTCGGTGCCCTGCATCTTGTATACACCCTTCTCTAGCTTCGGGAGGGGAAGGGACAAAACAAAATAGATAAATAGTGATACAGGCTGACGCATTGTAACAATGAGATGCACAAGACACTATGTTGAAAATGTATATTTACAATATAGGTGGGGAAGAGGGGAAGGGAGTAGAGGGGAATGTATTTGTGGAGGTGGGAGGGAAAGGGAGGGGAAAAACAAAGGAGGAGGTAACAATGCTTGATAGAAAATGTACTCATTAACTTTCTCATGTAACTATAACCCCTCTACACAGCATTTTTACAATGAAAACCTCTTTTAAAAAATAGAAGGTATGCCGGGCATCGTTGGCTCACGCCTGTAATCCTAGCTACTCAGGATGCTGAGATCTGAGGATCACGGTTCAAAGACAGTTCGAGCAAAAGTCCGTGAGACACTTATCTCCAATAAAACCACTATAAAACCGATGCTGGTGCTGTGGTTCAAGCGGTAGAGCACTCTCCTTGAGCTGAAGAGTGCAGGGACAATGCTCGAGCCCAGAGTTCAAGCCCTGCGACCGACACACACACACACACAAAACCAGAAGGTGTCATGTACACCAAGTATAGTAGCCCCATCTGTAATCCCAGCTGATTGGGAAGCAGAAATGACAAGGATCTTTGTCTCAGGCCAGGCCAAAGAAATAACTGCCAAGACAGCCATCTCAACAAATGAGCTGGCCATAGTATTTCACATCTTTAATCCTAGTTAATTGTGTGCGAGACATAAGAAGCAATCTAAGATCATTCAGTCAATCCGAGATCAAACCCGGGCAAAAAGTTCAAAACCTCAAGTAAATAAAATGGACCAGAAGTATGGCAAAAGTAATTGAACTGCTTGTTGCTATACAACTAAAGTCCTATCTAGCAAGCAGAGAACACCTGAATAGAACCCTAGTAATACTCCTCTCTTCCACCAAAAAGCCTAAAAAACTTTGTCCTATTTTAACATCTAATTTCAAGGCCACTGACAGATCAGAGAAGGTGATATTATCTTAAAAATTGGGTATTCAAAAGAGACAAAGTTCTTTAGGTTTTGAAAAAGTTGAAAAGGTAGGAAAATGCATGTGATGTTTGTTAGCTCCATAATTCTTGAAAACATAAAAAATATTCAAGTATTTAATATATATCCATATGTGTGCATATATCCATGTATGTATATATATATATATATATGTGTGTGTGTATATATAATCATATATATATATATATACATACATATATATGTATGGTTCATCTCTTTTCTGTGTAGCAAATGGTTCAAATGAATCTGTACAATCACTACTCAAAGGCATGAATAGACAAAGAGAATGAGCAGAGAATTCCTACTCAGGAATCTATGGTTAACCCATAACCTGAAAATCTTTTACATCAGTTTGCATGTGTCAGTTACTGCAGTACAGGGACAATATGATGGCAATGAGATACCAGGCAGATGAAATGAGAAATGAGAGATACAAATGGTACAATATTCTTCTGATGGGTAAGTAGAATTTCCAGTGTGTGTATGTGTGTGTGTGTGTGTGTGTGTGTGTGTGTGTGTGTGTGTGTGTGTGTGTGTGTGTGTGGGTGGGTGGGTGGGTGTATTACATTTACTTGGTTCATTTCTCTCTTGAGGAGTATTTGGGCTGATTCTGTAAGCATGGTTGTGCTGAAAACGTTACTATATCCTGGTTTGTAATCTTTCGGGTAAATGCCCAGGAGTAGAATTGCTGGATCATATGGAAGTGGGTAGTCAATAGAGGAGTGAAGTGGGAAAAGGTAGAAGATTGAATAGGAGAAAAGGGGTAAAATGCAGAGAGGAATCCAGTAAATATCCTACAAAATTAAGAAGAGTGAAGGAAGAGGTGTATAGGGGAGGGATGGATAAGAATGTTGAAAGGGTTGACATTGATCAAGGTATATAGTACGCATAAACTGTTTTGTTTAATGATAACTGCTTTGCTACTTAAAATAATAATTAAAAAATCATGTCCCTACAATGTTATGCAATTAGAAGCAAAGCAGGAGAATCTGTTCAGATAAACTCTAGGGTCAATAAATCTTTTTGATTAGGAAAAGTTTTAGAACAACACTAATGATACTTATCATTTGAAGAAAATTTAATGATTTCCAGCTATTTAAAATAATCACTTTTGAAGATATGGCTTAAGTGGCAGAGTGCTACTTAGTGAGCAAAGCTGTCAGATAATGAATTCAAGTCTCAATCTCGAACACAAGTAAAATAAATAAGTATAATTTGGGCACTTTCCTGGGCATAAGTAGTACCTTATATCAGAAGGCAGATATCTGGGGATCTCAGTTCAATGTCAGCTTAGATTGGAACGTCTGTGAGACTCTCATCTCCAATTCACTGTCAAACAAAGCTGGAAGTGGAAGCATGAGTTAAGTGGTAGAATGCTAGCCTACAGCAAAAAGCTCAGGGGCAGAAGCCAAGCCTTGAGTTCAAGCCTTAGAATAGTGCATATATATACACAAAGAAAGTAAGTCACTCAATTTCTCAACCTTCCATTTCCCTAATCCTAACTCTAATCTTGGACAGAACCCTAAGAGTAACCTTGATATTAATAGTAACCCAATCCTAAAATTAATGGAAAACACTCGAGTTTAGACACATTCTAACAGATACTCATTGTCTTTGAAATGATTTGAAGTTTGTTCCAAATCCTACAAATTCCCTGACTTGGACCCTGAAATCGTTCCCTATTATGAATCATTAACCTCAAATTTTCATATCATGAAAACTATCACAGTTTCCACTGATCTTAACGTTTACTGAACTCCTATATCTCCAAAAAGGAGTTAAAGGTTTATTTAAAATATACTTCAAATACCTAACACTAACTATATATAAACCTTAGTAGAAACCTAACGCTAAATTTAACCCAATTCAACCTTAAAAATAAAACTCTGTAGTTTTTGTTAAATCTCAAACTTATTTTACTTGAAAATATTAGCAGAAAACTCAGTTTTACCGTAAAGCTTACCCTTCCCTAAGCCTAAGCCTAACGTGAACTAGAACAGTTACCCTAACATTAGAACTAATAGCCTTTGGATTCTAAAAGCCATACAAACACATTAGTATTTATTCATCTTAACTTTGATTCAACTCATCTTTCTAAAAATAGTTTGTAGTTTTACTGAGTATCTTGCCATTTTTTTAAATTTAATTTAATTTTATTTGTGATCATACGATACAGAGGAGTTACAATTACATGTGCAGGATAATGCGTACATTTCTTACCAAGCATTGCAGCCTCCTCCTTTATTTACCCTTCACATCCCTTCCCCCCTCCCCCCCAATCCCAATCCTTCTCCTTCCTCCCCCTTTCCCTCCCCCCAAACGGCAACGACGTTGTAAAGCTCGTTTTGGACATGACAACTTGTACTTCTCATTGTTGCAACAGGTCCACCGGTATCCTTAAAGAACTGGTTTTTCCCCATCTCCTCCACAAGTTATACTGACATCAAATATAGTGAAAGCAGGCATTATACTGTGGGGGAGGGACATACAAAGCAACAAAGAGATAATCTTATAAATGCATTAGAAACACATGCATGAAAGAAAAAAAACATTAAAATACATATCTAAGTGTTCATTTTCCTGACATCACATTATCTGACCTTTTCCGCTTGACTCATACATCTACTAGGTATTACAAATAAGGGAAACCATGGGACCTATGTTTCTTTGGGCCTGACTTATTTCACTTAATATAATTTTTCCATTTCCTAACAAATGGGGCAATGTCATTCTTTCTGATGAAGGCATAGAATTCCATTGTGTATATATACCACATTTTCTTGATCCATTCATCTACTGAGGGGCATCAGGGTGGGTTCCATATCTTAGCTTTGGTAAATAATGCCGCAATAAACATAGTTGTGCTAGTAGCTTTAGTGTGGTCTTGTTTGTAAACATTTGGGTAAATGCCCAAAAGTGGGATTGCTGGGTCATAGGGGAGTTCTATGTGAAGTCTTTTGAGGAACCTCCATACTGCTTTCCAATGTGGTTGAACAAGTTTACATTCACACCAACAATGAAGTAAGGTTCCTTTCTGTACACATCCCCTCCAGCAACTGTTATTGTTAGAGTTCTTGATTTTTGCCGTTCTACATGGAGTGAGGTGATATCTCAATGTTGTTTTGATTTGCATTTCTTTTATGGCTAGGGATGTTGAACATTTCTTCATGTGTCTATTGGCCATCCGTCTTTCTTCTTCAGAGAAGTTTCTCTTTAAGTCTTTCGCCGACTTATTTATTGGGCAGTTGTTTCTTTGAGGATTTGTTTTTGGGGGTTTAATATTTTGAGTTCCAAGTATATTTTAGATATGAGACCCTTGTCCGTTGTATGGCTAGTAAAGATCTTCTCGCAATCCGTGGGCTTTCTATTGATATTCCTAGCTATGTCATTTGCTGGCAGAAGCTCTGCAACTTTATGCAATTCCATTTGTCCAACCTTTCTCGATGGGTTGTGTTTCCGGGTCTCTATTCAGAAAATTTCGGCCTGAGCCGAGGAGACCTAGGGTTTCTCCTATTCCATCCTGTAATGTTTTCAGAGTGTCTGCTTTGAGTTCAAGGTCTTTGATCCATTTGGATTTGATTCTGTTGCAGGGTGATATATAAGGATCTAGCTTTAATTTTCCACATGTAGTTAACCAATTTTGCCAGCACCATTTACTGAAAAGGTTGTCTTTCTTCCATTCTATTGTTTTAGCTCCCTTATCAAAGATTGGATGGCTCTAGGTCTGTAGGTTCATTTCTGGGTTTTCAATTCTATTCCATTGGTCCTGAGGTCTGTTCTTATGTTAATTCCAAGCTGTTTTGATTAGTATGGCTTTATAGTAGAGTTTGAAATTTGGTATTGATATTCCTCCAGCAGTGTTCTTTCCGTTGAGGAGCGTATTTGCTATTTGGGATCTTTTATTGTTTCATATGAATTTTTGGATTGCCTCTTCTATTTCCTTGAAGAATGAGGTTGGAATTTTGATAGGTTTTGCGTTTAATTTGTAGATAGCCTTGGGAAGTATTGCCATTTTCACAATGTTAATCTTTCCAATCCAGGAGCATGGGAGGTTTTGCCATATTTTAATTTCTGTGTTGATATCCTTTTTTAAGATTTTAAAGTTTTCATCATAGAGGTCCTTCTCCTCTTTAGTTAAGTTAATCCATAGGTATTTTATTTTTTGTGGGGCTATTCCAAATGGAGTTGCTTTCCTAATTTCAGCCACACTTTTCTCATTGTTGGCATACAGAAAAGCCATTGATTTTGGGGGGTTAATTTTATACCCTGCTACTTTGCCAAAGTTTTGAATCAGCTTGAGTAATTTGGGAGTGGAGACTGTGGGATTCTTTAAATATAAGATCATGTCATCTGCAAAGAGGGAGAGTTTTATTTCTTCTTTCCCTATATGGATCCCCTTTATAGCTGTATCTTGTCCTATTGCTGTAGCTAGGCATTCTAATACTAGATTGAAGAGAATTGGAGAGAGTGGGCATCCTTGTCTTGTTCCTGATTTAAGAGGAAATGGCTTTAGTTTTTCACCATTGAGTATAATGCTGGCCGTAGGTTTGTCATATTCAGCCTTTATTGTATTGAGTAATGTTCCATGGATTCCTAATTTTTCCAAAACCTTCATCATAAAGGGGTCTTGGTTCTTGTCGAATGCTTTTTCTGCATCTATTGAGATAACCATGTGGTTCTTATTCTTGCTCCTGTTGATGTGATGAATATTAATTGATTTGCGAATATTGAACCACTATGCATCCCTGAAATGAATCCTGTTTGATCGTGGTGTATGATTTTTTGGATGAATTGTTGAAGTCTATTGGCCAAAATTTTGTTGAGAAGCTTTGAATCAATGTTCATCAAAGAAATGGGTCTATAGTTCTCTTTCTTTGATGAGTCCCTGCCTGGTTTTGGGATGAGTGTTATGATGGCTTCATAGAATGTGTTTGGTAGTAAGCTTTCTCTTTCAATTTCATTGAACAGTTGGAGGAGTATTGGTGTGAGCTCAGCTTTGAAGGCCTTGTAAAATCCCGATGTAAAACTATCTGGTCCTGGACTTTTCTTAGCTGGGAGGTCTCTTATTGCTGTTTCTATTTCTATGCTTGATATTGGCCTGTTAAGATAGTTTAACTCATCTTGGTTTAGTTTTGGCATGTCAATATTTGCTAGGAAAAGGTCCATTTCTGTCAAGTTCTCAAACTTATTGGCATAAAGTTTTGAGAAGTATTCCCTTATAATGTTCTGAATCTTGGTTGTTTCCATGGTGATGTTTCCATTCTCATCTCTGAGTTTATTAATTTGGGTGTGTTCTCTTCTTTTTCTGATAAGATTTGCTAAGGGTCTGTCAATTTTGATAATTTTTTTGAAGAACCAACTCTTTGTTTTGTTGTTTGTTTCTATAGTTTTTTTTTTGGATTCTAATTCATTTAATTCTGATTTAATTTTGATTAATTCTTTCCATCTACTCGATTGGGGTTTATCTTGCTGCTCTTATTCAATTTGGTTTAGATGTGTCATTAAATTGCTAGTTTCAGATCTCTCCAATTTGTTGATGTAGGAGCTCAGAGCTATAAACTTGCCTCTGAGTACTGTCTTTGCTGTGTCCCATAGGAGCTGGTAATTTGTGTGTTCATTTTTGTTGCATAGCATGAACATTTGAATTTCCTTTCGAATCTCTTCCATGACCCACTCATGATTCAGCATTGTGTTGTTCAGCCTCCATGTGATACCGGACTTTCTTTGGTGGCTTTTGGAATTGAGTTCTAATTTTATTCCCTTGTGGTCAGAGAGAATGCAAGGTATAATTTCAATGTTTCTGAATTTAGACAAGTTTGCTTTGTGGCCTAATATGTGGTCTATTTTAGCAAACGTTCCATGTGCTGCTGAGAAAAACGTGTATTCTGATGCTGCTGGGTGAAATGTTCGGTAGATGTCTGTTAAGTCTAGTTGATCTATACAGCTGTTTAGATCTGCGGTTTCTCTGTTGAGTTTTTGCCGAGTTGATCTATCTAGTGGGGATATTGGTGTGTTAAAATCCCCAACAATTAATGTCTTTGGATCTATATGGGATTTGAGGGAAAGTGGTGTTTCTTTGATAAATTTGGGTGCTCTATTGTTTGGCAAATAGATATTTAGAATTGTAATATCCTCCTGAAGGAGAGATCCTTTAATTGGTATGTAGCGACCTTCTTTATCTCTTCTCACGAATTTTAATTTGAAGTCTATTTTATCTGATATTAGGATTGCAACTCCCGCCTGTTTATGGGGGCCGTTTGCTTGGTAGATTTTGTTCCAGCCTTTAACATTGAAAATGTGTTTGTTTTTACGGGCAAGAAGTGACTCCTGCAGGCAGCAGATAGAAGGGTCTTGTTTTTTAATCCATCCACATAGTCTATGTCGCTTAATTGGAGAGTTCAGTCCGTTAAGGTTAAGAGATAGGACTGAGACATATTTGGGAGTTCCTGTCATGTTATTCACCTTCTTGGGGGCTGCAAAAACTGGGTTCTTCCTATGGTTCTTGGATTCTCCGTTTGGGTGCAGTTTCTTGACCTTTATTGCGGTCTTGTTGGTTTTCTATGTGTAGGACATCTTTAAGAATCTTTTGTAGGGCTGGTTTGGTGGAGATGTATTGTTTCAATTTTTATTTGCTATGGAAGGTTTTTATTTGGCCTTCAGTTATGAAGGAGAGTTTAGCTGGGTACAGTATTCTTGGTTGATAGTTGTTTGTTTTTAGGGCATGGCATACATCATTCCAGGCTCTTCTTGCTTTGATTGTCTCTGCTGAGAAATCTGAGGTGATTCTAATTGGTTTCCCTTTATAGGTGATTAATCTTTTCTCCTTGTCAGCTTTAAGGATCTTTTCCTTGGTCTGAGTTGATCCTGTGTGGATTATAATGTGAAGGTGGGATGTCCTATTCTGGTCTGGTCTATTTGTGATTCTAAAAGCTTCTTGTATCTGAATAGGCCTATCTTTTTGTATGTTTGGGAAGTTCTCTGCAAGGATCCTGTTAAACAAATTTCCTGGACCATTAACCTCTGTTTCTTGGTGCTCCTCTATACCTATTATGCTTAGATTAGGCCTTCTGATGGTGTCTTCCAGGTGTTAGATAGATCTATCATATTTTTTGGACTTGTCTTGGATGGTTGTATGATCTTTCTCTATAATATCTATGCTGTCTTCAATCCCTGAGATTCGATCTTCTGCATGGTCTAACCTGCTGTCAAGACTCTCTACTTTGTTTTTTTATCTCTTTTCCTTCTAATTGGTCAGCTTCAAGTTCTTTGTTGAAGCTCTGTTTTAGGTCTTGTATGAATTTCTTTACTTCCTTAATTTGGTGTTCAGTGTTTGTTCTCAAATCACTTAGTTGATTGGTTATGGTTTCTTTGGACTCCCAGTCCTTCTGTTGGGTTCCATTCAGCATTCCCTTTGTGGTCTCCCTGACTTCCTTCAGCTCTTTGTTAATGGATTCCATGAATGCCTTTATTGATCTTTGTGTATTCTCTACCTGGTCTCTCAATTCCTGTATTACTCTTTGATTAGCTTCTTCCCGTTGGTGGGATTCCTGCAGTTCTCTTTCTTCCCATTCGTGGGATTCCTGAAGTTCTCTTTGAGTGTTCTCAGCCTGCTCACGCCATTCCTCCCTTTCTCTTTGAGTATTCTCAAGTTGTTCACTCAATTCCTGTATCAGTTTTTGAGTTGCTTCCTCATACTTTTGATATTCCTGTATAAATTTTTAGGATGCCTCCTGTCTCTCCCTATCACACTCATACAGAGTCCTTTGTAAGTTGTCAGACTTCTCATTTATCATGTTTGCCAGCAGTGTTTGTAGAGCTATTTGGGAACTCTCCTCTGGATTATTCATTATCTGTTCTGACCCCTGATTATCGAGATAGGGAATTGAGATACCCAGATTTGTCATTTTTTTTGTGTGTTTTTCCGGCTTACTCTGCCCATTTCAGATGAAAATAGCACCAGTTTTGTGCTAGAACACTATCTTAAGGCAACCATCAACCAAAGTTTGCATTTGTACAGCCAATAGTCTACAGATACAATCTAGTTCAACAGATACATCTATTCAACATCAAACAACTATATGTTAATGGGCTTCAAACTGCAGAGAAGAATTTGGAAAACCAGAAATTTTTAGGGTTAGGGAGAGATGTGTGTAAAAAATAGGAATAGATTGGTATGGGGAGGCACAGGGAGAGTTAACTATGTCCTAATCTCAATGCAGGAAATAGGTTGGGTAGGATGCAAGTAGAGAGAGAGAGAAAAAGAAGAAAGGGAAAGGGAAATGAAAAGAGACCAGAAAAAAATAGAAATGTAAAAGTTAATATAATTATGGAGATTAAAAAACCATCTATTTAGAGAGGAATGTGAATATATTGGGAGAAGGGGATGGAAATAGAGGAGATGTGAAAAACTTAAAAAAATGCTTAAAATATTATATAGGTATGAAGAGGTAGTACTGCTATTAAAGAATTTAAGTCTCAGAGGTTTTGAATTGAGTAATAAATTTGTGGATTAAGTGTGTACACAATGGGGGATAGGGTCTACTAGTTAACTATGTATTTATCTGAGGATGTGCAGGACAAGAATTAAGTCACATAAGGAAGAACAAAAGAGAGGAAAAGGTGAAAAAGGATAAGAAAGGGAGAAAAAAGATCAGAAGTTCAGTAGGACTAGACAAAAGACAAAAAGATAATTACGAAAGAAAGAAAAAGAGAGAGAAGACAAGAAAAGAAAGGAAAACGCACATTCATGTATTCCTAAAATAAAAATTATAAGAGGAAAAAAAGGTTACTGGAAAAAAATGTTTTTTCAAAAAAGACAAAAATTAAAGATTAATAAAAGTTTTAGAAAAGGAAAAAAAAATTTTATGTATAATGTACCAAAAAATAAGAAAAAAGAAAAGGAGAAGAAGAAAAAAGAAAAAAAAAAGTTCTTTGATTTTTTTGGGAGGGGTGGGAAGAATCCTGTATCTCGCTTTTGTCTGTAACCAGCCTCTTGTTGGAGTCTCTGGTCAGCTTGAGTTCCTGTGGCTTGATTGGTTTCTTAAGTTGGTTTGTTTGAAAGGGCAGAAAAATGCTCTGCTTTACCCAAGATTTTGAGATCCACCTCCCAGGTTAGTTTAATGGGAGGGTGATTTGCTTTGAGAATTACAAAAGAGGGGGATGCAGTGATGAGGCTATGTTCTGGGTAGAGTTGAGGCCTTTCAACAAACAGTAGCTTTTCCCTGGGGCTATTTTGTGAAAAACTCACAGAGCCCAGCCCGGAGCCATTCTCAGGGTTTCTGTTTTTCAATTGATTGTTGAGACTGCTAGAGGGAGGGGCAGCCTCTGGCTCTGGTTACACAGTGAGGAAAGCCACTCCAATGGCTGGCGCCTGAGCTGGGTGACTTTTCCCTTAATGGAGCTGAGTCTGGCAGGTCACTTCCCCGGTAAGTTCTTTTGACCTGCTAAATGACTTGTTTTATTCCTAGGCCTGAGTTGGAGCTGGCAGCTCCTCCAATCTTTGTCGATATCCAAGATGGAGATCACCAGTGCTTTGGGGGGGGAGGGGTGGCCTTCCCTCCTCTGCTCGCTGAGGAGTGAGGACGTCTGGTCTGCAAACTTCAGGATGAAGATGTATGCTCCTTGTCGGTTCTTGCTGGTGTTGAGTAGAATCCACTGGCCCGCTGCTTCTGGCTCCTTCGTCCCGGACTCTGTGGCTTAGGTGTGGCTGCTGTCAGCGCCGCGACCCTGCCGCCACCGCGGCAGCTGCTGGCAAGCGCTCAGGTGTGTCTCCTTGCCTTGACTTCCCCTCTCATGTCTAACTCTCTGTCCTGTGATGGCACACTTGGTGTGATTCTCTGGCTTAGTACTATTCACTGGAACTCTAAAACTGCTTTCTATGCGAGAGCTTGTTCAGATTCCAGCTTCTCCTCCGCCTTCTTCCCGGAACTCCTCTTGCCATTTTTTTAACCTGAACCCTAACTGGAATATTGAGGATAACCCTCGCATTAATCATTCCCTAATCTTAATATTATTATCAGTTTCTTATTTCACATTCATCCTAATTCTAACTAGATTTGTTATTCGAAGATTTACTTTCAGTTTGACCCTAAGCTTTCCATTTCCCTAAGGCTAACTCTAACTCCAGCTGGAACTGAAACCTAACTTTCACTCTAATGATACTCCAATTCTAATGTTTAAGAAAAAACCTCTAGTTTTAAATCATTCTAATGGATACTCCAGTTTGCACTCTGGAAATGGGTTTCAATTTGCCCTAATTCCCACAAATTTTCTGACTCTACCTCTCAAGTTATCTTGTTCCCTAACATGAAGTATTATATTATTTGTCCTCAAATTCTCTTATCAGGAAAAATACTGTAGTTTCCAATGATCCTACATTTTTCTGAACCCCTGTACCCTAAAACAATTTCAGATTTACTTACCATCTAATCCATTACCTCACTAACTCTCAAGTTTAACCTGGCTGGAAAACTCTCATTAATCATTACAAGAATGATCACTGAGAAATAAATATAATGATAATGCTCTAGTTACTATTCAGACTCTCATATTTGTTCCTATTTGTTAGTGAAAACTGAATACATTTTTGGTCAGGCATGGGGCTTGAACTCTGGGCTTGGGCACTATCCCTCAGCTCTTCAGCTCAAGGCGAGCCCTCTACTGCTTGAGCCACAGCTCCACTTCCAGGTTTTTTGGGTGTTTAATTGGAGATAAAGAGTTCTCATGCACTTTGCTGCCAAGGGTTTCATCCAACTGCAGTCCTCAGATCTCAGTCTCCTGAGAGGATAGGATGACAGGCATTGAAAAATATGTTTTCCTGGGTGCCAGTTGCTCATGGCTGTCATCCTAAGTACTCAGGAGTTGAGATCTGAGGATCACGGCTCAAAGCCAGACTGGGCAAGAAGGACCCTGAGACACTTATCTCCAACAAACAACCAGAAACCTGAAAGGGGTGCTGTGGCTCAAGTAGTAGAGTGCTTGCCTTGAGCTGAAGAGCTCAGGGGCAGCACCCAGGCCCAGCGTTCAAGCCCACAATCGAAAAAAAGAAAGTAAAACATCTTCGCTGCAAAGATTTAGAGGTGTGTGGGAGGGTGTTGTGATTGAGAGACCAGGTGCTGGCCTCACTTTACAGACATTTCTAAGAACTCCCCAAGTTTGCACCACTTTGAAGCCACAGTAGAATGGATGGGGCCTTGCCAAGAACTCAAGTGGTCAAAGCCTATGGCAGGCAGGGAGTGGGCAAATGGGTGCAGGGGTGGGATTGTTGTGTCTGTATTCTCCCTAATGAAGGATGGATTTGGATGCTGGGTGTCAAAGCCTGAATTAAAGAGTTGCAAGAAGTTTGTGGCCTGATGAATTTGGTTTCCTCTGGGTATATGAAGATGGATGAATCTGGCGCCTGCTGTGGCTCACAACTGTCATCCTAGCTACTCATAAAGCTAAGATGTAAAGACCACGATTCAAAGCTAGCTTGGGCAGGAAAGTCTGTGGGTCTTGATATACAATGAGCCACCAGAAAACAGGAAATGGCACTATGGCTCAAATTGTAGAGTGCTCATCTTCAGCTGAAGACCTGAAGGACAGCTCCCTGACCCAGAGTTCAAACCCCATGACCAACAATAAACAAAGAGGTTGGCTGAGTTTTCCACATTGCAGTGTGTTCGGTAGGAAATTCCATGCTTGGTTATGAGCATTCCAGCTATGAGAGGCTCAATGCTGTGTCTACAGTTAGTCTGAGTATGATAGTGCCATCTTCTCAGGGGTTGGATGTGATCCTAATAGAGGGAGTTCATGGTATTGTTCTCAGGAACTGCTAAGGGCTTGGAATATCCGTGTTTGTGTGTGTGTGTGTGTGTGTGTGTGTGTGTGTGTGTGTGTAATTTTCCCTCGTCTTTTTCTGTCCCTTTCCTGGTTGCTGGTCTGCCTCTTTCTGATCTCAGATGGTGCCTCTCCTTCACACCGACCTTGCTTTAGCCCCCTATTAGGGTCTACAATGAGTCCTAAATTGCCACAGGCCTGTGTTCCAATTTTTCTCTAGGGCACAAGTCTCGCTTTTGCAATATTTGGCCTCCTCCAGGGGATTCTGGATCAGTGATGCCAGCTGGCATAGGGTCTCCGCTGCCTCTCATCAGGCTGGCAGTGGAGTGGGGAATCAGGGATTGCTGGTGGCTCTGGCCAACTCGAGATTGACAGCTGACTGAAGGCTGTCCAAGCAAGGATGATCTAGGGCTTCATGGGAGGTGAGGCCAAGGTGGCTTGGAAGTATAGGTCAGTGTCTAGGAAATATAAATGTACTTTATCACAGGACAGTCTATCTTCCGGTCCCGACTGAGCCTCTCAGGTCCTTCTAAAAAATTGCAGATGCTCAGAATACAGAGGCACAAACTTTAGCTTCCAGGACCAGGGAACTGGGGGATGAGAGACTGGTATGGCCAATACCTCATTGTTTTGGGGTATTAGTGTTGACCTGGCTATACACGCCCTTACGTACTTTCACTTCTTAACCCAGTGTTGGCCACACACTGGCCAATTGTGGCAGTACTGTGGAAGTGGCAGGAGTGGATGTGAGGTCTAGGATGACCAAAATTAGGATTTATGACCTTTAGGGGTGGCAAAGGATGACTTTTAAAAAAAATCTTAGAGCTGGGGCTCAGGGCCTAGGCAATGTCCCCGAGCTTCTTTTGCTCAAAGCTAACATTCTACCACTTAAACCAGAGCTCACCTTTCATCTTTTTTTAGTAGTTTAGTGGAGATAAGAATCTCATGGACTTTCCTGTCTTTTCTGGCTTCAAGCTGCCATCCTAAGATCTCAGCCTCTTGAGTAGCTAGGATTGCTGGGATAAGCAATTGGCACCTATTAAGGATATTAGTGTGTGTATGTGTGTGTGTGTGTGTGTGTGTGTGTGTGTGTGTGTGTGTGTGTGTGTGTGTGTGTGTGTGTGTGTGTGTGTGTGTGTTTACAGGGACTTGAACTCAGAGCCTAGGTGCTATCCTTTAGATTGTTTTCACAAGGTTGGTGCTGTACCACTTGAACTACAGTAGCTCTGCTTCCCAGCTTTTTGGTGATTCATTGGACATAAGAGTGCCCAAGCTAGCTTTTAATTTTGATTGATCCTCAGGTCTCAGGCTTCAATACCGAGGCTGACAGGCATGAGCCACAGGCGCCCAGCTGATAATGGCCTTTCACCACAGTGGACTGGGATCTCCTGAAAACTTCCTTTATTTTTTCTGTGCCAGTACCGGGGCTTGAACTCAGGGTCTGGGCTCTGGTCTCTTAACTTTTTCCCTCAAGGCTGGTACTCTACCACTTGAGCCACAGCTTGATTTCTGGATTTTGGTAGTTCATTGGATAGAAGAGTGTCACTAATTTTCCTCCACTGAGCTGGCTTTGACCAACGATCTCTGATCTCAGACTTCTGAATAGCTAGATTTACAGGGGTTGAGCCACTGGAGGCATTGGGTAGAAGCTTCTCTTGAGCAAGAGTTCTTCCCTTCATTTGCCTTGACTCCTCCATGCAAAGGGGGCCTGAAGGTCTGGAGCTGTGTAAAATAGGCTTCCAGCCACAGAAATTGTCTTGGGTCTTTGGTAAAAAGTCAAGCTAATCTTCCCCTGAGCCCCATTCTGGGATGCCACCCTCTGCCCTACCTGTGACTCAAGTACCATCCTTGACCCAGCCTTCAGTGTTCTGCCAGACTTGTCTGAGGCCATAGAACGTCATTCCACCCACACCACCTGCTCTACACCACCCCTCAGGACCTTTGCACATGCTCTGCACCTTCTTCCCTAGGTCCTCTGTCCTGTTCCACATCTTAGAACTCCTGTAGAATTTTGGCACTGGTCATATCACCTCCTGGAGCAAGTCTTTCCTTCCTTTCTCTCACTTTTTTTTAATACTGAGTTTCTAGAGATCGAACTAGTGCAGGCTGACTGTCAAATGCTCTATCTTGGTGTGTGTGTGGGGGGGGTGCCAGTCCTGGGTTTAGAATTCATGGCCTTGATGTTATCCCTGAGTTTTTATGCTCAAGGATAGCATTCTATTACTTGTACCACAGCTCTGCTTTTTTTGGTGCTTAATTGGAGAAAAGAGTCTCATATAGACTTTCCTGCCTGCACAGGCTTAGTTATAATCTTCAGATCTCAACTTCCTGAGTGCTATTATTACAGGGCTGAGCCACCACCACCTGCCCTCTACCTCTTACCTACCTCGGCTCTCCTCTGAGTTCCAGAAGTGTATGTCTCACCAAGCTCACATTTTTTTGCCAGTGTTGTGGCTTGATCTCAGGGTCTAGGCATGTTCCTGAGCTGCTTTTGCTCAAGGCTACATTCTATCACTGAAGCCACAGTGACACTTTTGGCTGTTTCTGTTTATGTGATACTGAGGAATCCAACCCAGGGCTTCATGCTTGCTTGGTAAGCACTCTACCACTTAGCCACATTCACAGCGCAAGGATTATTTCTAACAGGAACTATGAGGGTGGGATTTATTGGCATACTCTTTTCAGCACAGAAATGGATGGGCATTTCAAATCTTTGCCAGGATTTGGGACCAGAGCGGGACTCGGCAATGAGGAATGATGAATGAGTGATAGCCACCAGGCCCCAGAGATCTAGGCTCACGTCCTACAGAGGGATAGGGAATATGGAGCCAGAAACTTCCACAATACCTACAGCCTAGGAACAGTGGTCTCCCTGGAGGCAGTGGCTGGCTGCTAGGTGTCCCAATGGGACACCTCAGCCAGAACATAATGAACCCGTTCAATACACCAGCCAAGGCAAGCCTTCTGGGCTTCAGTTATTAAATGGCAGAGAAGGATGCTTTGTTCAAGCTACTGGCTTAGTACTCTCTGAGGGCTTGTCCCAGCATTCACATGTTGGGGCTCTGGTCATGGGCAACCTGCTGAATGCATATCATCCATACATCATCCATACATACACAGAGACATGGAGTTACTGCCTTCTTTTTTTCTTTGGCAGGTCTCAGGTTGAAATATGAACCTAGGCCTTATCCTTAATCTCCTCTTTCTCAAGAGTAGCACACTGCCCTTGAGCCAAAGCCCCAACACATGGGGATATTTTCCTGTGATCTCTTAGAAATAAGAGTTTTGCAGACTTTCCTGCCCTGGCTGAATTCAAATTGGCATTCTCTACATCTCAGACTCCTGAGGAGCTAGGATTACAAACAGGAGCCACTGACACCTGGCTTTCTTTGCTTCTTCTTGTTCTTTTTTAATCATGACAATCTGAAATCAGTGTCATTCCAATGGTTTGCATTCAAAGTAAACTTCCCAGGCCTGGAGTTTGAACCCCAGGACTGCCACACAGAAATGGAGGGAGATCCTGACAAACTCATTCCTATTTATGTGAAGGATAATGGAATGTTATAAAAGTAATTAAATTTGCAGTTAATTCATGATTCTATTTTAGAAAGCCACACATAAATCATTGGATTTATATCTTCCATTCTAGTACCATGTTATGATTTCCCTAATGGAATGATATTGAATAATTTTTAATTAATGCTTTCATAAGTATTCAACCATGATACTTCATTAAACAGAGACATAATTTAATATCTAATTATTGGTAGCTATGTATCATTAAACGGAGACATAATTTAATAACTAATTATTGGTAACTATGTATCATTAAATGGAGACATAACTTAATAACTAATTATTGATAACTATATATATAACGTTTAATAATATCCTCACATTCTCTCTCTCTACATATATATATATATATACAGCAATCTACACACACACACATATATATGTATATATATATATATATATATATATATATATGTATATTTATGTATATATATTGGGAACTACTGTGGCTTGATAACAGGTAACAGGTCCTTAGAACTTCCTGGCATCTCAGTTTTCCAGAGGTTGGTGTGCTAAGACTTTGATCCCATTTATGTATTGGACATTGTAGGCCGTGACTTGAAATCCCAGCATTGCCAAAAATGTATTCATGTATTAAGAAGATACTTTTGACACATTTTTTTCCTAAAAAAAAGTCCTGGGTCTCAGTATGATGTATAATTCATATGCAAATATATCACGTATGATAAGATGTAATAAATGAAATGTTATATGTGTAATAACAATAAATGAATAAGGGTAATAAACATCATATTCACTAAACTCATGTGTGTATTTTTTCCAGTGCTGGAGCTTCAATTCAGGCCCTGGGAACTGGTTTGAATTTCTTGTCTTCAAGGAGGGTGAGCTTCCCATTCACCCACAGTGACACAGAGATACCCAGATGCTGAGTTCAAATCCCAGGCCTGCCAGAAAAATGGTGCAAATTCCAAGTCATGGCCTTATTTTATTTCATTATTTTTTTGCCACAGCTGGCCCTGGGATTCTAGGACCCAAGTTCAAATATTGGGGTTGGCAAGAAATAAAATAAATAGGAAAAGGATGAAATGGAGAAATTCAAGAAGGTGGTTTTACTTTTCTTCCCTTTGCATTGTGACCATCTTGCGTGTAAATGACAAAGCCCTGAAAGTTTACATGACATTGCATGCTGATGTATGGCTGGCTATTAGGGACGCCATAACCAAAACCATAACTTAGGGTTGGAGGTTGAATCACAGGGCTGCCACTAAATATTGGCGGGAGATTCCAAGAAACCCATTTCTATGTACATCCATTCGAATGGAATTTTATAAAAGTAACAAATTAGTAGTTAGTGTATGAGTATACTATAAAATTATACACAACAATTTTATTACATTGATTAATTTTCAATTAATACTTTACTATGTATTCAACCATAATACTTAAAAGTGGAAGGAATAATTTGAATGTCAATAATGGATAGTAATATAATATATGTAATTTCATAATATACAGACACATTTCTATTGTCTTATACATACATATATGTGTATATATATATATATGTATATACATATACATATATGCCAATCTACACATTTATCTGTTCATACACTTGTCACTACTGGGACTCAGTGGTATAATGATAGCTAGTACATACAAAGCCCTGGATTCCATTCCTCACTACCACAAGCACATTAAAATCCAGAAGTTGTGCTCTCGCTCAAGCAGTCGAGCATTACCTTTGAGCATAAAGCCTAGGGACTGTGTCTAGACTCTTACTCAAGGTCCAGGATGGGCATGAAAAAATATTGAATGTTGTGACTGCAACTCTATAAGGATAGGACTTCAAATACCTCATCACAGAGTACGCCGCGAGTATGGTTCTGACAGCTGCCATCTAACCTGACTTAGTCAGAGGTATACGACTGCAACTCAGCCCCAGAGAACCAGATGCTGCTGGCTTGCTCATCCCTGTCATCCAAGCTAGTCGGGAGCTGAGATCTGACACTGGTGTATTTAAAACCCAGTCCTGGAGGGATGTCTGTGAAACTCTGAGCTGTGGATCAAAGTGATAGATCTCTAGCCTTGAGCAAAAGATCTTAGGACAGTACCCCCAACATGTCAGTGCAATCCCTGTGGCTGACTCCCCCCCAAAAATGCTCCTCTGAATCATTAGATGTGAACTTTGTGCAGTTTGTGATATGTTTCTGAAAGAATGGTGATACTGATGAAAGCACCCTAATACTTATGACAGCTTGTGGGATGCATCTATGTGATTAGTCCTTCCTGGAATGCTGGGGCCCTCACGGGGTGCTGTGTGCTGAGTCCTGCACAGGATGCTATGTGCTGAGTCCTTCACAGGGTGCAGTGTGCTGAGTCTTGCATTGGGTGCTGGGTGATGAGTCTTTCACAGGATGCTGTGCGCTGAGTCCTGTAAAGAGGGTTATTTGGAGCTGGGCACCAGTGGCTCACGCCTCTACTCCTAACTACTCTGGAGCCTGAGATTTGAGGATAGTGGTTCAAAGCCAGCCCTGGCAGGAAAGTCGCTGAAACTCTGATCTCCAATAAACCACCAGACAACTGGAAGTGTTGCTGTAGCTCAAGTGGTAGGGCACTAGCCTTGAGCTGAAGAGCTGAAGGACTGTGTTCAGGCCCAGATTTCAAGGCCCATGACCGACAATAAAAAGTGTTATATATTTTGTTCTTCAAAGGGTGCATACTTTCATCTTGTCCTTGTAAGAACTCCAACTGACATGACTATGCAGAAAAGAATATTGAGACTCAGATCTGTCCCCAGGGCAGGGACAAAATTATGTATTACTGAAGACTAGTGAGTTGTCTACAGGAGACAATTGTTTTGTCTTGTTTTTTCTAAGTCATGAACCTTGAACTGAGGGCTTAGTCACTGACCCATAACTCTTGGGCTCATGGTTAGCTCTCACAACACAGAGCCAAGGACCCCCTTGCAGCAGAGTGTCACAGCTTAGGGTTCTATAACCGAGGTCTGTCATCCTGCCTTCTCCAGAAGCTGAAATCTGGGTTCCAAACTATCCCTGACACAAAAGGTACCATGAGACTATTATATTTTATTCACCACTAAGAAACCTGAAGTGGAAGCTAGGTGCTTGTGGCTCATGCCGATCATCCTAGCTACTCAGGAGGATGAGATCTGAGGATCATGGTTCAAAGTTAGCTTGGGCAGGAACGTCCTTGAGACACTTAGCTCCAATGAACCACCAGAAAACCGGAAGTGGCTCTGTGGCTCAAGTGGTAGAGCACAAGATTTGAGCTGAAGAGCTCAGGGACAGCTTCCAGGCTCAGTTTTCAACTCCTACAATGACAACAACAACAAAAAAAGACAGAAACAAACTAACACACTTGAAGTAGAGGGCTGGGAATGTGCCTTAGGGGTAGAGTGCTTTGCATGTATGAAACCCTGGGCTTGATTTCTCAGAACCACATCACTAGGAAAGCGCTTGAAGGGGCTCTGTGGTTTAAATGGGAGAGAGCAACCATTGTACAAGAGAAACTAGGTACAGTGCTCATCTCTTGAGTTCAAGCTCCAGGACTAGTGTATGCACACACACATGCACATACACACACTCACACACAGAGAGAAAGCAGAAGTGAAGCTGTGACAAAGTGGTAAAGCACTAGACTTCAGCTCTGATCTCATGGTCAGCACCCAGGCCCTATGTTTAACCTCAAAACCTAGCCACCCAAGGCCCAACTAGGAGAGGGCAAAGGTTTGAAAACCTGATGAGTTTCATCAGTCCTAGATGACAGGAAGCTTTGTGATATCCAACATGTGCTTGGATTTCCCAAGGTTCTGGAAACCTAAGAGAAGCATTATAGCCCCATCACTGCCGACGATGAAATGTTTCATTATGTTCAGTGCCCTAGTTGTCTGCCTGAAGGATTCCTGAATTATATTGAGAACTGTATCTGTACACTGGAATATAGTCTCATAAAGGCAGGATAAGAGCACAGAACTTGGCCTGCAATGGGAGGTGGCAAAAATGAAGGTCTCCTGTTAAAACAGAGCACTGGGAAGAGAGATAGCTAAGGGTAAAAACAGGCCTTTTTCTCCTGAAATTCAGAGCCCACCCACACAGCTTCACTAATTGGCCCAGATGGAGTTATTTGGTACACAGCTGTACAGGAGTGAGGTCTTTTGTGTTCCTGTCCAGACAATGAGGGAGACTTCTTCCAGCAGGCCTGGGATGAAGAGAACCCCTCAGGCTACATTGGGAGCAGTGTGGGGAGCCCTGGAACATGCAATATCATAAAAGCAGTCTCTGTGTTATGAACTCATTGTATTGAATACAATTTGCCCTGCTTGGTGCCACTCATCATACCTACTCAGGAGTTTCACCTAGAGGAATTCATCCATACATACAAAAAGAAATTGAGGTACAGTTTTTTTTGAGGGGGCAGACCTGGGTTTGAACTATGAGCCTAGGCCTGGTCCAAGAGCTCCTTTTGCTCAAGGGTGCTGCATTAAACTTAAGTCACAACCCCACTTCTGGGTTTTTCTGTGATCTCTTAGGAATAACATTGTCAAGGACTTTCTTACACTGGCTGGTTTCAAACTCAAATTCTCTACATCTCAGCCTCCTGAGGAGCTGGGATTATAGTCAGCATGCACTTTCACCTTGTTTTTTTTCTTCTTTGTTTTATAATCTGGACTTACTTCTTAATAAGGTCATTCCTGTGGTTGAGACTTATAAGTAAACTACCCAATGTTCTTTACACTGCTTTCTCTGAGAGTATTTTCTCTATTCTTCTTACCCTCTGGTCACAGGGTTGAAGCCAAAAGTGAGAAATGAGTGTAACAGGATTTAGGAGCAAATATCCACAGGACATGCCAGTTCTGTCACTTAGCATTGAGCTGCAGTGAATTTACTGTCTCAGGATATGAGGACCGAAAGCTGGAGCGATCCTTATACTATCTGCATTGCTCCTTTTGCCTATAAAATGATCTAATAATTATGATTGTTTTGTATCTCCAACCTTAAGTATCTAGGACACACTAGAAGCATGTTCCTGTTTCCGTTTTTCTCTAGTACCTCTCGAGATTTAGACTAAAGGTTTGGGTGGAGCAGCTCCTTGATGAATCCCTGAGGAAATACACTTGAAGCCTCCTCAGAAGATCTCCATTCAAAGCCATCCCTAGCAGGAAAGGTTTATTGTCTCCAATAAACCACCAGAA
This sequence comes from Dipodomys merriami, assembly GCF_024711535.1. Lineage (NCBI taxonomy): Eukaryota > Metazoa > Chordata > Mammalia > Rodentia > Heteromyidae > Dipodomys > Dipodomys merriami. The sequence continues at coordinate 760,697 of NW_027204971.1, read as the reverse complement.
AACCAGAAGTGGAGGAGTGGCCTAGAGGGTAGAGCTCCAGCTTTGAGCGAGAAAGCCAAGCAGGGGATATAGGGCAGACCAGGCAGGAAAGCCTGAGAGGTGCTTATGTCCATTGAAGAACCAGATGGCTGGAAGTGGAGCTGTGCCAGTGGTAGAACCTCTGCCTTGTGAAAAACAGCTGAGGAATGCATCACTTCCTCAGTTTAAGCCATAGGATGGCCACAAAAGAAAATTCAAAAAGAGAAGGCCAAATTTATGTATCAGTGTCCTACTTACTTACGTGTGTATATTACTTCCCTCAGTGCAAAGAGGCTGTATGCAAAACTTCTGCTTTTATTTACAGATTTATGTTTTAGATATGCTCATTGTACATACTGTATCATTTTCTTCATTTCAGCCCCATTGATTTTCTCTTCCATGATTTTAGGCCTATTTCCTTATATGATGCACACTGAAGCTCTCAGCAGCCTTTATTTACATTTTATTATGAGGCCAATGCAGGAGCAGTCACAAATCAGGCAGGGGAAAGAAGATCATAGTTCATAGAAATAAGCGGTGTTCAGAAAATTATACTTAGGGACACAAAATGGTAGCATATATATGTAAAAACTACCATTAAAAAAAGATGAGGGGGCTGGGAATGTGGATTAGTGGGAGAGTGCTTGCCTAGCATTCAAGAGGCCCTGGGTTCGATTCCTCAGTAACACATACACAGAAAAATCCAGAATTGGTGCTGTGGCTCAAGTAGCAGAGTGCTAGAGACAATGCTCAGGCCTTGAGTTCAGCCCAAGAAATGTCAAAGAGATAACTAAGTAGGTAGTTAGGTAGTTAGGTAGTTAGTTAGGTAGGTAGGTAGGCAGGTAGGTAAGTTGGTACATAGATAGATACATAAGAAAGAAAGAAAGGAAGAAAGAAAGAAAGAAAGAAAGAAAGAAAGAAAGAAAGAAAGAAAGAAAGAAAGAAAGAAAGAAAGAAAGAAAGAAAGAAAGAAAGAAAGAAAGAAAGAAAGAAAGAAAGAAAGAAGGAAAGAAAGAAAGAAAGAAAGAAAGAAAGAAAGAAAGAAAGAAAGAAAGAAAGAAAGAAAGAAAGAAAGAAAGAAAGAAAGAAAGAAAGAAAGAAAGAAAGAAAGAAAGAAAGAAAGAAAGAAAGAAAGAAAGAAAGAAAGAAAGAAAGGTCAATAGATGATAGATAGATAGATAGATAGATAGATAGATAGATAGATAGATAGATAGATAGATAGATAGATAGATAGATAGATAGATAGATAGATAGATAGATAGATAGATAGATAGAAAAATGATAGATGAATCTGGTCTTGGACTTCAGGAGGAAAGAAGGGAACAATTCCCAGTCATGAAGTTTCTGCAGTGTGCCAGGACACCAGCATCACCTTCACACAACCACAAAGCAGAAAAAATGTCTCTTTACCACTTCTTAGGCAGCCGAATGCCGCAGAGCCAAGAGGGCAGAACCAGGTTCTAACTCAGCTGCTTGGGGACAAAAGAGAAATTACCCTGCCTCACCTTGGACTGGGGATTAGCATTAATGATGTGGAGAATGAAGGAAGGAGAAAAGACTGGCAGAGGTAGAAGAAGGTCCTTCAAATCTGATAGATGGAGAGTAAAACACCCACTCCCTAAGACCAGAGAGCAGGGCTTTTCTACTCTGTTCCTCCCCTCTCCCTCACTAAACTGGCTCTCTATTGGGGTAACCTAAAGATAGCCTGAAGCTCTCTTCACCTGAGTGAGGAAGGTTAGTCATTTTTTGAGGAAGCTGAGAAAAGCCTGATCCTGGTGTAACTGTAACAAACATTTCAGGTTTCCCCCATTGCTGGCTGTCCCTGGAATGATTGAAGTGGTGTTGCAGCTCACTTCCCTGTTGAGTGTGTATATTCTGCCTCCTTGTTCTGGCTTTTGAAATTGTTTTCTGTCCTTCAAATACAGTGTTATACTGGAGTTCTTCCTGCTGACTGTGCCAGGGCTTGGATCCTGAGAAGTTTATTTGAACCCAGGATGGGGCAATGGGTCAAGAACACTAAGAACATTTAGAGTAACTTCTCATCACCAAGGGAAAAACAAGAAGCTCTTGAACATCTGACTTTGCAGATTTGGAAGTCAGAGTGTCAGAATTTTCTGCCCTGGCTGTCTTCAGTGTGATCCTGAGACCTCAGCCTCCTGAGCTAGGGTGATGGGCAAGAGCTACTGGTGCTCTGCTAGGTTCAGATGAGTAATGACATTAACAATACAAGTCAACTGCTTATGACAAAAGGGTTTGGGGAGCATATTAAGCCTTTCAACATTGGACCTTTCAGAACCCTGTGGACACAAGGTTACAATGCTAGAGTCAGTGAGGCTGGGCATGTGGATCTGCTACACTTAAGCCTGGAGGTCTGACTCCAATTCTGGTGTATATTAGTGTTGATTTTCCAGAGAATATTCTCATAATTAGCAAATAGGAAAAGTACTTTGATTAACCCTCAATTTTTTCCAGTTGTGTGTCTTGTATCAACCCTGGGCACTGTCTCTGAGCAATTCCGTCAAGTCTAACTCTCTACCACTTGAGCCACAGCTCTACATGGGATTTTTTAGATAAGAGTCTAACGGGCTTTTCTTGCCTACGCTGTCTTGAACTGTGGTCTTCAAATCTCAGCCTCATAAGGTAGTTTTCCAGGTGTGAGCCACCAGCATCTGGCCTATTGTTTTTGACAGTCCTGGGGATTGTTTTTCTCAAGGCTAGCACTCTACCACTTGAGCCACTCCACTGTGTCTGGCATTTTTTGAATATGTGGCATTGAGGATTCAAACCCTCGTATTCATGCATGTTGAGTGAGCTCTTTAGCACTAAGCCACATTTCTAGCTTCCCCCTTACAATTTTATCCCACAAGTTTCCTGTCCTCAAGAAAGCCTTCTCAGTATAAATCATCTAAAAACACCCCTATAGGAAGGTGTCCAAAGATAAATAACACAAAGCTCATTCTTGGGAGAGACTCTAAACTTGAGAAGACTGTGACAAATACCTCCATTTAATTATGTATCATGTTTCAACACAAAAAGTTTTAATGATAAATGAGTCAATGTCCTAAATTATTGTGTATAATTTTATAATAGATGTGCAAAATGTAAATTTGAATAATATAAATAAAATAAACAATAAAAAAGGAATCAAATAAAAAATAAAATAAATACAAAATCAATAATGAAAATCATAACATGTAATAAACATACATATGTACGTATATATCATCTATTACACATGTACAGAAATATCTTTTCCATTGCAGGGCCTTCATTCACGCCATGGGAACTCTAGCCTGAATTTCTTTTCCTCAAGGACAGTAAATTTTTCCTTTACTCATGGTACAAAAGAGTTACCTGGACGGTGAGATCAAATCCCAACAATGGTAGAAATACTGGCACCAGTTCCAAGACAGTGACTTAATCTTTTAATGAAAGCAGTTATGTTTATTCAATTCCATACTGAACATTAAATAAAAAGCAGTATAGAATCTTGTACATCTATTCAGACATCCTCCCCTTACCCCCAAAGTGCTTCCCGAAATACTACATTGTTTCTTTTTGTATGTTTTTTATTGTAAAAATGTTGTACAGAATGGTCACAGTTACATGAGCAAGGTCATGAGTATATTTCCTATTGAGCATTGTTACCTTCTCCTTTGTTTTCCCCGTACCATCTTTTACCTCCCATCTCCACAACTACTCCCCCTACCAAGCTCAGTGACTTAATTTTTTAGTTTTGGCTTGGCACGGTGTTTGAACTCAAATAGTAACAAATCTGCACTTTCCCTCACATTGCTACAAGTTCCTGAGTTCAAATCCCAGTCTAGGAAAGAAAACTGGCAGAAATTCAAAACCAGAGAGCTCTATATTTTTAAATTTAGTTAAATAATCTTTTTTTTATTTTTTTCTTTTTTGTGGCTTTTTTAGGGCTTGAACTCAGGTCGTGGCAACTCTGCCTCAGCTTTGGTCACCCTAGGCTAGGTGCAGCCTCGGGACCCATAACCAATCCTGGAATCCTAGGCCCACAGGGCTTGCGGAAAGAAAAAAAGTGGGATAGCACAAAAAGTGGCAAGCTGCAGAGGGATGGGTGTTTAATTTTTTTTTAATCTTTGCACGGTGACCATCCTGGTTCTGAATGCCATGGGTGCAAAGTACACCTGACTTGCCATTCCTGAGGGCTGGCGGATTAGCAGGGAAGCCATAGGCCAACCTGTCAACATAGGCCCTGGGTTCAAATCCAGGTCCTGACAACTACCAATGGCAGGAGATCACAAGACGCTCATTCCTATGCGTAGGAATATCAATTGAAAGAGAAGTTTGTGCATTGGTCAAGCCTAAAATTGGATTCAATAATCCTAGGACACTGATTGATCTTAATTTCATGCTTACTAAGCATGAAAAGAATAGCATTCCATTAATTGTGTTATAATAAATACCTAAGAGTTGGGAAGAATGTAGTATATGTCATTCAATCATAGATAGGAGGCTATGGTGCTTTTTACCAACATATATTTATTTGTATACTACTGTCTGCCTATCCTTGTATCGCTGTTTTGGCTAATCCTGGATCACGATCTCAGCACCTAGGAACCACCTCACAGCTTCATTGGCTAGAGGCTGTTGTGCTCACACTCACCCATTCATGAATTGGACCTGCTAGGCCCTGAGTTCAGATCCCAGCACTGCCAAAAATTTAATCTTGGAGTAAAAAGCCAAATGCGACACCTGTTTTCCTTTTCTGGAAGAGTTCTGCGTGTCAGGCATGATGGAGAACACATCTACAAATCTAGATGGTATATGATAGCATGTAAACAATGTAATACATAGTTAGGATGCATAAGTGTCAGTAAAATAAACGGTAAATAAATGAAAAAAATAAAAAAATATAATGTATAACCACACCAAACATAATATAGACTGAACATCTGTATGGAAGTTCAATCCTATCTTTAAAATGTATATAAGGAGTATGTTTTCCAGGTCTGGGGCTTGAATTCAAGCCTAGGGAATAGGCATGACTTACTGGTCTTCAAGCAGGGGGAGCTTCCCCTTCCCTGACAGTGCAATAGAGTTACCCAGACCCCGGGTTCAAATTCCAGGACTTGCAGACAAATTATGATACACATTCCAAGCCAGGGAGCTTCATTAGCATTTTTAATATTTTTTAAGTTCACTTCACCTTTATTTCATACATATTGATTTTATCATATGAGAGTTTTTCAAAAAAGGGGTCTAAACTTTTACATTTCAGCATAGCACATTGGTGTTTCTATTTTGACCATCTGCCCTGAAGAGTGAGAATGAAAATAAGGACATTTCTCCCTAGAAGATTGGGACAGTTGAATTTATTTCTATTTAGAGTTTTTTCTACAATTATAAACTCTCTGCATTTGTGTCGTATGAGTTTTCCTCAGTGCCTACCATGAAATACACGAAGGGAGTCCTCATAGCACAAAAGGTAGGATTTCTGAATAAAACCTCGCTTCTGTGAGGACAGTAGGTACTTCTAAACATTTTGGGAATAAACTGGATTGTAAAATGAAAAACGAAAACAATGGGACTGTGATGTATCTCAGTAGTGGAGTACTTTCCTAAAGAGCATAAGACCCTGGCAGAAAAGTTTCCTAAAGCTCAGAATGTTAGAATTTTATGATCTGCAGGAACAAACATTTTTTGGGGGGTCCTGTGGTTTGAACTCAGGGGTTATCCCTGTGCTCTTCAGCTCAAGGCAAGCGATCTACTGCTTGAGTCACAGTGCCACTTCGGTTTTCTAGTGGTTTATTGGAAATAAGAGTCTCACAGACTTTTCTGCCTGGGCTGACTTTGAACCGCCAAACTCAGATCACAGCCTCCTGAGTAGTTAGGATTATAGGCATGAGTCACTGGTGCCAGGCACATGAAAAAACTTCTTAAAGATGGATTCTGAGAAAAGAAACTTGGAAAACACTTTTAGTATAAATAATTTACAGTGCCATGGTTAAGGCACTATTTCAGAAGTATTTATTCATTGGTTGGTTTCTTAGTTTATTTAAATATATATATATATGCATTATTAAATTATATATGTATATGTATATTATTAAAAATATAGCTTTGAAGTGTACCTAAGAGCATATGTGCTCATGTAAATTTATACAAATGAAAAAGCTTCATTTTTCTTTTCAGTTTGGTTGGTACCATAAATTAGGTGGGATTTGTGTATTGTTTTGTTCTCTGTTCTCCCAACCCCTCTCCTCACATTTGAACTCAGCTTGCTCTTCCTTGGCTTCGTTGTTCATAGCTGATTTTCTACCACTTCAGCTATACCTGTAGCCTGGCATTTTGCCACTTAATTGGAGATGATGTCTCTCAGGCTTTTCTGCCTTCATTGGCTTTGAAATTTCATCTTCCAGTTCTCAGCCTCCTGAGTAGCTAGGATTAAATATGTAAGCCACTGGGGTGCCTAGGGATAATTTAGACTTTGGTTAGTGTAGTCTTTGTGTTTTTCTTGGCATGGGATCATCTACTATAAAATTTCTGTGAATGACCTGGGTCTGAAGTAAGATATATAATACATATGCAAATCTGTATAATTTTCATAAGATGTAATAAATTTAATATGTGTTATAAGTGTATTAATAGTCAACAAATATAATGAATTAATAATACAAAAAATAAACACACTCAAAGCAATATGCAGTAAACATAAATATGTAGATATTAATCATTTCAAATGTGGATGAATATTAATTAACAGGGTTGGGATTGAATTCAGGTCTAGGGAACAGGCCTGAATTGCTTGTATTCAAAGAGGGTGAGTTTTTCCATCCCCCAGAATGCATTAGATTTTCCCAGACTCCAAGTGCAAATCCCAGGCCGGGCAGAAAAATACGAGCATGAAATCCAAGCCAGAGAGCACCATTAGTATTTTTAAATTTTTAAAATTCATTTTATTTTATTTTCTATGTATGTATGTATGTATGTATGTATGTATGTATGTATGTATGTATGTATGTATGTATGTATGTATGTATGTATGTATGTATGTATGTATTTTGCCAAGCACGGGATTTGAACTTAGGTCGTGGCAACTCTGCCTTAGCTTCCATCAGCTTAGGCTGGGTTTGTGCAGCCTTTGGACCCACAGCCCATCCTGGGAGCCTAGGCCTCATGGCTGACAGGAAAAAAAAAAAGAAAATACAAGGAAAAATAGCCACGAATTGCAAACAGTTAGAGGTTTCTCGGTTTTCCTTCCATGCATGGTGACCATCCCAGGTCCAAATGACACGACTGCCACCTGTAGGTCACCTGGCACTGCTGTCAGTGGGCTGCCAGTGAAGCCATAGGCCCATCTGCACACCTAGGCCCTGAGTTTGAATCCCGGTCTTGCCACTTACAAAGGCCTGGAGAATGTAAGAAACTATTGCCTGTCCATAGGAACACCAGAGGAATGTGATCAATGTTATGGTTGGATGAGTAGTTTGTCAATTAGTCTAGCAAAAACTAAATCCAGTATTCACAAGATGTGGATTGATTTTAATTTATAGTTTATTATGCATTAAAAGAATACATTGTGTATGGGTATGTGTGTGTGTGTGTGTGTGTGTGTGTGTGTGTGTGTATTTTGTCAGTAGTGTGGACTGAACTCGGACCTGGGCGTTATCCCTCAGCTTTTCAGCTCAGGGTTAGGGCAGTAGCATGTGAGACACAATGCCATTCCCAGCTTTTTCTGATCATGTGTTGCTGAGGAATTGAAACCGGGACTCATGTATGCAAGGTAACACTCTCCCAATGAGCCACCTTCCCATCCCCTAAAAGAATACTATTGATTAAATGGAATCCTCACTAAATACCTGAGAATCTCTAGGAAGGTATTATATGTCATTGAATAACAGATAGACATCACTGGCAATATCTACATATCTAAATATATATTTGTATACCACTGTCTGCATAGAAAGGTATTGCTACTTTGGCCAAACCTGTGTCTCCATCCTAGGTCCTGGGATCCACCTGGCATCTGAATGTGCTAGAGGCTGCTGTGCTGACACTCACCCATTTGTGAATGGGGCCTCTAGGCCCTCAGTTCAGTTCCCAGCATTGCTAAAAATGTCTTCCTGGAGTCAGATTGCAAGTATGATACCTGTTTTCCTTTTCTGTGCAAGTGCTGGGTGTCAGGTATGATATTTATAATATGTCTGCAAAGCTACCTGCTATGGAATAGATTTGAATGAATGTAATAAATGTAATAGGTGTACTCACAGTCCATAAAATAAATTGTAAACAAATAAATGTATAATAAAATATAATTAATCATTCCAACAAACAAGATATAGACTGAATGTATGGATGTAAGTATAAATGATAAAATAAAAATGGCTATAAATGTTATGTTCTCCCGGGGAGGCTTGAATTCAGGCCTAGGGAACAGGCCTGAATTGCTTGCATTCAAGGGAGGAGATCTTCCTTTCCTCCAGCTCCCTCAAGTGCATCAGAGTTACCTAGATCCCAAGGTGACATCCCTGGCATGGCAGACAATAAAATGGCACGAAATCCAAGACAGGGAGCTTCAATAGTGTTGTTAATTAATTAATTAATGTTTGCCAAGCACAGGGTTTGCACTCAGGTTTTGGCAACTCCTCGTCATTTTCCATCACCCTAGGCTGGGATAGTGCAGCCTTTGGACCCACAGCCCATCCTGTGGTCCTAGACCTCAGGGGCTCACAGGAAAAGAAAATGAAAACAGCATCAAAAAAAAGCCACAAACCAAGGATGGTCAGCAGTTTCTGTTTTCCTTCCTTGCACGTTGACAATCCTGGATGTGAATGACATGGCTGAAACCTGTAGGTCATCTGGCATTTCTGAAGGCTGGCTCTATCAGCGAAGCCATAGGCCAATGTGGACACTAGGCCCTGAGTTCGAATCCCGGTCATGCCACTTACAAGGGGCTGAAGAGCCTAAGAAAATATTCTTGTCCATAGGAACACCAGAAGAATGTGGTTAATGTCATGGTTGGATGAGTAGTCCATCAATCTGTCTTGCTTAAAATTAGACCCAATAATCACTGGACAGGGATTGACTTTAATTCATAGTATATTATGTATTAAAAGAATACTATTGATTAAATGGAGTTCTCACTAAATACATGAGAATCGGTAGGAAGGTAGTATATGTCATTGAATACTAGATAGACACCTCTGGCAGTACCTAAATATCTAAATTTATATTTGGGCTGGAAAAGTGGCTCCGTTGTAGAGCTCTTACCTTGCATGCCTGAGATCCTGGGTTCGATTCTTCAGCACCACATAAGCCAAAAGGAAAAAACCCGGAAGTGGTGCTGTGGCACAAGTGGTAGAGTGCTAGCCTTGAGCTGAGGTCCAGCACCCAGGCCCAAAGTTCAGGCCCCATGAACAGACACCAAAATAAATACATAAATTTTATTTATTTATATATCTCCATCATCAGAGAAAGTTACTGCTATTTTGTCCAAACCTGGGGCTTGATCCCAGGTCCTGAGATCCACTTGGCAGCTGAATGGGCTAGAGGCCGCGGTGCTAACACTCACCCATTCATGAATTCGGCCTCTCAGGCATTCACATCAGGTCCCATTATTGCCAAAAATTTCTTCCTGGTGTAATATTTCAAGGGTGACACCTGTTTTCCTTTTCTATACAAGTTCATAATATGTCTGCAAAGCTACACACTATGGAATAGATGGGAATAAATGTAATAAATGTTATAGGTGCACTCACGGTCCATAAAATAAATGCTAAATAAATAAATAAATGATAAAATATAATGTATCACTCAAAAAACATGATATAGACTGAATATATTGATGTAAGTAGAAATCATATATTTAACATGTCTATAAATGTTATGAGATGCTTGAATTCAGGCCTAGGGAAGAGTTTAGTTCATGCATGATTCTCATAGGAAATGATAGGCAAGATGTATGGCACAACAATTATTTTTAATTAAGAGTTCATGTAGTGTGACAATAAGAATCACATTCAGGAAATGGAGGCATTGGGAAAGATCCAAGAATCGGTACTTAAATGGTAGATAGGATTTGAACACAGCTCGCTACATCTCCTACTCTATCCAAATAGGTAATTAGCATACTAGCTTCAGCTTATGAATGGATGAATATTGTGCCCCATTCCCACCCTGGGGCTCAATCTCAGGTCTGGGTATGTCTTAGCTCCTTAGTGGCTCACAAGCTGATGGGCTCCTGTGGACCCATTTGGCTGTTGGGCTTCCTAGACCCCAAGTTCAAATCCCAGCACTACCAAAAGGTTTATCTTGATGTGAGAAGCCAATTCTTGCACCTGTTTTCCTGTACTGTGCAAGTGCTGGGTCTCAGCAAGAATCAAGAAACATTGGCAACTCTACACCCATGAGAATAGGTTGTTATCCATGTCAGCACAGTTTTATATGTCATTCTATGCTCAATAAAATACACAATACATCCTTGAAAAAGCCACAAAATAAAAAGAATAACTACACTGAATGCAAGATACATACCACACCTGTACGTAAATAGAGATCCTATGTTTAAAAGAGCTGGGCTTCTTATTTTGTCCAGTGCTGTGACTTCAGATCAGGCCCCGGACTAGGCCTGACATTCTAGTCTTCAAGGATGGTGAGCCTCCCCTTCCCCCACAGTGCAACAGAGTTACCCATACCTGAGTTCAAATCCCAGCACTGACAAAAGATTCATCCTGATGTCAGAAGCCAGTCGTTGTACCTGTTTTCCTCTCCTGTGAAAGCCTGGGTCTCAGCTAGGCTGGAGAATGAATGCATAGGCAACCATGTAACCATGGGAAAAGTTTGTCATCCATGTCAGCACAGTTATAGCTGTCACCATACTCAGTAAAATACACCATACCTCCATGAATTAGACACAAATTAAGGAGAAGTGCACCGAATGCAAAATGATGACCGCACATGTATGTCAATATAGATCCTGTGTTTTAATTATGAATTTAGGATTATCCTGGCCCTCCCTGGGGTTCAATGTCAGGTCCTGGGAAAGGTCTAGCTCCTTAGTTGCTCACAGGCTGGTATCCTCACCTAGATCTTTTCGCCAATTTGCCCTGCTGGGCTCTGAGTTAAAATCCCAATACTGCCAATAGATGAACTCTCATGTGAGAAACACATCGATCCACCTGTTTTCCTATGAAAGTCCAGGTTCTCAGGGAGGATGGAGAATGCTATATAGGCAACTCGATAGCCATGGGAATAGGTGGTCATCCGTTTCAGCACAGTTATGTCTGTCATCATGCTCAATAAAATACAAAATGCATACATGACTAAGACACACAATAAAAAGAGTAACTATACTGAATGCATGAGGCATTCCACACATGTATGTAAATAGAGATCCTATATGTAAAATAGGTGGGTATATTATTTTTGCCTATACTGCGGCTTCAATTCAGGCCCTGTGACTTAGCCTGATATTGTAGTCTTCAAGGATTGTGAGCTTCCCTTTCCTCCACAGTGCTATAGATTTACCCAGACCTGAGTTGGAAACCCAGCAGTGGTAGAAAAATGGTGCGAGTTCTGAGCCAGAGTGTTTATTATTATTATTATTATTATTATTATTATTATTATTATTATTATTATTATTATCATCATCATCATCATCATCATCATCATCATCATCATCATTATTATTATTATTATTACTATTATTATTACTATTACTATTATTATTTGCCAAGGAAGGCATTTGAACTCAGTTCGTGGTAACTCTGCCTCAGCTTCAATCACCTCAGGGTGACAGGCTGCCATGGGCCCATAGCCAATCCTGGGATGCTAGGCTTTGAAATCTTGCAGGAAAACACACACACACACACACACACAGAGAGAGAGAGAGAGAGAGAGAGAGAGAGAGAGAGAGAGAGAGAGAGAGAGAGAGAGAGAGAGAGAGAGAGAGAGAGAGAGAGAGAGAGAGAGAGAGAGAGAGAGAGAGAGAGAGCGACAGGATGGATTTTTTACATTTTTTTCCCTTTCTATGGTGACCATCCTGGGTCTGAATGACATGTCTACAAAGGGTACTTCACCGTGCATTGGCAAAGACTAGTGGGCTATCAGGGAAACCATAGTCCCCTGCAGCAATGTAGGCCCTGAGTTTAACTGTTGGTCCTGACACCTACCAATCGGGGGATTTCCCGAGAGTTATTCCTATGCATCGGAATACCGATGGAATGTTAACAAACTATGATTGAGAAGTTTCTGCATGCATAGGTCTAGTCTAAAATTAGACACGTTGATCTTATTGAATAGTTTATTAAGCATGAAAAGAATCCTATTCCTTCAATGGCGCATAATAACTACCTAAGAGTTGGTAGGAACGTAGTTGATGTCATCGAATGCTAGGTAGATGTCTCTGGCATTCTATACAAATATATATTTATTGGTATACTACCACCTGCCTATCCATGTATGGCTATTTTGTCCACCCCTGTGGATTGATGTCAGAGTCTGGGAACTGCCTGGCAGTTTCCTGGGCTAGAGGTTGTTGTTTTGACACACCCATTCATGAATTGGTTCTGCTAGGCCCTGAGCTCAGATTCCAGCACTGCCAACAATTGGATCGTGGAGTAAGAAGCCAAGCGTGACACCTGTTTTCCTTTGCTCTGAGCGTTCTGGATGTCAGACATGATTGAGAACACTTCTACAAATCTAAATATTATGTGATAGTATGTCATCAAAATAATAAATGGAATGCGTGTTATCACAGTGAATAAAATAAATGGTTAATGAATAAAACAGAAATACAATAAATAACCGCAACAAACAGGATATGTACTGAACATCTATAAGTAAGTATAAATCTTATCATTACAATATATATAAATATTATGTTTCCCAGAGCTGGGACTTGAATTCAAGCCTAGGGAGCAAGCCTGACTTTCTTGACTTCAAGCAAGGTGAGCTTCTCCTTTGTCCACAGTGCTGCAGTTACCCAGACCCTGAGTTCAAATCCAAAGCCTGGCAGAAAAAATGGCACCAATTGCAAGCCAGGGAGATTATTTATCTATCTATCTATCTATCTATTTATTTATTTATTTTGTGTGAAGCAAGGTCTTGAACTCAGGTCATGGCAACTCTGCCTCATCTTCCATCACTCTAGTCTGGAGTGCAGCCACTGGAACCACAGGCAATCCTGGGATCCTAGACCTCCAGGCCTTGTGGAGGGGAAAAATGCACAGAGAATAAGTGGTGGGATGAAGTTTTAACATTTTGCACCATGACCATTTGGGTCTGAATGACACGGCTCCCAAGGGTACTTCACTTTGTATTGCTGAAGGCTGGCAGGGTACTGGGGAAGACATAGTCCTGCACGGCAATATAAGCTTAGAGTCGAATCTAAGTCATGTCACTTCCGGATGGTGGGAGATCCTAAGAGACCCATTCCCATTTATAGGAATAATGATTGAATGTTGTAGGTGTCACGGTTGAATGAGTTGCTCATGAGTGATACTCGTATAAAATTAGACATTATGATTTCAGTAGGCTGACTAGTTTTATTTAATATGAAGCATTAAAAGACTACTATTTTTGGAAGTGGCTCTGTGGCTCAAGTGATAGAGTGCTCGCTTTGAGCTGAATAGTGCAGGGACAGCGCCAAGCCCAGAGTTTATATTTTTGAAAAGACTACTATTTCTTACAGGGACACATTAATTTCAGAACACTGATTTACTTAATAGTTTATTAAGGATGAAAACAATAATATTAATTATATGGAGACATAATAAATACCCAAGAATTGTTAAGAATGTAGTCTATATAACTGAATAATGGATAGACATCTCTGGCACACTATAAAGATATATATTTATTAGCATACAGCATACTACCATCTGCGTGTCAATCTGTTTTTATTTTGTCAACCGCTGGGGCTCAATCTCAGGTCCTGGGAAATGCCTGTCAGCTCAGTTTGCCCCAGTATGGCATGCTGACACTCAATCATTCATGAATTTGGCCCTGTAGGCCATGAGTTCAAATGCCAGCACTCCCAAACAAGAAATCATGGAGTAAGAAGCAGATGGTGACACATGTTTTCCTTTTCTGTGAAAGTCCTGTGTGTCAGGTATGAAGTGAAATACATATGCAGACCTATATCCTATGTAATCAATATTCTATGTGCCATAATAGTCAATAAAATAAATGGTCACTACATGAACAAAACAAAAAATAAAATGAATAACTACATTAAATGCAATATGGAGTCAATATATGTATGTAAATATAAATCATATACTTAAAATGTACACAAATAGGATGTATTCTAGGGGTGGGGATCAATTTCAGGCTTAAGGAACAGACTTGAATTTCTTGACTTCAAAAAAGCAAGCCTCCCCTTGCTACACAGTGCAACAGATTTACCCAGACCATGAGTTCCAATCTCAGTCCTGACAGAAAAAAATGGTATCTCTGTGCTATGTGATGCCTAATTCTTAAGCATTTCATTATTTCTCCATTTAATGAATGTAAGTTTTTAAATGCTTCATAAAGTATTGATTAAAATCAATCAGTGTCCTAGAATATAATTGTGTATAATTTTATCCTAGAATCATTCAAAAACTGTCCATTCAATCATGATATACATCACATTCCATTGGTATTCATATGGATAGAAATGAGTTTTTAGGATCTTCTGCCATTTGGAGGTGGCAGGACCAGGATTCGAATTGTGGGCTCCAGCTCCCTCTACTTAAACCCGTAGATAGGGAATTCACTGGTCTGTCCAAGAACATCAGCAAGACCAATGATTAAGCAGGCACCAGTGGCTCTCAGCAGTCCTCCATGATACTTACAAGGCTGTGAAAGGAGATACATGGTCAAAGTCACCCTAGGCTGGAAAGTACTTGAGACCCCTGTCCAACTTCAGTGTCAACAAAGCCAGAAGTAGAGCCGTGTGGCTCCAGTGGTAGAAGGGTAGCATTGAACAAAAGCAGCTCACCAACTGTGCCTAGGTCCTGAGTTCAATGTCCGGGACTGGCAACAAACAGGCATACACACAAAAATCTGTACACTATATGGCTAAAGCAGGTCTCCCTCTTGTTCCCAACTGGATTGGACAGAGTTCCCTGGGAAAGGGGCTGCTGTCATCTTGATTCCGCCCATTCTGCCTGCATCACAGGATACCAGCCATACCCCCATTCTTTTATGGTTCTTTCTGACCAATGTGATACAAGAATCGTGGCCACCCACATTCCATGCTGCCCTGTAGCACCAAGATTCCCTCTGTTGGTTGACACCACTTCCAGCAGTTGAGGAAGGTAGAGGTAACTGAGTGGTAAACAAGAGTCTTGAGGCGAATTTGGAGTACAATAGGAAATTGACAACCTAGTCAGAGAGTGGGAGAATAGAGGATTTCCCAGAGCCTGGGAATGTGGCCAGCCCATCTTTCCCATCCCAGCGCTCAGATATCTGAAACAACAAGACTCCGTGAGAGAGCTGTGGGCAATAAACTACTGCCAGAACACCAGCAGAAGAAATCCTCCCATTAGACATTCAGCATTCAAGAAAACAAAGAATACATAAAAGGGAAGGATCCCAAAGACAAATACCTCTGGGAAGGGTGATTCAACCAAGGGTCTGGCCATAGGTGATGCTGACCACTGGCCTCCCCTGCCTTTGGACACAGTCACAGCCACCAGGGTCCAGAATGTCAAGGGTCCTGATACCACCAAGAATATGCAGAGGTGCTAGGAACATGAGGTGCCTGCCCTGTACCACAGTAAAAGGAGAAACCAGGTGCTCTTTGCCAAGATCCAACCACTGAAACAGGAAAAGACAGACCTGCAGGATTGACGAGAGAAAGAGAAGGAGAAGGTAGCCAAAGTACACAAAACACCAAAAACAGAGCTAGACATCCACAAGCCACCCATATAGAGGTTGGTTTCGGCAGAAAGTGATTTACAATCAGCACCAGCCCACATGCAGCTCATGGCCGATGACAGCGAAATGGAGCATGAAGCTCTCACCAGCTGTCTACAGGCCGCAGAGCAGCGCATGGCAGAGCTGGAGATGGTGGCTTCTGTGGTTACTACTTACAAAAGGTGACCAAAATGTTCAAACAGCTAAATGATGTAACACTTGTGCTCAAGAAAAAGAAAAGAAGCTTCTATGACCTGCAGCAAGTGAACACAGAATTTTAGGAGAAGGTGTAAGCATTCTGGAAATAGAGGAGCAACAGGAAGAACAGAATCTGCAAGTTCCAACAAGTGCTGGAGGCGTGTGAGGTACTAAAGAGACTTCAGGACAACCTGAGTTGAATGGTGTCTGCAGCGAATCTGGAGACAGACACCTTCTTGCAGAACCTGAGCATTGAGAGGTCCACGCAGAAGGAGGAGCCCTGGTGGCAGACCGAGCAGGTGAACCAACTGACAGAGGAAAAGGAGTGAGGATGAAGGTAGGCGCTGCACTTAGAGAATGAGCTGGGGGAACTGAGAAGGAAGCTGGCAAAGCCATGGCCCTCTGTGGGTCCATCTCAGGAGGAGCAGCACCTACAGCACGCAGATGGGGTTGAGAAACCTGGAGAAACAACTTCACATCCAGGTACAGGAAAACTAGAAACTCCGTCTCCATTATGCAGAGCAGCGGGAGCAAGTGGGAGGATTGGAGGAGAAAACCAAGGATCCACAGGAGATCCCCGAGACCCCACGATGTGCATGTGTATGAAACCCACAGCTGGAGGAACAGCTGGCCTTGCTGCAGGATGCTCTCTACAGGGTGAGCAGTGAGAAGGAGGAGCTCACCAGCATCGTGGACTCAGAGCAGCAGGTGAAGAAACATCTACAGGAATAGCTGGACTGCTGAGAGGAGAAGATAGAGAAAGGGAAAGAGGTAGCTGAGAGAGAAAGCCAAGTGACTTAGGATCTCCAGGAGCAGCAGGAGCAGTCTCTGGCCCAGTTTCAGGAGCTCAGAGTCACCTGTGAGCAGCACATTACCTCCAATGAGCAGCTGTGCTCCAAGTAGTAGGTCCTGCAGTAGCACCTGCAGAGGCAGACCCAGCTGTTGGAGCAGCTGAAACAAGTGCAGGGTCCGATCAACTGGGGGGACAAGATGGTGCCCCCAAAGTGGCAGGACAGTTTCAAGTGCCTGGATGTGACCAGTCCAGAGGAGGAGCACATGCAGGCCCAGCTGAGCTTCCTGGCTTTCCCTGGGGAAGGAAGCTGTGAACCCTGGAGAAGCAAAAGCTGAGGAAGCGACTCTCCTAGATGTGCCCATGGCAGAGGATGGCGATATCCCCCAAACTCAGAGGGACGTGGGGCTGTTAGCACTCTCAGAAGCTGAGATCCACAGGGGGATACTACTGCCACAGGAGCAGCGAGACTGCTGCAGGCACTCCCCCTCCCACTGACAGCTCAGTGCCAGATAGAGCTGGAGCCACAGGTCCCCCGCCCAATGAGCTGCCACCACAGCATGTGTGAGGATGGGAAGTGGGACACGTGGGCGTCCATGAAGAAAATCTTCTTCATCCACAACCTGCCTGATGAGGTGGACTTCCAGAGTCCTGCAGATGAGCTCCACCATCGATGCAACCAGCTGTCGGCACATATCTGCACCATCCAGGAGTCCCTCCTGACATGTAAAGGACAGATGTTCATTCTGGATCAGCTGTGTCAGGAGAAAGCTGAGTGCATGTGCCAGCTATCCCAGGAGAAGATGAAGAGTAGATAGCTGCCAGAGCTTCTGTCGCTCCTACACGGGGCTCCAGATGCTGACACAGGCTGAGCTCCCCACCTGTGCAGCTGCTTCAGAGGCCTCAGGGTCCTGGGTGGTCAAAATCAGGGAGAAGCAGAAAGGTTTTGAAGAATTGTAACTTCAGGATAGTGTGGAAACTGCAAGAGGAGAGGTCAAGGTTCCCTTCCCCGTACAGGACTCCCCCACAGAGCATGTCCTACTTCAGATCCCCACATGCAGAACTGCCCACAGCTGGTGTGCTCAGGCTTGCATTGCTCTGTACCTTTTTTCTGTAGACAGATGGGGATGATGACTCCCTATGTGACTTACTGAGTCCCAAAATCCTCAGCAGCCACCAGAACTAGGTGGCCAGGTGGGCTTCTCTAGGCCTCCATCTGCCTGGAGATAGAAAGGGTAAACTATGGGCCTGGTAGAGCAGAGGCTGCTGGGAGGAGGCCCACATTCCAGGAACATCTAATGGCTCATTGGTGGCCAGGGAAGAGGCCCGTGTTATGCATATCAAAAAGAATAAATCGTTTCCAAAGGGGAAAAAAGGCCTCCACAAAGATTTGTTCTTCCAGTTATGGGGCTTGAACTCAGGGCCTGTCCACTGTCCTTGAGCTCTATTTGATCAAGACTGGTGTTCTACAATTTGAGCCCCATCTCCGCTTCCAGCTTTTTCGTTGTGGAATAGAACCCAGGGCTTCAGGCTTGCTAGGCACCATTCTATCACTGAGCCACATTCTCAGCTAGGATGATCTCCTGCCCCCAAACCCATATGGCCATTCCTCAGATAAATAGGAAGTAGGGGCTAGGATGAATATGAAGCACAAGTTTACTTCACACAGAAATAATCCCCTGCCCCCTCTTCGACATCCTTATTTAAAGTTTCTCTTTTACTATTGAGGGATGAGAGAGGGAGAGGGACATCTGAGAGAGGAGTACCAAGAACAGTGCCCCCCTGAGCCCCACAGCTTCCTCCACACAAGTCCTACAGATTCCCATCTTACCTGACTCAATGTTGTGTCTACACTGTCTCCCGACTCCTGCAAGGCTCAGAATGAAATAAATGCCAGCCCTGGCTTCAGCCCACACCCAGGGTAGAAGCTCCTAGTACCAAACTCACTTCCACCTCTGACTTCCCAGAGTTAGGCTGGACCCACCACTCACAACTGTGTTGGTGTCAATGATCTCATGGATGGATTTCAAGAAGAAGGTCTATGGCAAAGAGCAGAAGTAGCAGGGTAAGCAGGGAGGAAGGACCCGGGGCAACTCGTCTGGAATCTTCCTCCTTGGAGTCCTCCTGTCAAGCCAGAGCCATCCTGACCCAAAGCCCGGCCAAGGGCAGGGGGTGGAGAAGATAGAGGAGCATGGGACTAGAGGAGGTACTGCTTTATCTTGGTGCACTTGAAATTTCCAATATTTGGCCCATGTCAATCCCAAAGCCAACATGCAATGCCTCTCCTTGTTATTGTCCATGAGTGTTGTCCCTGAGCTCTTTTTCTCAAGGCTTGCACTCTACCACTTTAGCCAAAGGACACTTCTTGTTTCCTGATGGTTCATAGAGGATAAGAGTCTCACACACTTTCTTGCCCAAGCTGGCTTGGAAGCCAAATCTCACCTTCCTGAGTAGCAAGGATGTCAGGCGTGAGCCACAACTGCCCAGCATATGATGCCTTTTTAAAGGATCTTGGCAACTCTGTAAATGGAACCCCAAAGGGCCTGGATAGACCAAGACCCAATCAAGGAGCTGGGAATGGGGAAGGCTGACATTCTAGCCATTCTGTTCCCCAAAATTATAGATGTCAGGTGGTGTTGGATGCATCGAACTCCTAGGCCAACAACCACCAGACTTAGTTGGAAAAAGGTATAGAATACCCAAAGGTTACAGTGTAGAAATCTCTGATTTTGCATGCACATGTGTGTCTATGTGCGTGTTTGTGTGTATGTGTGTGTGTGTGTGTTTGTGTGTGTGTGTGTGTGTGTGTGTGTGTGTGTGTGTGTGTGTGTGTTTACCAAGGGTTGAAGAGCTAGGTGGTAACCTTTAGCTTGTTTGCACAAGTTTGGTGCTCTAACACTTGAACTATAGTATTACTTCTTCCCAGCTTTTTGGTGATTCTTTGGAGATAAGAGTATGCCCAGGCTAGGTTTGAATCTTGATTGATCTTCCAGTGTCAGCCTTGAGTAGCTAGGATTATAGGCATGTGCCACTGACATCCAGCTGCATGGATGTCTTTTCATACTTTCTGTTCTAACAGCTGTCTACTTGCCTTGGCCTAGATCGCTGACCTCTAAATCAGCTCCCAGCAGCACCTGACTGTGTGGAGACCATATTGCTCAAAAATTGTGAGTGCATCCTATTTCTTTGTCCTCAGGGGAGGGTATGTCTCCTC
Organism: Dipodomys merriami; assembly: GCF_024711535.1. Classification (NCBI taxonomy): domain Eukaryota; kingdom Metazoa; phylum Chordata; class Mammalia; order Rodentia; family Heteromyidae; genus Dipodomys; species Dipodomys merriami. Next base: position 740,601 of record NW_027204971.1, on the reverse strand, counting down.
TGAAGACCGGAGGGGTAGGGGAAGTGGTACGAGGGATAGCTGTAGATGGGTGCTCGGCTAGGAAATAGGTACTCTGTTTTATCCAAAAAGGAATGCGTGCCCAGATGCTAATGGCTCATGCTCTCATAATCCTAGCTCATTCAGCAGGCTGAGATTGGAGGATTAACATTCAGATGCAGCCCAGCAAGAACTGTCTGTGAGACTCTCTTCTCCCAAGAACCACCTGAAAGCTGGAAGAAAAGCTCTGGCTTAAGTGGTAGAGTGGTATCCTTGAATGAAAAAACTGAGGGACAGAGCACGGGCCCTGGATTCAAGCCCTACTACTAAGATGCACTCATGCGCACGCACACACACACACACTCACACACACACACACACACACACACACACACACACACACACACACACACACACACAGGAAGGTAGTAATGATAAGCTTAGCTAGAACTGGGGGCAGTCCTGAGGCATACTCATAATAAACTCTCAAGCCACATCAGTTGTTTCTCCTTAAGTCCTTCTTGGGCTGAGGGGTCTGGGCTATGGCAGTAAATTGCATGGAACCAGCCCCTCCATCCCAGCACGGGAACATAGAACCAAGGGAAGGACACTATGGATGCTCCTTTGTAGTTGTCCCATGATTGCAGACCTTCATCTGCCCTGAACACTGGTGAGTTAAGCAGGGCTCCGAGTCCTGGGACTCCTGGAATATAGCGACTGCTACAAGCAGCAGCCAACCTGCTTTTGTTCCTCAGCCTACAAGTCTTTCATGAGCCCAACTCAAAACCTGCCCAAGGTGTGCCTGACAAATTCACATTTTTGTGATTCCCTTGTGAGCTGGCCTTAACTGGTCTACACCTTCTGGCCCAGATCCGTGGTCTGAGACATTGATTCAGTGCTTAGATCCACACTGCACTCATGACAGATGCCCTTCTGATGAACGGCGGATGACCTGCATGCCACAAGGCATGACCTTTTCTGGTACTGTGTCCTGCTCTGTAGGCAAAGGCCTTCAAGGAGGCTGCTCTGAAGACTTGTAGGACACATAGACATTGGAAGACCATCAGGAGCCCACTGGAAAGTACTTGCTAGAGCCATAACATGAGGTCAAAGCAGGCCAGGTATTGGTCATGGGGCTCTAAGTCTGGGCCTGCGCACCATCTCTCAGCTCTTCAGCTTAGCACTTCAGCCGCTTCTGGTTTTCTGGTGGATCTTTGGAGATCAGAGTCTCCCGGACATTCCTGCCCAGGATGGCTTTGAATGGCAATCCTCACATCTCAGCCTCCTGATATGCTAGGAGGACCAGCATAAGCCACCCATGCCTGGCCTATCTGTCCATTCACCACAGTGGACTAGGAGCTCCTGAAAGCTTTTCTTTATTTTTTAGGTGCCAGTACTGGGGCCTGAAGTCACGGTCTGGCCTGTAGTCTCTTAAAATTTTCTCTCAATGAGGACATGCTACCACTTGAGCCAAAGCTCCATTTCTGGCTTTTGTTAGCTCATGGGCAAGAAAGTCTCACTAACTTTCCTCCCTTGAGATGGCTTTGACCCACAATCTCTGATCTCAGTCTCCTGAGTAGCTAGGATTTAAGGGGGTTGAGCCACTGGTGGCATTGGGCTAGAAGCTTTTCTTAAGAAGAGTTCTTCCCTGCATTTGCCCTGACTCCTCCATGCAAAGAGGGCCTGAGGGTCAGGAGCTGTGAAAAATAGGCTTCCAGCCACAGAAATTGGCTGGGGTCTTTGGTGAAATGTCAAGCTAATATTTCCCTGGGCCTCATTCTGGGACCCCATCCTCTGCCCTACTTGTGACTCAAGTACAAATTTTGACCCAGCCTTCAGTGTCTGCCAGACATGTCTGAAGCCACAGAACCATCATTCTGTCCACACAATCTGCTCTACACCACACCTCAGGATCTTTGCCCATGCTGTATCTTGTGCCTGAGGCTCTCTGTCCTGTTCCACATCTTAGAACTCCTGTGGAATTTTGGCACTGGTTATATCACTTCCTCGAGCAAGTCTTTCCTTTCCTTCTCCATCTTTATTTTTAAAAATACTGAGTTTCTAGAGGTGGAATTTGTGCAGATTGACTGTCAAATTCTCTATCTTGGTGTGTGTGTGTGTGTGTGTGTGTGTGTGTGTGTGTGTGTGTGTGTGTGTGTGTGTGTGTGTGTTTGTGTGTGCGTGTGCCTGTGCCACTCCTAGGGGTTGAATTCAGGGCCTGGATGCTATCCCTGATCTTTTGTGCTCAAGACTAGCACTCTACTACTTCAACCACAGCTCTACTTCTGGCTTTGTGGGTGTTTAATTGGAGAAAAGCATCTCATATAGACTTTCCTGCTTGCATTTGGCATCCTCAGATCTCAGCCTCCTGAGTAGCTAAGGTTACAGGAGTGAGCAAACAGCACCTGCCCTCTACCTATTACCCATAACCTCGGCCCTCCTTAAGTCCCAGAAGAATATGTCTCACTATGCTCACGTTTTTTTGTTGCTGTTGTTGTTGTTGTTGTTGTTTTTGCCAATCTTAGGGCTTGAACTCAGGGTCTGGGCATGTTCCTGACCTTTTTTTGCTCAAGGTTAGCACTTTTATTGCTTAAGCCACAGTTTCACTTTTGGCTTTTTCTGTTTCTGTGGTAGGAAGGAATCGAACTCAGAGCTTCATGTGTGCTAAGTAAGCACTCTACCAGTAAGCCACATTCGAAGCCCAAGGCTTACTTCTAATGGGAGTTATGATGGTGGGATTTATTGGATTACCCCTTTTGGCACAGAAATTGCTGGCTATTTCCTATCTTTCCCAGGATTTGGGACCAGCCTGAGACTCAACAATGAAGAATGATGAATGAGTGATGGCCACCAGGCCCCAGAGACCTAGGCTCACATCTTAATGAGGGATAGAGGATATAGAGCCACAACCTTCAACAACTCCTACAGCCTAAGAATTGTGGTTTCCCTTGAGAAGTGCCAGGACATAATGCACCCGTTGTACACACCAGTTGCACACACCAGCCCAGGCAAAGCCTTCGTGGCTTCAGTTCTTCAATTGCAGTGAAGGATGCTAATTCAAGCTGCCTGCTCAGACTTAGTACTCTCTGAGGGTTTGTTCCAGCTTGCCCAGTTTGGGGGGCTGGGCATGTCCAACCTGCTGAATGCCCATCATCCTGGCCCTGTCCCTGAGACTTTTGCTCAAGGGTAGTGCTCTGCAACTTGAGCCACAGGGCCACTCAGGGTGTTTTGTTGTTATTTTATTTTGATTTCCTGTGATCTCTTAAGAAATATGATTGTCGCAGTCTTTCCTACCCAGGCTGAATTCAACTTGGCATCTCAGCCTCCTGAGGAGCTAGGATTACAGGCAAGAGCCACTGACACTTGGCTTCCTTTTCTTCTTGTTGTTCTTTTTTTTTCATGACAATCTGAAATCTTCAAGGTGTCATTCCAATGGTTTGTATTAGAAGTAAACTTCCCAGGCCTGGAATTCGAATGCTAGGACTACCATCCACAAATGGAGGGAGATCCTAACAAACTCATTCCTATTCATGTGAATGCTAATGGAATGTTATGAAAGTAATAATTAAATTTGCAGTTAATTCATGATTCTACTTTAGAATGGCACACAAAAATTATTGAATTTATATCTTCCATTCTAGCACCATGGTATGATTAAGGATATTAACTGATTTTTATTAATGATTTTATAAGTATTAGATGATGATACTGAAGTGCCCCCGTCGCAGGACCCCCACCAAGAAGACCACCAAGAGTCGGACGTTCCGAAATACAAAAGCAAGGCTTTATTCAGTCAGGCTGCAGCTCAGGCCTCGTCCTACACACCGACACAGTGGAGCTTAGGAGGAAGCCCCGAGCTGAAATTTCATAGGGCTTATAAAGGCAAAAACTACAAAGTTACAGTAACCAGATGTGTTAACAGGACATCCTAGGGTGTTAAGGGGTGATAGGGGGTGATCAGACCATTTGGGCTAGGGCATTAAAGGGCAGGGTGTTATCAGACCATTTGGGCTAGGGCAATAAAGGGCAGGGGGTTATCAGACCATTTGGGCTAGGGCAATAAATGGCAGGGGGTTATCATACCATTTGGGCTGGGGCAATAAAGGGCAGGGGGTTATCTGTGAAGCAAGGGAAGTTTGTGGCCACAGATAACTCTGTCCTTGGAATTTATGCGAGCTCTGGTTAACTTCAACATGGACAAGTCAGTTCCTGGAATTTATGTTTGCTCTGGGTCACTCATAATTTAACATAAAGGACAGAATGGCTGCGGCCTCAAAATGGAGTTACTTCAACTCTTCAATACTTCATTAAATGGAAGCATAATTTAATAACTAATAATTTGTAATAATATATAATTTAATAATATCCTCACATTCCCTCTGTCTATATATATATATACATATATATGTATATATATATATATATGGATATATATATATTTGGAGTTACTGTGGCTTGATCACAGGTCCTCAGAACTTCCTGGCAGCTCAGTTTTCTGGAGGCTGGTGGGCTAAATCTGTGACCCCATTTATGGATTGGGCATTTTAGGCCGTGCGTTGAAATCCCAGCATGGCCAATAATGTATTCATGGAGTAAGAAGCCAATTTTGACACATTTTTTTCCTTCTCTGTGAAAGTTCTGGGTCTCAGTATATGTGATATGATGTAATAAAATAAATGATTTATGTGCAATAATATTAAATAAATAAGGGTAATAACTGTCATATGGAGTAAACCCATGTATGTAAATAGATCTCATATGTGAGTATCATTTTTTCCAGTACTGGGGCTTCAATTCAGGCGCTTGGAACTTTTCTGAACTAGTCTTCAAGGAAGGCAATCTTCCCCTTCACCCACAGTGCCACAGAGTTACCCAGACTCTGAGTTTAAATGCCAGGCCTGCCAGTATAATGGTGCAAATACCAAGCCAGGGCCATATTATTATTGTTATTGTTGTTGTTGTTATCATTATTATTATTATTTGGTTTTAGGCCAAGTACCGAGCTTGAACTCAGGGATCCTAGGTCCCGATTTCAAATCTCAGGGCTGGCAAAAAAAATAAAAATAAGAAGGAAAAAAATAAAACTGAGAAGTTCAATGAGGTGATTACACGTTTTTTCCTCTGTATTGTACCATCCTGGGTCTAAATAACAATGCCCAGACAATGTACATGACCTTACATTGCTGATGTTTGGCAGGCTATTAGCAAAGCCAAGCCGAAATCGGCAACTTAGGCCTGGAGCTTGAATCCCGGGACTCCCACTAATGAATGGCTGTCGGGAGATTCTAAGAAATGCTTTCCAATAGACATCTGTACAAATGGAATGTTGTAAAAGTAACAATTACATTAGTAGTTAGTGTAAAATTATATTAGAAAATTATACACAACAGGTATACTACATTGACTGATTTTCAATTAATACTTTATTATGTAGTCAATCATGATACCTAAAAAAGGATGGAATAATTTAATTAGCAATATTTAATTTAATTGGCAATATTTGATAGAAATATCATATATGCAATGTCATAATTGACAGACATCTCTCATTAAATATATCTACATCTATCTATCTATCTATCTATCTATCTATCTATCTATCTATCTACCTATCTATCTATCTATCTATCTATCTATCTATCTATCTATCTATCTATCTATCTATCTATCTATCTATCTATCTATCTATCTATCTATCTATTTATCTGTCTGTCTGTCTGTCTACCAATCTACACATTTATCTGTTTATACACTTGTGACTATTGGGGCTCCATGGTAGAGTGCTTGCCTAGTAAGTACGAAGCCGTGGGTTCAATTCCTCACTACCATTTGCAGAGAAAAATCCAGAAGTTTTGCTGTAGCTCAAACACTCGAGCACTAGCTTTGAGCATAAAGGCTTAGGGACTGTGTCTAGACCCTTACTCAAGAGCCAGGACTGGCACCAAAACAAAAAATAAAAAAGGAAAACATAGAATGTTCTGACTGAAACTACATACGGATAGGGCTGCAAATACCTCATCACAGAGCAAGCTGGGAATCTAGTGCTGACATTTGCCATCTAACCTGAATTAGACAGAGGTAAACTGCTGGAACCCAGTTCCATGGACTAGATGCCGCTGGCTTGCTCACCCTGCCATCCAAGATACTAGGGGGCTGAGATCCTACACTGGTGGGTTTAAAACCTAGGCTTGGCAGGCAGTCTGTGAAACTCTGAGCTGTGGCTTAAAGTCACAGAGTTCTAGCCTGATCAAAAGACCTTAGGACAGTACCCCCAAAATTTCAGTGCAATCCCCGTGGCTGACTCCTCCCCCCAAAAAAACTCACTCCTCCAAAATCTAAATTTGGACTGTTTTTGGTGTGTTTCTGAAAGAATGTTGATACTGATGAAAGCACCCTAATTCTAATGATATTATGTGGGCTACAGCTATGTGATGAGTATTTCATGAGGTGTTGTGTGCTGAGTACTTCTTGGAGTGCATTTTTTCATCTGGTTCTTGTAAGAGCTCCACAAGTAAGATGATTGTGCAGATGAGAAACTTGTGGCACCATTTCATGGCCAAAATTATGTATGTACCTAACTGTAGTGAGTTGTCTCCTGCAGACAATTGTTTTGTATTATATTTCTTTTTTTTTAATTTAATTTAATTTTATTTGAGAACATACTGTACAGAGGGGCTATAATTACATGGGCAGGATAATGCATACATTTCTTACCAAGCATTGCAGCCTCCTCCTTTGTTTACCCTTCACCTCCCTTCCCAGCCTCCCCCCTCCCCCCACCCAATTATACCCCCCTCCCCCCCCACTGACATTGTAAAGCTGGTTTTGACATGACATTTTGTACTTCTCATTGTTGCAACAGGTCCACCTGAATCCTTAAACGACTTGTTTGTCCCCATCTCCTCCACATGTTATACTGACATCAAATATAGTGAAAGCGGGGGTTACACTGTGGGGGAGGAACATACAAAGCAACAAAGAAATAATCTTATAAATGCGTTAGAAACACATGCATGAAAGAAACGAAAGCATTAAAATACATATTTAGGGGTTCATTTTCCTAACATCACATTATCTGACATTTTCCGCTTAACTCATACCTATACTAGATATTGCAAATAAGGGAAACCATGGGACCTATGCTTCTTTGGGCCTGGCTTACTTCACTTAATATAATTTTTTCCAAAACTTTCCATTTCCTAACAAATGGGGAAATGTCATTCTTTCTGATGGAGGCATAGTATTCCATTGTGTATATATACCACATTTTCTTGATCCATTCATCTACTGAGGGGCATCTGGGTTGGTTCCATATCTTAGCTATGGTAAATAATGCTGCAATAAACATAGTTGTGCTGGTAGGTTTAGTGTGGTCTTGTTTGTAAACATTTGGGTAAATGCCCAAAAGTGGGATTGCTGGATCATAGGGGAGATCTATGTGAAGTCTTTTGAGGAACCTCCATACTGCTTTCCAAAGTGGTTGAACAAGTTTACATTCCCACTAACAATGAAGTAAGGTTCCTTTCTGTCCACATCCCCTCCAGAATCTGTTGTTGTTAGAGTTCTTGATTTTTGCCGTTCTACATGGAGTGAGGTGATATCTCAATGTTGTTTTGATTTGCATTTCTTTTATGGCTAGGGATGTTGAACATTTCTTCATGTGTCTATTGGCCATCCTTCTTTCTTCTTCAGAGAAGCTTCTCTTTAAGTCTTTCACCCACTTATTTATTGGGCAGTTGTTTCTTTGAGGATTTGTTGTTGGGTGGTTTAATTTTTTGAGTTCCAAGTATATTTTGTATTATATTTCTTGATCATGAACCTTGAACTCAGGGCCTAGCCACTGACTTTTACCTGTGGGGATCATGGTTAACACCCTACCACAAGGAGGCAAGGACCCCCTTGCAACAGAGTGTTACAGTCTAGGCGTGCAGTAGCTGAGGTCTGTCATCCTGTCCACTCAGGAAGCTGAGATCTGACGGTCTGGGTTCAAAACTATCCCAGACACAAAAGGTCCCGTGCGACTTTTATCTCCTATTCCTTACTTAGGAACTTGAAGTGGAAGCTAGTTGCTGCTGACTTGTGCCTGTTATCCTAGGTACTCCAGATGCTGAGAGCTGAGGATCACGGTCCAAAGCCAGCCTGGGCAGGAAATTCCTTGAGATGCTTCTCTCTAGTGACACACTAAAACCTCAAGGGGTGCTGTTGCTCAAGTGGTAGAGTGATTGGCTTTAGCTAAAGAGCTCAAGGACAGCACCCAGGCCTAGACTTAAATTCCTCCAACTTCCAACAAAAGAAAGAAAGAAACCTGAAGTAGAGTGCTGGGAATGTGTCTTAGGAGTAGAGTGCTTTGCATGTATGAATCCCTGGGTTTGATTCCTTAGTACTACACCAGAAAAAAGCCTGAAGAGTCTGGGTGCCTCAAGTGGTAGAGTGCTATCCTTGTACAGGAGAAACTCAGGTACAGTGTTCAGGTCCTGAGTTGAAGCTCCAGGACAAGTGTATGAACACACATACATGCACACACACACACACACACACACACACACACACACACACACACACACACACACAGAGAGAGATAACAGAAGTGAAGCTGTGACAAGAAATGATAAAGCACTGAGCTTCTGCTCTGAGCTCATGGTCAGTATCCAGGTCCTGTGTTCAACCCTGAAACACAGCCACCCAGGGCCCAACTAGGAGTGGTCAAAGTTTCAAAACCTGATGAGTTTCACCAGCCATAGATGACATGAAGCATAGTAATATTACACATGTACTTTGATTTAGCAAGCTTCTGGAAACCCAGGGAAGCATCATTGCCAATAATGGATCATTTTATTAGGTTCAGCTCCTTAGTTGTCTGCCAAAAGGACCCTTGAATTAATTGTAGCAGGTTTTTTCAACACTGGAACATAGTCTAACAAATACAGGATAAGTGCAGGGAACTTGGCCTGCCACGGGAGGTGGCACAAATGAAGGCTTCCTGTCACAACAGAGCTCTCCGCAGAGAGATAGCTTGAGATACAAAGAGGCCTTTTTCTCCTGGCCTTCTGAGCCCACTCACACTCCTCACTAATTGGCCTAGAAAGAGTTTTTTGTCACTCAGCTCTACAGGAGTGAGGCCTTTTGTCTGCTTATTCCAATAATGAGGAAGTCTTCTTCCAGCAGTCCCTCAGGCTACAATGGGAACAGTGAGAGGAGCCCCGGAAGATGCACTGTCTTGAAAACTCTCTCTGTGCTATGAAATCATTTTATTCAAAGCAAATTTCCTAGCTGGATGCCTTTCATTATAGGGATTCTGGACCTTCACCAATAGGAATACATGCGTACATACATGGGGAGACATGTGGTTACTGGATTTTCTTTTAATTGCCAGGTTCGGGAGTTTTACTATGAGCCTAGGAACTGTCCCTCCTAAGTTCTTGTGCTTAAGGTTAATGCTCTGCCCTTGAGCCATAGCCCCATTCATGGGGATTTTTTATTCCTGTAATCCCTCAGAAATAAGAGTGTGGTGGATTTTCCTGTCCTGGCTGAATTCAAACTGGCATTCTCTACCTCTCAGCCTCCTGAAGAGCTAGGATTACAGGTAGGATCCACTGACACTTGGCTTTCTTTCCTTCTCATTCTTTTCTTTCATCCTGACAATCTAAAATCTTCACAGTGTAATTCCAATGGCTTGCATTTCAAAGTAAAATACCCAGGCCTGGAGTTAAAGTGACAGTACTGCCACCTACAAATGGAGGGAGATCTTGAGAAAATCATTCCTATCCATGGGAATGCCTAATGGAATGTTATAAAAGTAACAATTAAATTTGCAATTAGTTAATAATTCTCTTATAGAATTGCCACAGAAAAAGTATTGGATAATGTCTTCCATTCTACCAACATGGTATGCTTCTCCCAATTATGGAATACTGACTACTTTTACATTAATGCTTTAATAAGTATTCAACCATGATACTTCATTAAAAGGAGGCATAATTTAATAACTAATAATTCATAATATATATAATTCAATATTCTCACATTCTCTCTCATATACATAGCAAACTACACGTCTATCTATCTATCTATCTATCTATCTATCTATCTATCTATCTATCTATCTATCTATCTATCTATCTATCTATCTATCTATCTATCTACCACTACTATTGCATGATCACAGGTATTCAGAACTGGCTGGCAGTTCAGTTTGCCAAAAGCTTTTGTTTTACAACTGACCCATTCATGATTTGTGCATTGTGGGCTGTGAGTTCAAATCCCAGCATGGCCAAAAGTTTATATGTGGAGTCAGAAGCCAATTTTGACCCATTGTTTTCCTTCTCTGTGAAAGTTGTGGGTCTCAGGATGATGTATAATCCATATGCAAATAAATCCATGTGATAAGATGTAATAAATGAAATAAATGTGATATATGTAATAATATGAAATAAAATAAATAAAAAATAAATTAGGGTAATAAATGTCATAGGGAGTAAACACATGTATGTAAATAGATCTCATGTATGAATATTATTTTTTCCAGGGCTAGGGCTTGAATTCAGGCCCTTGAAACTGGTCTGAAATTCTTGTCTTCAACGATGGTGAGTTTCCCCTCCCCTACAGTGCCAAAGAGTTAATCAGACCCTGAGTTGAAATCCCAGGCCTGCCAGAAAAATGGTGCAAATTCCAAGACATTGTCTTAATTTTTTGACCAGGGACATGCACTATCTTGAAAGCACTCTCTGTGCTATGATATCATTCTATTCAAAGCAAATTTCTTAGCTGGGTGCTATTTTTCCTAATGACTATGGATGTTCACTGATAGAAATACATGCATATATACACAGACACATGGAATTACTGGCTCTTTCTTTTTAGTGCAGATCCTGAGGTTTCAACTATGAGCCTAGAAATTATCTCTGAGCTTCATTTACACAAGGCAATACTTTATTGTGCCTTAATCCATGATACTTCATTAAATGGAGGAATAATTTAATACCTAATAATTATTAGTAATATGTTAAATGTCATTTAATAATGTACAGACATCTCACATTCTATAATATATTTATATTTAAATGTACATTGGGATATACATATACATCTCTCTCTCTCTCTCTCTCTCTCTCTATATATATATATATATATATATATATATATATACATTTATTTGCAGCAATTTACACATCTAACTATTTATATATTGACCACTCCTGGGGCTAGAACTCAGGTCTTGGGAACTGCCTGGCATTGAATTTGTTTGAGGCTGCTGTGCTTAAACTGACCCCTTGATGAATTGGACATTCCAGGCTCTGAGTTCAAATCCCAGGAGTGCTGAAGTCAATTGGTGGAGTAAGAAGCCAATGTTGACCTAATTTCCTTTCTGTGGAAATATTGTGCCCTAGGTACAATATGTAATATCTATGCAAATACATATGTATGATATATATTCAGCCTGAGCAGGAGGTCTGTGAGACTCTTATGTCCAATAAACCACCAGAAAACCAGAAGTGGAGCAGTGGACCAGAAGGTAGAAATGGGGCTTTGAGAGAGAAAGCCAAGCAGATGAAACAGGCTAGACCATGCTGGAAAGCCTGGGAGGCACTTATGTCCGATTAACGACCAGATGGCTGGAAGTGGAGCTGTGGCGGTGGAAAAGCCTCAGCCTTGGGAAAAACAGCTGAGGAACACATCAGACCCTGAGTTTAAGCCATGGGATAGCCTCAAAAACGTTTTCAAAAAGAGAATGCCACGTTTATGAATCAGTGCCCTACTTACTTATGTGTGTATATTACCTCCCTGAGTTCAAACACACTGTATGCAATGATGCTTCTCTTATTTATTTATTTATTTATTTATTTATTTATTTATTTATTTATTTATTTATTTATTTATTTATTATTCAAATATGATCCTTGCGCCTACTGCATCATCATCTTCATGTCTTTCTCTTCCAGGGTTCCAGGCCTGTGTCCTTATATGATGCACACTGAAGATTTCAGCAGTCTTTATTTACATTTTATTATGAGGACAATGCAGGAACAGTCACAAATCAGACAGGGGTACACAAGGTAGGGTTTCTTAGAAGTAACCAGTCTTCAGAAAATTAAACTTGAGGAAGTAAAATGGTAGCATACTTATGTAATGGTAGCATACTTATGAGGGGGCTGGGAATGTGGATTAGTGAGAGAGTGCTTTCCTAGCATGCAAGAAGCCCTGGGTACGATTCCTCAGGAGCACATACACAGAAAAGGCCAGAACTGGTGTTGTGGTTCAAGTAGTAGAGTGATACAGACAGTGCCCAGGCCTTAAGTTCAACCCAAGACCTGGCAAAGAGATACCTAGGTAGGTAGGAAGAAAGAAAGGAAGAAAGGAAGAAAGAAAGAAAGAAAGAAAGAAAGAAAGAAAGAAAGAAAGAAAGAAAGAAAGAAAGAAAGAAAGAAAGAAAGAAAGAAAGAAAGAAAGAAAGAAAGAAAGAAAGAAAGAAATATGATAGTTTAATCTTTGGACGTCAAGAGGAAAGAAGGGAACACTTCCCAGTCAGGAGGCCTTTTGCAGTGTGCCTTCACATAACCACAGAGCAGGAAGACTGTCTCTTTCCCACTTCTCAGGCAACCAAGGGCCGCAGAGTCAAGAGGGCAGAGCTAGGTTCAAAATCATGTGCTTGGAGACAAAATAGAAACAGTCCTGCCTCTAGTTAGTCTGGGGATTTGCATTAATTATGTGGAGAATTAAGGAAGGAGAATGGACTGGCAGAGGTAGAAGGGTGTTCAAATCTGACAGATGGAGAGTCAAAAACCCACTCCCTAATACCAGAGAGCAGGGTTTCTCTACTCTATTCCTCCCTTCTCCCCCACTAAACTGGCTCTCTATTTTTAACCTAACGGTAGCCTGAGGCTCCCTTCACATGAGGGAGGAAGGTTCATTAGTCATTGTTTGAAGAGGCCGAGTAAAGCCTGGCCCTGGTGTAACTTTAACAAATTTTACAGGTTTTCCCCAATGCTGGTTGTGCCCGGAATAAATGAAGTGGTTTTGCAGTTCACTTCCCTGTTGAGTGTGTACGTTCTGCCTCCTAATCCTGTAGGCCTGGTCTCTGCACCTAGACTGGTTTTTGAAACTGTTTTCTGTCCTTCTATTACAGAGTTACACTGGAGTTCTTCCTGCTAACACAGCTAGGGCTTGGATCCTGAGAACTTCATCTGAATCCAGGATAGGTCAATAATGGTTCTTTCCTTCTTCTATAGCTCAAGTACTATAAGAACATTTAATGTGCAAGTAATTTCTCATCACCAAGGGAGACACACGAAGCTCTTGAATATCTGACCTTTCAGAAATTGAAGTCATTTTGTCATAGATTTCCTGCCCTGGCTGGCTTCACCCTGTGATCCTGAGACCTCAGCCTCCTGAGCTAGGGTGATGGGCATGACCTACTTGTGCTCTGCTAGGTTCAGAACTGTAATGACATTGACAATACAAGTCAACTGCTTATCACAAAGGGCTTGTGTAGCATATTAAGCCTTTTAACCTTGGACCTTTAAGAACCCTGTAGGACACAATATTACAATGCTATAGTCTGAGAGGATGGGCATATGTATGTGCTACACTTGAACCTTGAGCTCTGAGTCCAATTCTGGTGGGCATCAGTGTTCATGTTCCAAAGAATGTTCTTGTAATTAGCAAATAGGAAAAGTATTTTAATTAACCCTCACTCTTTTTCCAGTTGTGTGTCTCGAACTCTAGCCTGGGCACTGACCACCCTGAGCCCTTCAGCTCAAGGTGAACACTCTAGCACTTAATCCAAAATGCCAGATGGGTTCTTTTGGTGGTTCACTGTAGATAAGAATCTAACAGGCTTTCCTTTGGATTGTGGTCTTCAGCTCTCAGCCTCCCGAGAAGCTACGGTTCCACTTATGAGCCACTGGCATCTGGCCTATGGTTTTAGACAGTCCTGGGCTTGATTTTAGGGCCTGGGTACTCTCTCTGAGCTTCTTTTTCTCAAGGCTAGCCACTTGAGCTACTCCATAGCTTCTGGCTTTTTCTGAGTATGTGGTACTGAGGATTCAAACACTGGCATTCATGCATGCTGAGCAAGCACTTTACCACTAATCCACATTTCTAGCCCCACCCTCACAATTTTATACCTCACTTGCCTATCCTCAAGAAAAGGCTTCTGAGTATAAATCATCTAAAGAAAACCTGATAGAAAGTTTCCAAAGATAAATAAGACAAAGCTCATACTTGTGAGAGACTCTAATCATGTAAAGACTGTGACAAATGCTTCCATTTACTTATGTATTATGTTTCAACACTTAATAAAATATTAATGAAAATGAGTCAATGTCCTCAATTATTGGGTATAATTTTATAAAAATGTGCAAAATGTAATAAATATTATGTGTATAAAAATACTAAATACAGTAATCAATAAATAAATGAATCAAAGGAAAATAAAATACAAAATCATTCTTTTTCTGTGGGGGTCCGGTTGTGTGGCTTGAACTCTGGGCCTGGGTGCTGTTCCTCAGATCTTCAGCTCAAGGCTAGCACTCTACCACTTGAGCCACAGCTCTACTTCCGGATTTTTTCTTTTTGCTTATGTGGTGCTGAGGAATCGAACCCAGGGACTCAGGCATGCAAGGCAAGTGCTCTACCACTGATCCACGTGAATCATAATATGAAATTAACATACATATGTAAGTATATATATATATATCATATATTACACATGTATAGAGATATTTTTTCCATTTCAGGGCTTTCATTCAGGCCCTGGGTACTCTAGCCTGAATTTCTTTCCTCATGGACAGTGAGCTTCGCCTTCACCCATGATGCAAAATAGTTACCTGGACGTTGATCTCAAATCCTAGCAATGGCAGAAATACTGGCTCCAGTTCCAAGACACTGACATAATTTTTTAATGGAAGCAGTTATGTTTATTCAGTTCCATACTGAACATTTTAAAAAGTGTAGAATTTTGTACAGCTATTCACTCAGAGATCCTTCCCTTACCTCCAAAATGCTTCTCTGAGAACTACATTGTTTGTCTTTGTTCGTTTTTTATTGTAAAAATATTTTACAGGAGCAAGGTAATGAGTAAATTTCATATTGAGCATTGTTACCTCCTCCTTTGTTTTCCCCCTACTATACCTTCCCTCCCATTGCCACAACTACCTCCCCCTGCTTAGGTCAGTGACTTAGGTTTCACTTTTGGTTGGCACAAGGTTTGAACTCAAGTAGTAGCAAATCTTCCCTCACATTGCTACAGATTTACCAAGACCCTGAGTTCAAATCCCAGGCTAGGAAAGAAAACTAGGAGAAAATCCAAACTATGTAGCTTTATTTTTTTTTAATTTAGTTAAATAATTATATTTTCTTTATTCTTTTTCTTTTTTTTCTTTTGGCCAACCATGGGGCTTGAACTCAGGTCATGGAAACTCTGTCTCAGCTTAGATCTCTCTCGGCTTGGGTGTAGCCTCCAGAACCATAGCTGATCCTAAGATCCTAGGCCCAGGGGACTTTCTAGAAAAAAAACTGGAAAGCAGAAAAAGTGGCAACTTTCAGGGGTCTAGGGTTTTATTATTTTTTTCTTTGCACAGTGACCATCCTGGGTTTGAATGACATGGCTGCAAAGTAGATATGACCTGCCATTGCTGATGGCTTGTGGGCTATCAGTGAAGCCATAAGACAACCTGTGGACATAGGCCCTGGGTTCAAATCCCAGTCCTGACACCAATGGCAGGAGATCACAAGAGACTCATTCCTATGCATGGGAATATCCATTGAAAGAGTAGTTCATGCATCCGTCTAGTCTAAAATTGGATGCAATAGTCCAAGAATGCTGATTGATCTTAATGTATAGTTTATTAAGCATTAAAAGAATAATATTCCTTCAATGGTGGTATAATAAATACCTAAGAGTTGGTAGGAACGTAGTAGGTGTCATTCAATCATAGATAGACGGCTCTGGCACTCTTTAACAATATATATTTCTTTGTATATCACCATCTGCCTATCCATGTATTGCTGTTTTGGCCAAAACTGGGGGTAAATCTCAGAGCATGGGAATCACTTGACAGCTTCATTGGCTAGAGGCTCCCATGCTCAAACTCACCCATTCATGAATTGGTCCTGCTAGGCCCTGAGATCCGATCCTAGCACTGCCAGGCATGATGGAGATCACATACATCTAAAATCTAGATTATATGTGATAGGATGTAAACAATGTAATAAATGGTATAAGTGTCATCAGAGTCAATAAAATAATATGGACTGAACATCTGAATGGAAGTATAAATCTTATTGTTAAGATGTATATAAGGAGTAACTTTTCCAGGACTGAGGCTTGAATTCAGTCCCCCTAGGAGGAGGGAATGGCGGGAGATCCTGAGATACTTGTTTCTGGACCTAGGAAGAGTCATGGCATGCGATCGATCTCATCCTTGAATGAGTAGTTTGTGCATGATGCGAGTAGGAAATGATACGCAAGACTCATGGGGTATAGATTATTTGTAAAGAAGAGTTAATGAAGCATGACAATAATCATCACAGACATGAAATGAATGCATCAGAAAATATCAAAATATAGGTACACACAGATTGGATTCCATCACAAGTCACCATCAGTCCTACTCTATACAAATATATACTTATTTGCATTCTACCTTCTACTTATGAATGGATGACTATTGTGCTCCCACTCTCCCCCCAGGGGCTCAAATTCAGGTACTGGGAATGCCTAGCTCCTTTGTCGCTCACAGGCTGTTGTGCTCATATGGACTCATTCACCAATTGGGCCTGCTAGGCCCCGAGTTCAGATCCCAGCCCTGCCAAAAGATTCATCTTGATGTAAGACGCCAATGTTTGCATATGTTTTCCTTTCCTCTGCAAGTCTTGGGTCTCAGCTAGGATGGAGAATGCATGGGCCACCCTGTGGTCATGGGAATAAGTTGTTATCCATGTCAGCCCAGTTATACCTGTCATCATATACATGAGAAAATACACAAAAATCCATGAATAGTATACAAAATAAACACAATAAGTACACTCAATGCACGATGCAGTCTCCACACGGATGTGAACCTACATCCCATGTTTAAATGATGCATTGAGCACTATTTTGGCCTCCCTGTGGCTCGATCTCAGTTCCTAGGAAGAGTCCATCTCCTTAGTGGCTCAACGTCTGGTGTGATCACGTGGACTGATTGGGCAGTTGGGCTTCCTAGGCCCTGAGTTCAAAGCCCAGCAATGCCAAAAATTCACCCTGATGTGAGAAGCCAGTCATTGCACCTGTTTTCCTGTGCTGTGCAAATTCTGAGTCTCAGCCAGCATGGAGAATATATAGGCAACTGATGTCAGCTTATATTTCCATAATTCATTCATCTGCAATAACAATGTGCAAGACTGGAAATGTGAAGCACTTAGACATGATTTTATTCTCGTTCATTTGGAAGATTAATCTTTAGTCAAAAGGAACGTTTAAAAATGGCCTAGAATTTATTCCTACCAGTTTTTATAAATGGCTTTGTGCAATGGTATGTGATTATTTTATTTTACATTATCCTATGTAAATATTCTACTAACTATAAGTTTTGGAAAAAGAAGAAAACTAAAATTTACTACTTAGAGGAATATGATAGAAATAGAAGACAGATTTTATGTTTGTTACATCTCTCATCAGTACCCATATTCAAGACTTAAAGTCATATTTCTTACTATGTTAGACAGATACGGAAAATATATGATAAGGCAACACATGATAAGGCAACTATTAGTGACTTTAAAATGTACCTCCTTATGTGATGAAATTTACTTTATTAGCTAATATTTGGGTTTGAATTATGGGAGGCTGATCCATTAAACACATTTCTGGAAGGCCTCTACTGAACAACACAAATTGTGGGGGGTAGTATTTCTGCACTTTAATGAATGGTTGAACTTGTTTGGTATTAGTGCTGGGTACGTAAATCAACTCTAATGTAACTTGCTCCCTACACTTGAAAACCTTGTAATGTCACTATCATCTACTTGTCAAGTGTTATTTTGGTGAATATGATTTTTAAAAGTTTATTTGAAAAGGAATATACTTTCAGGAGATTAAATGTAGGTTACATTGGTTTGAGAATGACATTTTTATACTACAGAACCAAGATTTACTGAAGTACCAGTGTTTTGAAGCACTAAGGGTATTCTCAATTAATGTTTTTCTAAATTATATTTGACCTCTAAATCAAGTTTTCCTAGTCTTGGTAGACCAATTATGATCTATCATTCCAGAAACTATTTTTTTGGCTGCACTGAAATCTTTCATTCATCATTAGGAGAAAGGTATTAAAAATAACGTTGTTCATTTGTGATTTTGTTCACTCATATGGGCTGGTCATCTGTAAATTGAAAGTTTGAATTACAGTACTTTCTCTCAGATTTTGTGATCTCATCTTTCATTTTAATTTGCCTTGCATTTCACAATTGATCACTGCTAATTCTTGTAAGCAATTGGGGCCCTGAAATATTATAGGAAATGAGAAATTGAGATGAGTCTTTAATTATTTTCTGTTGGCATGTTGCATGGGCCTATGTGAGAAGTCATGCCCTTGTTATCTGATGATGCAGATAACTGGGACCTGTTATCCTAGGACCCGTGGGTCCTGCAGAATAATAATAGCTTTTAGACATCATATCAGCAAAATTTGGGTATAATCAGTAAGAATGCTTTAGAAATATGGAGAAAAACACTTTGGGACCAGCAAGTTAAAACAATAAACAGAGCATCAGAATAAAATCCCTTATAGATTAGCAGAAAACAATACTGTTATTATACCATGTGTATTCAGAAGACCACGAACACTTAGAAGGTATCAGAAGCTTATACTGAAGATATTGCATTGATACTTTTTATAGTCTAATATATATTCTAAACCTAATTATTTATATTCCAATCTATTTATGGGAATAAATGTCAATATATTTGTCAAATTATCAATTCTAGTAAGATTCACTGTATAAAATTTAAAATTAGCACATATAAATATAAAATATATAAGTACATATAATATAAAAATTGTTTTGCATTGTTGTGTTGTGTTTAGGGAATCAAAGGCAACTCTGTTTTAAAGTATTATTCCATTATCTCTACCTCAGTTTTTGGTAGAGTTAGACTTAAAGCTCTACCATTTGTAGATATGCAGCCTAGAGGCAAGAGGAAACACTGTGATTAAAACATTACAAATTTAAGGCCTAATATCGAGGAGAAACATATGGACTTCTCCAGGAGCTATTGCAATATTTGGTGATAGAATGTCAGTAGTGTAAGTTCCTGCTTGGTTGGATGATAGACAGGTCAGGACAGTAGGTAATCATGCATATGAACAATTTTTTTCACTTTCTTGGCTTTAGCTACTTTTGAAATGATACGTATAATAAACAATTATGTTTTGATAAAATACCTTCTATTCTGAACAATTCTGTCTGAACTGTTCATCTCTCTATGATCCCTTGTAACTAAGATTATGTTTGTTCCAGTAAGACAATCCATGCTGTCAGCGTAAGATATTCTGGTTGGTCTGTTCCTACATGGAAGAAAGGTAAAGGTTCAGTGTCAACGTCTAGTGCGTTGGGGTCCCTAGGTAAGGGTCACAAAATCACCAGGACACAGGGTATGCAGAGTGCAAACAGCAATTGCCACTGCATGCTGAGCTTTATTGTTAGTGGGTATTTAAAGACTAGCAAGCATCATCTTTGCCAAGATTTGGTCAGAAAACATTCACACAAAAAATTTCCACAGATACATTTTTACTTAACCTATGAGAGAAAGTCTAGGTATATTATTATCTAAACTATTTTAGATCAAGCTCAAACCACTTCTCCAATCTCAGGAAAATGCTTGACCAGCTGTTAATCTATGCTTAAGCAAGCAGAAGAGCCACTTCCTCAGCTCCCAGGAGTCTGTGACATGTTTTGAGATAGGGAGAGGGAACATTTTCCCTCTGTAGCCTGGCATTCCAAGAGCTTTCCTAATCCCAAACACAGTCCTCAGATAATCCCGAGGCTGGAACCTGCATCATTCTGCCCCCTCAACATAGACCCTGAGTCTTCACAGTTCAGGTAGACATTTGTTCCAGCAAGACCTCATTTGGGAAATTTTAAGCTGCAGAAAGTTAGAAGTAGCTCTTAAGCAAGGCTTACTTTGAATCCATTAGCTCCACAAAGCTAACTCAGTTGATAAATAAGTACTTGAAAAGCCACCACCTTTGGACTTAGCTGTAAAGGCTTCAAAGTATGATCAAATTTAAAATGAAAATGACGAAATAGTCATTGACAAAACAATTGTAAATGTGAGCAATCGACCAAACTATATAAGTTTTTTCCACTGTACACAGAAATTTAGAGAAATAAGATCAATAGCATTTTCAGGAACAATAAGGGTTCCTTGTTACAAATAGGCAACCATGGATATATGCCTGTATAAAGATTGTATCATTAAGTACTTAAATTTAGAGGATACTACATGCTTCAGAAGCAGGTCTACCCAAATTACAACAATACAGAGATTAACATAGCACTTGCACAAGGATGATATGAAAATTTGTGAAGTATTCCATATTTTTCATTCTTCTGATGCAAGAAATGAAAAAGAGTTATTAAAAAGTTGATTACAAAAATACAAGTGTAACAATACATGTAATTCATAGAATTAAAGGTTAGTTTGACATCAGTATATTAAATTTTCACCTTAGAAAGGCCTTTATATAGCATAACCTTTATAAAACTTGAAATTAGATAATATTGCCATTTTATCCCAAAGAAATAAAATAATAAAAGAAACTACGAAAAAAAAGGAGTCTTAAAATACTTCTATATGGAATGCAATCTGAAAGGTCACATTTACTAATGAATCTATACATTATATAACAATGTAGAATTCAAAGTATTATATCTAGGAGAGAATGAAATAGATTATGGACATTACACAAACATAGATATACTTTGTTCAGAAAAGCACCCGGAACATCTTTAGTTTCTATACTATTCATTTCAACAGATAAGTTAAAATTATTTCTGATTTAAAGAATCACAAACTCTGCAGAAATCATTACAGATGTATACAAACAACTCTTGAATACATTTTGATATCAAAGTCATGCAATTCACTTGGAAGAATACCATGAAATACATAAATTTTTATAGTAAGATATTACTGTTGCTTTGTATTGTGAAAAAATTTGTAGGGACACAAAAGATGGACTGGCATTTTTGAAATTTAAGAAACTTAACCAAACCATTATGACTTAGGAGACCAATTTGTAAAGCCTTCGACAATTTCAAAGAGGTAGTGATACATACTTACCCTTTTGGCAATATCAAATGCAGTTTCTTCAAAGTTGTTCTTCAGACCTGGTTTGATATAATGGTTCAACAGAAGGAGATACAGAGTATCTTTGCTATTTCTATTCCCAGCAGCAAGATGCAAGGAGGTCAAAAGGCCTTTAGTTTGGGTATTGGTATCTGCATCATGATGAAGTAATAAAGAAGCCATTTTGGTATTATTCCACATATAAGTACTGTGCAGGGGTGTCCAGCCATTCAGAGTTATTGCATGAATATCTGCCTTGAGCTGCCAACTCATGGACAATGTCTACGTGTCCACTCTAGGCTTCCCGATGAAGAGGGGTATACTCATCCTCATCCCTAGTATTCATCTGGGTGGCCATTTTGGAAAGCAGTGTTCACAACACAGTAAGCCGATAAATTTCGGCATCCCAAAGAAGAAATTTGCTTGGATCCTACTCCATTTTTTTCTTGCATTTGATACCATTCCTCATTTTTTCATCTTGTTCCTTGTCTTCGTCACAATTGCCTAACCAGTGATTTTGAGTACCAGTGGGAATGAGGTGTCCATGTATTTCCCCAATAGTTCACATTGGTTGAACTGGTCAGAAAAAACTGGTGAATGTTCTGCATATGTTTTTTCACCATGATTTATTTTCTCTTTTTCAATTTTTAATATTCTAAATTATTCTAACTGGAGAGTAGTGAATTATAGGGAGCAGAGGAAAGATTTTCCTCAGTATTCAAAGGTACAGACTGAAAATCAGGACCAGTGGTGTCTTCATGTGCAGCTTATTCTAGGAATGAGAAAATAGGAAACAATGCCTTCTATGTAAATGATTTGGGAAATACCATGTTATAGTGTAAGAAAACTCACTATTCAACATATGGGATTTAAGAGCTTTCTAATAGCTTTCTACTGTAGGTATCCAACATTAGAAAAAATGTATAATGCAGTAATAAAATAGAAGTCCTTTGTATGATTTAATTCTTTAAGTTCCAAGACCCTTGTCCATTGTATGTATTTCCGGGTCTCTATAAAGAAAATTTCGGCCTGAGCAAGGAGACCTAAGGTTTCTCCTATTCCATCCTGTAATGTTTTCAGATTGTCTGGTTTGACTCCGAGGTCTTTGATCCATTTGAAATTGATTCTTGTGCCGGGTGATATATAAGGATCTAGCTTTAGTTTACTACAAGCAGTTAACCAGTTTTGCCAGCACCATTTACTGAAGAGGCTATCTTTTTTCCATTCTATTGTTTTAGCTCCCTTATCAAATATTAAATGGCTATAGGTCTGTAGGTTCATTTCTGGGTTTTCAGTTCTATTCCATTGATACTGAGGTCTGTTCTTATGCCAGTACCAAGGTGTTTTGATTACTATAGCTTAATAGTACAGTTTGAAATTTGGTATTGATATTCCTCCAGTAGTGTTCTTTCCGTTGAGGATCGTTTTTGCTATACGGGGTCTTTTATTGTTCCATATGAATTTTTAGAATGCCTCTTCTATTTCCTTGAAGAACAAGGTTGGAATTTTGATAGGTTGAAGTCGATTGGCCAAAATTTTGTTGAGAAGTTTTGCATCAGTGTTCATCAAAGAAATGGGTCTAAAGTTTTCTTTCTTTGATGAGTCGCTGCCTGGTTTTGGGATGAGGATTACGATGGCTGCATAGAATGTGTTCGGTAGTGAACTTTTTCCTTCAATTTCATTGAAGAGTTGGAGGAGTATTGGTGTGAGCTCTGCTTTGAAGGCCTTGTAGAATTCTGCTGTAAAACAATCTGGTCCTGGACTTTTCTTACCTGGGAGGTCTTTTATTGCTGTTTCTATTTCAATGCTTGATATGGGTATGTTAAGATGGATTAACTCATCTTGGTTTAGTTTTGGAATGTCAATATTTGCTAGGAAAAGGTCCATTTCTGTCAAGTTCTCAAATTTATTAGCATAAAGTTTTGAGGAATATTCCCTTATAATGTTCTGAATCTTGGTTGTTTCCGTGGTGATGTTTCCATTCTCATTTCTGAGTTTATTTATTTGGATGTGTTCTCTTCTTTTTCTGATAAGATTTGCTAAGGGTCTGTCAATTTTGTTAATTTTTTCGAAGAACCAACTCTTTGTTTTGTTGATCCTTTCTATAGTTTTTTTTATTCTAATTCCTTTAATTCTGATTTAATTTTGATTATTTCTTTCCGTCTACTGGATTGGGGTTTATCTTGCTGCTCTTTTCAAGGATGTTTAGATATGTCATTAAATTGTTGGTTTCAGATCTCCCCAATTTGTTGATGTAGGAGTTCAGAGCTATAAACTTGCCTCTGAATACTGCCTTTGCTGTGGCCCAAAGGAGCTGGTAATTTGTGTTCTCTGTTTTGTTGAATAGCATGAACATTTGAATTTCCTTTCTAATATCTTCCATGACCCACTCGTGATTCAGCAGTGTGTTGTTCAGCCTCCATGTGTTACCGTCCTTTCTTTGGTGGCTTTTGGTGTTGAGTTCTAGTTTTATTCCCTTGTGGTCAGAGAGAATGCAAGGTATAACTTCACTGTTTCTGAATTTAGACAAGTTTGCTTTGTGGCCTAAAATGTGGTCTATTTTAGAAAATGTTCCATGTGCTGCTGAGAAAAACATGTATTCTGATGCTGTTGGGTGAAATATTCGGTAGATGTCGGTTAAATCTTGTTGATCTCTGCAGCTGTTTAGATCTGTGGTTTCTCTGTTTAGTTTTTGCCGAGTTGATCTATCTAGTTGGGAAAGTGGTGTTTTAAAATCCCCAACTATGAATGTATTTGGATCTCTGTGGGATTTGAGGTAAAGTTGTGTTTCTTGGATAAATTTGGGTGCTACATTTTTTGGCGAATAGATATTTAGAATTGTAATATCCTCCTGCAGGAGAGAACCCTTAATTAGTATGTAGCGACCTTCTTTATCTCTTGTCACAACTTTTAATTTGAAGTCTGTTTTATCTGATATTAGGATTGCAACTCCTGCCTGTTTATGGGGGCCATTTGCTTGGCAGATTTTGTTCCAGCCTTTAACATTGAAAATGTGTTTGTTTTTATGGGCAAAGTGTGACTCCTGAAGGCAGCAGATAGAAGGAACTTTTTTTTTAATCCAACTAGACAGTCTATCTCGCTTAATTGGAGAGTTAAGTCCGTTAATGTTGATAAAAAGGACTGAGAGTTATTTCGGACTTCCTGCCATGTTATCCACCTTCTCGGGGGCTGCGAAACCTGGGTTCTTTCTATGGTTCTTGGATTCTCAGTTTGGGTGCAGTTTCTTGGCCTTTATTGTGGTCTTGTTGGTTTTCTATGTGTAGGACATCTTTAAGAATCTTTTGCAGGGCTAGTTTGGTGGAGATGTATTGTTTCAATTTTTCTTTCCTATGGAAGGTTTTTGTTTGGCTTTCAGTTATGAAGGAGAGTTTAGCTGGGAAGAGTATTCTTAGTTGATAGTTGTTTGTTTTTAGGGCATGGGATACATCATTCCAGGCTCTTCTTGCTTTGATTGTCTCTGCTGAGAAATCTGAGGTGATTCTAATTGGTTTTCCTTTATAGGTGGTTAATCTTTTCTCCTTCACAGCTTTAAGGATCTTTTCTTGGTCTGAATTGATCCTGTGTGGATTGTAATGTGACGGTGGGATGTCCTATTCTTTTCTCATCTATTTGGAATTCTAAAAGCTTCTTGTATCTGAATAGGCCTGTCTTTTTGCATGTTTGGGAAGTTCTCTGTTAGGATCCTGTTAAACATATTTCCTAGACCAATTACTTCCGTTTCTAGGTGCTCCTCTACACCCATTATCCTTAGCCTTATCACTAATATTTTATTTGAACTTTATTGTACAATACACCCTGAATTTGCCTTGCATGTAAATGTGTGTGTACATGTGCGCAAATATGTGTGTGTGTGTGTATGTGTGTGTGTGCGTGCTGTTGCCATGTTGCTTGCCAATGAGGACAGAGAGAGTCTGAAAAGAACTGTGTTGCAATGTTGTTATTTATCAATGTTCCGTACTGTCATTTCAGTGGAACCACCCTTCTGTACATTTTATTCGTCAAATAATAACATCATCATAATTAAAGCATTTACAACATTAAGTTAGATAAAAGAGATCACTTTCAGCTCTTTGTATATGTTAGGCAAGATGGTACACATATATTTAAGTAGTAAGTTATTGTTGTAAGATGACTGTCAGTACAAAATATGTATTTGACCTCTTAAATTGGCTATACTTTTAAGATATACTCATGGAGTGAGTTTATCTGACTTGACCAAACAGGTATTACACTCTGGTTATTCCTGTGAAACTCAAGGTGGATAAACTCTTTCCGGATTTCTGTTGAAAATAACTTTCTTTATAAGATAGTATCTATTCACACTAAGAATAAATCCCGTATTTTTTAGGTTTGAAAATCCGATCATATTGACTGAAAAACAGTATTGTGGATATGTTTGTTAGATATACATTGCAAAAACAAACAAAAAAAGCATGTGTCACTTCCAGATTGTGGATGCATTTTAAGTTGTATTTTACATACAAAGGTTTCTTCATTAATAGTTCTTTTGTGGGAGTAACTATCACAACTTTAACAAATGAGGCTTTTTGAAGATCTTTTCCAATATAAATATCATCCAAGAGTGAGTCTTGCAATTTCTGAAAACCCTTTGAATACTTTAGTGTTATTTCAGTTCATTGACTATACAGCTAAAGACATTTCTGAAATAAACATTGTTAAAATCTGAAAATGTAAGTGGGTATATAGGCTTTTTATGCATCATTTTATCAAAAGACAGTTTTTATGAAACTAAAATATATAGAATAAAAGAATGGAAGTGAATTGCGTGAGCTAATTTTTAGCATAACTTTGTTTTCTATTAGCACAGTCCTTTGAATGTACATGATGAAGTTAAATTATGCCCTTTGTGACACTATGCTTCAGTTATTTTTAGAATCTTTGTAGTTATCAGAGTGAATTTGTAGTGTAAATAAATGTCTTTGAAATGATTAGGATTAATTTTGTGTTTTGTTTCCTACTCCTAAGTAAAAGAGTTATTTTCAAGTGTTAACAGTTTTCAATTGAATCTTCAGTATCATACGAAATTTTGAACAAATATTGTAGTATTGATATATTTTTTTCAGGGGTGGGGGAGTCTGGTAGTGGGGCCTGAACTCTGGGCCTGGGCGCTTTCCTCCAGCTCTTCAGCTCAAGGATAGCACTCTTCTACTTGAGCCACAGCGCCACTTGCGGCTTTTTTCTTTTTTTTATGTGGTGCTGAGGAATCAAATCCAGGGCTTGATGCATGCAAGGCAAGAGCTCTACCACTGAACCACCTTCCCAGCTCTTTAGGTCTTTTTAAACCAATTGTATTCACAAGTTGGAGAGGCTTTAATTCATTAATGATAGGTCAGACTGCATTTTTGGGTACATGAAAGGTAAAATATTTATCTATGGTCAAAGGTGATTTTTATATGTCTTACTTTAATAGCATATTAAAGTAGTACCTTTCTCTCAAAATGTTGGGTATAAAAAGCAATCAAAATACTTCTAATGGTAATCAACTTAGTTGAGCCACAATGTGGAAATGATTGGTTCATAAGACCTGCAGTCTGTTTCCATCAGGAATTGGGGAGGTCATTCTTTCAGTAAGACAGTTTTAAACAGAGATAGGGTCCCGAGGCAGTGCAGTGTTCAGTGAAGGGATAGAATATGATTTCTGCTATTTTGACCTAGAAATCAAGAATGTTATACTTTAGCACTTCCTTTCACCAGGGAGGTATGTACTGATTATGAACTTTGAGTATTCATATTACAGTTCTCTATTTTCTAACAAAGATAAAGTGAAATATTATGAGTGTACACAATAATTCTGGGAAATTTTCCTAGAATTTGTAGACTAAGTGCTGGTATTTTAGTCATAAAATAGAATGAGGTTAATTGATACAGTGGGAGATGAACCTCAGGCTAACACTTACCATGTGTGCAATGTTGTACTAGTAATGTTGTACTGTGATTTTTATTGTGTCTCTTTAAGATGTGCAATGTGATGTATTGATATTCATTGCATTGATCATTTTTCTGTCACTAAAGGGAAAATACCTGCAAAGAAATTTTCTGAGGAGGAAACTATTATATTGACTCATGGTTTAAGAGAACAAAGTTTAAGATCAGATGGCTCCATTGTTTTTAATTATATTTTTATTATCATAACTAGTTGTACAAGGGAATTTACATTCAATAAATAATGCTTTTACGTATAATAGATCCTTATATAACTTTTCCCTGCCTTTCTAAACCTCACCACACTTTAATTTTTTCTAGTTTCATACTATCTGCATTGAATATCATGTCTTCACTTTCTTCCTCCATAACTCTTTTTATTCTTTCCCTTTGACTTCCCCTCACATCTTCAAAGTGATAGTTTCCTGGTATTTATTTTGTTGGATTAAAAGTTCAATTTTATAAAAAAAATTACATCTTTTAAATACTCCTCTACAAATAGCATGATTTGGTTAATATTGCTGTGTAAAATTGTATAAAGTTCTAGCTTCCAAATATGAGACAGAACATGGGTCCTTTGTGTGTCTGGTTTGACTTCATTTATTTAACATATTTTTAGATCTATCCATTTCTTTGCAAATAACGTAACAGTCTTCATAATGGATAAATACATTCCACTTATGTATATATGACACACTTTTGCCAACCATTTCTTCGCCAAAGGGCATCTGGGCTGTTTCCATAACTTGGCTACAGTGAAGAGTGCAGTAGTGAACATGGTTGTGAAAGTGATTTTACTGTCCTTTTGGAAGAATTCATCACTATCTTTCTGGGAGCAATCCTCTAGCCAGTTTTCCAGAATAAGCACATCCCTCCCTTCATCTCCATCACAACGTATTGCAAGTCCTCAAAAACACACTACCCCATACAGGTTTCAATAAGCTAAAACCACACTGTGCCCATATTCTTTCAATATTTTTTTAATAATTAGATATAATTTAGTGAGAACCTTCTATGTACTTTCCTAATGTGGGAATGAGGGACATAACAACAGAGTAAAAGTAAGAAATATGTAATTTAATTAGTTATCATATTTAAAATGTTTTTCAGCTGTCACTAATAGCCTCACTTACTATTATTTTAATCTTTATTTGATTACTTCATCTAGCCCCTAAATTATAACAGGTGAGTTAAATACAAAGGCAAAAAGTGTGGTTTGATTTTGACACTCATGTGTGAGGATGCACAATATGGGCAAAGAGATGGATTGGAAATAATAGCAATTATCCATTTTGTTAAAGTAGAGATGGTTTTCCCAAACTGATTCTCACAATTCATATTCCATTCAACAAAAAGAAACGTGTAACAATTACCTTTGTTTTGCTCCTTATTAACTTTTGTTTCCATTATATTTTTAATGAAGGAATATTTCATAAATCTACTTTAGATGCAAAAATATTTTAATATATTTCTAAGTGTATGCATTGATCTATACATACACACATATATTACACAGGTTACAATCATAATTTATAACTTCTGTAACTATACAATTTACTAAATTCTTAAAAACATCAACGACTCATGCCTGGAATCAGGATTACTCAGAAGGCTGAGATCTGACGATCTTGGTTTGAAGCCATCCTGTGCAGGAAAGTCCATGAGCCTCTTATCTCCAAACAACCAACAGAAAATCAGAATTGGAACTGTGGCTCCAAGTATTAGAGTGGTAGCCTTGAGAGAAAAAGCTCATGGACAACACCAAGGCTCTTAGTTCAAGAACTACAATCTACCCCCAAAAATCTATTTAATTTACACCTGTGTGAGTAGAGTATTTCCATCACCCAAATGCACATCCATGCTCATTTGCAAGGTAACTCTGTTTTGTCTGAAGTAGGACTAAACATTATCACTAAAGGAGCATTGGAACGTGGGTTCATTCTATCTCTCTAATGGATTTTTCTCCACTAGAATACTCAAGTGTTACAATTGTTCTAATTATTTAAAATCATAGCTTTTTTCTTTCATACTCCTAATATTAGAGTTTGAATTGAGTGTTTTGTCCCCTTAAATGTGTGTTCTTACCACTTTGTCATGCCCCCAGCCCCAAGTTATCCTGATTATTTTTCAGCTAGAAACTGGCTTCCTACTTGTGTATGAACTTGGCCTCCATCCACTTGATGTTATTCTTCCTGGAATTTAGAACAACAGCTGTATGGCATTGTGCACAGAACTTTCTGTTCAGTTTGGGCTTTTGCCACTATCCTCACAAAATTGCAATCCCATGTATTCACGAATTTCATAAGCTTGTCATAGCTGATTTTTTTAAATCTTTCATTTCCTGCAGGTTCTTGAGTACTGAATTAATTTGTGTTTTCTTGGGTTGTTTGTTTCATTTGAATCTATGTGTTGAGTTGTTTGTTCCTCACTTTTCCTTTTGTTTCTTTCCCTCAAGTTCTTACCTAAAGTGCTGAGAAACCAATTCTTCTTTCTCAAGATAGGGTGAACATTATTTATTCCAAAGCAATTTCCGTATCTATGAATGGTATACACATGCTAAGCGCTGAGAAGGGTGTTTTATTTTCACGGCAGTCTTTGGCATACACAGACAGATCATGAAATATATGAAGAAAATAAAACCACAGATGAATGCCAGAAGGAGAATAAGCTATTATTAATTGTTTGACAGAGGGTTCTCTTCTAATGAAAGAAATATATTACTTGATGCAGGATTTCACAAAATCATATTGCTACGAGGAACCTAAACAATCATCTAATATTATAAACTTGAGAGTGATGAATTGACTTCCTGAATAATTTACTTTTCGGTCAAATAAAAGCAGACTTTCAAAAAGAGAGTAGATTTTAGAGAAACATGATGAATTTTATTTAAATAGGTCCTTAGCGGATTTTGTTAATTTGTGAACTAATACAGGGAAATAAAGTACAGCAAGATAAAAAAATAAAAACTTCACACTGAAATACTCATATGTGTTTGTGTATGTGTGCATGCATGTGCGAGTACACACACGCTCATGTGCATGTGCTCATGCATGCATTCATCATTCTTGAGGCTTGATAGTGCCATGGAAACTATTCCTCCGCTTCTGTGCCCAAGGATAGTGGTCTACCACTTCAGCCTCTGCTACAATTCTGTTTTTTTTTTGTTTTTTGTTTTTTGTTTTTAGATAATCGCTTGTATTTTCATGATTGAACAGTGATCTTCAGATCTCAGACTCCCGAGTAGCTAGCTTTGCTTATTCAGCCTTTGAGTAGGCAGTTAAATTCTGGCTGTCCTCTATGCTTCACTGCTCTTTTATACTTTTCCTGAGGTATTCACAAGCCTAAGTCATATATATGTCTAGTTGCTTTAAAATATTCTTATTGCTTGGCAACAGGGGATCACATGTGTACTCTTAACTATTTTGGAGGCTTGAGAACAGAACGCAAACCAAAAGTTTAGTGGACTTACTTCTCAATCTATAGCTGGGTGAATTGGATCATTTCTACCAAACTGCACTATCTAGAGACTAAGATTGGAAGGACTGTGGATCCAGGTCAGTCAAGGTAGCAAGCTAGACAAGTTGGTGTGCAACTCTGATGCCATTGATGATGGGAAGGCTAAAAGGACAGATGAGATGCATGTTCTTGTGGAAAGGGAATCCCGGCCTGCAAGAACAATATACCCCAAATTGAAATCCCCACATTTTCCCACAACCAAAATAAGTATATACATTAACATCCAAAAACTTAATACAATCTGTTCTTTGCTCTAATATCAGCTTTATCTGATTATCATATGATGTGACAGAATAATTTCATTAAACTTATGATAATTTAAAAAGACCTAGAAAATTCTTTCTCACTTATTAAGTGCAGATGAATGGCAAATTGCCTCATTTCTTACATATTTGACTACGACTATAAAATCATCTTATGATTATTATTAATAGTAATATATTCTGATTTAATACTTTACTTTGTAACAGTTTTTTAAATTGTTGTTTTCTGCTGAGGTTGAAGTCTTTAAATAGTATCATCAAAGTATATTCCTTGGGTATTTAGGGAAGTTGTTTACAAAAATTTTAACCAATGGCTTCTAAGAATTCTTAATTGGTATATATATGTATATTTTGGTTTATTTTTAATTTCAATTTAAATTTATTATAATGGTAAGGTACATAGGGGTTCAAGTTACATAAATGAGGTAATGAATACATTTCTTAGGGAAGGAACATTGTGATATCTTCCATCGATATTTTTGTACACTCAAAACAAGAACTACTGATGCTTTTGCTGTTGCTATTGATCAATGGGTACTTTTGCTTACTTTGTTCATGCATTTTTTATTATAAAATTCATATACAGAGCTTTTCCACTTAATTAAGTCAACTAAAGAGTACACTTCATTTTCTTTTCTTTTTTTGGGGGGGGGGTTCGGCTGTGGAGCCTGAACTCTGGGCCTGGGTCCCGTCCCTCAGCTCTTCAGCTCAAGGCTAGTGCTCTACCACTTGAACCACAGCACCACTTCCAGCTTTTTCCTTTTTGCTTATATGGTGCTGAGGAATCGAACCCAGGACTTCATGCATGGAAGGCAATCGCTCTACCACTGAGCTACCGTCCCAGCCCCTACTTCATTTTATTTTCTAATTTTCAAGTTTTGAGCTTAAATGTTTCCTTTTGTTTCTTTAGGGTAATTCTATTTTCAGAGTTGTAGGATCAGTTAATATAATTTTGCATGATTTCTACACATGTATATTATTCAGTCACATATATTTTGCTTTTAAAATATGTAACATTTGGCTATTTGAAATTATTTTCTTAATTTTTATATGGTTACTGAATTTAAATACATTTATTTTCTTATATATATAAACATATTTGTCCAGGTAACAAATATTTACTGCATTTTCAAGAAGCACTTACTTTATTAAGAAAGCCTTCATTACCTGATCACTTTTTGGAAATATTTGTACTTAAATTAAAAAAAAAAAGTTTGAGCTCGGCATGGTGGTTTGTTGCATCCATTTTCTAGCTATGGTGGGAATTGTAAATAGGGTTTGTAATTCGGGAGAGACTGGGAAACTATGAGACCTTATTATAAAACTATTCAGAGTGAACTGATTAGAGATGTAGCCATCGCTAGTGTTATATAGAGCACCTCGCTATCACATACTAAATCTTTAGTTAAAACACCAGTAACATCAAACTTTTGTCAAAATAAAAGGACACTTGTTTCAAAATGATTATTATTTAAAACTTATTTGCAAAGGTTCTAATGTCTTCTATTAATTTTCGATTTACTTAATCTATTAAAATCCAAGTATATTGAAACTATATTATTTCTACTAACCTTTTAAATGGTACGAGCAATATTATGATTTCATATATTAACATACTTTTACTGTTTGTGATAATTTCCTCCGTTTAATATAATAAAATCAATATTCCAAATGTGTGTATGTGGTGTGTATATTTGTGTGTGTGTGTGTTTATGTGGTTTGTGTGTGTGTGTGTGTGTGTGCTTTGTGTGTACTTTGTAATGCTTGCGAGATCACACCATTGCTTCACATATGCAAGGCCAATGGTTTACCACAGAGCTACTCTGTCTAGTAATAATCCAAATAGTGTTTTAAACCATGACTTTCAAACTTTCATTCCTAGTATGCCCTTTCAAAATTATATATGATAACATGTGATACATATTCTATCCACGTTAGCAATTTTTATTGTTATTTAGAATATTTCCACTGCCTTTCCACTTCCAAACTCTTGTGTTTGTTATTGATAAAGGATTTACTTTGCTTCTTTTGTCTCTTCATTGTTTTTCCCTTTAGAGTTTAACTATTCTTTCTCTTATTTCTTTGGAAATTATCATATTCCTGTTACAGTTTCTTTACATTGTAACAGGTATATACAATGCTTTAATTTCTATTTTATTTTTTCCCATTTTCACTGACTTTTAGTACAAACTATTAGATGGATTAAAAAGAAATTTGTCTCAGGAAACGTTATTTTTCTCCTTCTCTTCTCTGAAGTCTTTCTGTTTTTTGAAACACAATAGCAATGACATATAGCTCCTATGTGGTACATCATTGTTTCCCCTCTCACTCTCCTCTGTTGTACAGCTCAAGTTGTTATCATTCAGCTTTGTTATGTTACAGTGTTATTTAAATCGTAACTCATTCTTGAATTAATTTTAATTGTTTCAAGTATTCTCTGAAGACATTTTTCTATATATAATATCTGGGGTCTTGTGTTTTTACAAGGTACAAAATATGAGTCACTTTCAAACATCTAGATATCTCTGTAGAATATTGGTCCACCTGCTCAATAAACTCATATGTAAATTCAAGGAATACAGGTCAGTTAGAACAATCTTGTAAAATTGTGTATCTTCAGCCTTCATACTAGCTTTGAATCTTTTTACCATGTTTAGTAGTAAAGACTACATAGTTCTACTACAAGAGCAGACACATAGAAGAATGTAACAGATTTGTCAAAAATAAATTCTCAGTTTATGGTCAATTGATTTTGAAAACTATCCTATGACTTTATGAAAGAAAAAATAGAATCTTAAATGGGTGTATTGGCACTATTTTCTCTCGAGATTTAAAGAATGATCTTAGACTACTACCTCAATCCCTTTTTTTGTTTCTTTTGTTTTGTTTTTTGTCACTCATGGAGCTTGAACTCTGGGATTAGGCGCTGTCCATATGCTCTGCAGATCAATGCAAGCACCCTAATATTTGAGCCACCGCACCACTTCTGGCTTTCTAGTGGTTTATTAGAAATACGAGTCTCATGGACTTTCCTGCCCGGGCTGGCTTTAAACCGTGATCCTCAGATTTCAGACTCCTGATTAACTAGGATTACAGGTGTGACCTACAGGCACCTGGCCTACCTCAATCCTTATACAAAAATTTAAAATAAAAAATGATTATCAAACTAAGTATGAGATGTAAAACCGATAAGAGATAAATGTAAAAATTCATGACATTCTATCAGTAAATGTTTCTAAATGGAAAGCATTAGTTGCTAAAGAAAAGCAAGAAGATACTGGATTATATCAAGTGATAGCCTTTCATAATTCAAAGGACACTATACTCATAATTCAAAGGACACTATAACCGAAGTGAAAACATATCCAACAGATAGACGTAACATATTTGTTAATGCTAAAATGTGAATGCTGTAATGATTCTTAATCTTAAATATTTTTATACCTTCTATTTCTATATAATTTTTCCTGAATAGGATATTTCTTTAAAGAACATGTGTAAATTAATAGTCAATAAGTGGAGCATATGAAATAAGTTCCTCTTTAGTATCTTAAAAAAAGAAAAAGAAAAATCACTGGTATGACTCTAATATAAAAAGATGACACAAAATATTGTAATGCATTGTGGAGGAACTGATAAACTACTCACAGTGATCCATTTGTATAATACTGCAATCATTTCAGCAAGCAAGTTTTCAAGTCTCAAAGGTCAAAAAGAATTGTATAGGATCAATTCATTATACTTCTATGAATGTATTAAAGAGAAGTAAAAAGAAGTATTTGGACAGGGAATTGTAGTTCATTGACAGTGCACTTAAATAGTATGTGTGAGACCCTGGAAAAATCCCCAAAATAAAATTTTGAAAATACACACTACAGAGCATGTATGCTGGACAAATTCTATTAACAGAATTTTTTATCTATTTTAATGTCTGTTCTAAAATTTTTAGCATTTCTATTTTAAGAAATGCAAGCTTGTGAAAATTAGGCTTTGAAAACCTATGAAGTTACAATTCACTTCCAAAGCACTTAAGTGTATACAATAGAAGGAGATAGTATATTGCAAGTGAATTACATGTCAGCAAATAAACTATTGTTAAAAATTCTTCACACAAAATGAAGAATATCTAAATAGACGTTTTTGGTTTTGGCTAAAAACTCTGTAAACTACAGCGTTTAAAACAAACGTGTGATTTCTGTTTATTTTAAGGGTTTTTTTTGTCCGTTATTTTGAGTTTATACAGAGATATCTCAATCAAGAGTGTAAGTGATAACTGGAATACCTAGGAATTATGCATCATTTATAAGTAATTGATAACCTTTTCTGGACGAAATGCTTAGCAAATGACAGAACACACAAAACTATGCATCTGCATTTTATGAAAGCCATTGGAGCATTAAAGTAGGATAAAGTCAAGTAAATATTTTGCATTTGTTCTATTGGTCTCTCTTTAACTTGAAAATTATAGATTATGTTTTTTATATTCTATTGGGACAATTATCTGCTGTCACTTATTTTTTCTCTTCCCCTTCTTTTGCCCTTCCACTTACATAATTATTATTTAAAGAGACATACTTGACCTTGCATTTCTAAATACTTCAAAATTATCTGAACTATTTTATACTTCTGGCAGGCTCCTATATCTTTCTCAAAGGAAATATTTTTGACACTACCATTTTTATCATGTATGCAAGACATACATGAGACTCATCCAGATATCTCAAAACTCATACCACCATAAAATCCTATCTTACTTAGAAATCATGCTTTTAGAATGTCTCTGGAGGTGACATCTCTCATTTTTGAATGACACTAAGTGATACTTATATGCAGTCATGTTTTAAAATAATATGCCACTCAGTAGATGAACGAATTGACAAAATGTGGTTTATGTATGCACGGTGGAATTCTATACTTCAAATTCATACGGAACTGGAAAGATTTGGAAAAATTCTACGAAGTAAAATAAACAAGACACAATGAAACAGATTCCGTGGTTTCCTCATTTGTAATAAGTAGGAAATATCTACAATATAAAGAAAAGAAAAAGAAAAAGAAATGCGATCTTAGCCACTAGTTCATTGCTAGTATAATTCCTGCTCTCTCGAAAAGGACTTTTTTCCAGTTAAGTCCATGGTCTTAGAACTAACTGGCTTGGAACCTGAATTATTCTTCCATTCTAATTTTTATAAATTTTCATGATTACCTATCATGATTTAGAGCTAGTAGAAGAAAGAGAGTGGTCTCATCCTTCATGTTCCACTTAGTAATAATGCTTTCTCTATGTCACTCCCATAGATCTACATACTGGCCTTGGCTTTATTATTTCAACGTTGTCTTATTTGCAGAGTCTTCTATAGAGTATTGAACCATTATACTTAAACACAGAACTTCTCTTTCTCCTATTCCTATTGTTTCTCCTTCTGTTAACTTATGTACACTTGGGTAATAATGCACAACACAAACACTGACAAAAAATGTTTCTGAGAACCTTCTTCCCACTTAAAATTGGTCTTAATTAACAGAGCACTTAGGAAATTTGAACATAATGTACTCCAGGATAATGTTTTTTATTTATGGTGAAAATGGTGGACACAGGGGTTAGAGTTACATAAGTAAGTTAATGAGTACATAATCTACCGAACATTGTTACATCCTCTTTTGTTATTCCCCTGTCATTCCTTTTCTCCACACTGCCCCAACTCTTCCCTCCCATCCCCAACTAGTAAAGTTCATTTTCAACATAGTGTCTTGTTCATCTCATTGTAACAACGGGTCATACTGTATACTTATTTCAGCATTTTATTTCCCTTCCCCTCCCCACATTAGAAAAATGTATATGCAAGTTGCAGCTCACCGACCTCAAATACAGTGGAAACGGGTTATACCATGGAGGAAGAAAATAGAAGAGAAACAAAAAATCACATAATACATGGTAGATACATTAAAAACAATAGTAAGAAAGAAAAAAACAAGTTGTGTCCGTATTTGGGGTTCATTTCACTTAACATCGTCTTATACAGCCATATGTACGTGGATAATGTTTTATAAGCCATGTAAATTCCATATTTTCTCATTACTAAGTTGTCTCTGAAACACGTGTTACCTCGTGTCTAAAGATGCCTTTGTGCTATCTCAATGAAGCCAGAAAAAATTCATTTTCCTGGAGCAATACCATAGGTTGTTACCGAAAGTAAGTGGAAGGAACGTTTACAGGAAGTAGAAACTGAATCCAGGAGAGAAATTGAACATAGAGAAATGACAAAGTTCAAGTTAATTTGTGCTCTCATTTTTACTGTACAAGAATATAATCCAAGGCTTGAAGGGAACTCTGTCCCTATCTTTTTCGAGTGTGCACTTTAGACATAAAACTTGTCTGTAAACTTCTAGTTGACAGTATTACAAAAGGAAACAATATGCCATTTGAAGGCCAGCATGGAAAAAAAGGAAATAACATTGTTTTACAGTGTTCTACTACAAAGAAACAAAGACATGGAGGTTTTAAAATGTCTTATGCATGAATATTTAACTCCTGAGATGATTCTCTTGTTGCAAAAGTCAGATATCCATTCCTTTATTCTGGTCCTGAGTTCACCATATCAATAAGGATTCCAAAAAGCAGGACTCAGTGAGTATGATCAGCAAAAGGATCCTCTTTTCAAAGCAGTGTTTTAAAGATGGTCCCAAAGAAATATGTGGGGTTTTTTGTTTCTTCTTTGTTTGTTTAGTTTGTGCCGCTTCTGGGGCTTGAACTCAGAGGCTGGACCCTGTCCCTGAACAGTTGTCTTTTGTCTTTCCTGCCCACCTGCCCCCAAAGCTAGTACTCTACTGCTTGAGCCAAAATTCCACTTCTGGATTTTTGGTGTTTAATTACAGATAAGAGTTTGAAGACTCTCCTTCCTGAGTTGGCTTTGAACTAAGACAGTAAGAAAATCAAGTCACATCAACTGTATGGACTTCTCTCTTGAACCAAGAAATATTAGATGCAGTTTATTATAAAGGTAATATTTGACAATTTTTAAAAGAAGAGAATATGTGCAGCAAAGAAGCCATAACTTAAATAACTCAGCAAAAGTAGGTGCACTGAGTCATATTGGAAAATTTTTTCTGCTTGGGAAGATTACTATTGACTTCGTAGTTTCTTTTGGGGAAACTTCAAGTACATTTCACATTTTCATTGGTCGTGGGGCATGAACTCTGATCCTGGGCATGTGCCTCAGCTCTTCAGATCAAGTTGGGTGCTCTGCCACTTTAGTTACAGCACCACTTCCGGGTTTCTGGAAGCTAATTGAAGATGTGTCTCATGGACTTTCGTGATCAGGCTAGCTTTGAACCCCAGTCCTCTGGTCTGAACCTCCTGAGTACCTAGGATGACAAGTGTGAGCCACCAGCACCCGTCTCATATTTGCATGTATGTGCACTTAATGACACTGTAGACAAATAATGCAAATTTGAATCAAGTGATGACCTTGCAGCTTTTCAGAAAATTTGAGGTAGCAATAAATATGTCATCCTGTTCCATGTTGTTACATTAAAGACTCATGAGCCATTGGACTCTTAATTTAGCATCCTCTGAGGTCTGCATTGGTGGACTTAGTATAATTAATTTTTAGTAGAAAAATAGAGAAATTGAGATTTTTAGAAAGCAAAGGAGATCAGATATGAAACAACAGCATAGAATGGGATAAAACTTATCTCACAGAGATTAAGAACTACCCTAAGTGATTTAGAATGCTAAAGGAATGAGGAATAAGCCTACTTGATAACTAGTTCTTTAATAACCAAAAATGGTTCCCTAGAACAGTTTCCGGTATAATTTAGTTATTATTATCATTTATTTCTTGCATCTGGATTTATTCCTTCACTTCTATCACAACTATTAATTAGCTGGTGCATTTTTGGTGCCAAAACTGACCAAAAATTTTCCAAATCTCACTTAGACTTAGATTAATCCTCACCTGATATCTAAGCATATTCTTGACATTAATTGCCATGACCTACCAACAAAATGTTTTTTTTCTCAACGCAGTCTTCTATTATAGGTAAAGTACATGAATTAAGAACTATTGTTAGGTCATAGTTGGAAGGAGCAATAATATATTCCAAGTATAGTTTCTTTATTTGGCATTTACTAGTTAAATGAATTTTTTTGCCAGTCCTGGGGCTTGAACTCAGGGCCAGGGAACTCTTCCTGAGATTTTTCTTGTTTGGCTTAAGGTTAGCACTCTACCACTTGAGGCATAGCACCACTTCTTTTTCTGTTTATGTGGTACTGAGGAATCGCACCCAGGGTTTCATGCATGCTAAGCAATCACTGTACCATGAAGCCACATTCCCAGAGCCTTAAGTGACTTTCTTAAGATGACTTTGCTTTTTCATTCCATTACTATGTATTATAATTTAGGTTAGGTGGTAGAAAAGGAAGTGAAAAACAATACTAAGCCCAGTAAGGCTGACATTACTGTCACATCACTAAGGAAGTACAGTGTTAAGACCTTTAGGACTCAGGGCTCTTGCATGTGACATTATTAGTTTACATTATTACATAATATTTTACATTATTATGTAAAAAACATTAACAGTCATCTCCAACATCCATAACATTCTGTTTCCACTTTCAAGTTCAAGAGCCAAAAATTTAAGCCTTTTTATTGATTAGATGTGTTTCCTAGGAAGGAAGAATGAGGATGTGGAAGGTGATGTTGGAAAAATATTTATATTGGCTCCCAGTCCACATTTTTTGCATTTTAAAAAAGTATTACTGATGAACTCCTACATCTTCTTAACTATGCTGTCTGCACAAGATGCAGATAAAGGAAGACATTGATTCTGGTGGATCGTCACATATATTAACAAAATCCAGTTGTGCAAAAAAAATTACTAGTATAAAGTATTGACTATAAAATGGTTTCTTGTCCTAGCAGAACAAAATGCAGTATTGAAATGATTAGTCCAGCTTTCTTTGAGATTTTCTGCTGTCTCAGTATCAAGATGTTCTCTAATTCCAGTAATATACAAGCATAAAAGATCTGACTTGAATATCTCAGTAGTTTTAGAAACAAAGGTACATAGTAGCTTCCTTCATGCAGAGGGGTGTGATGGAATGTATGGCTGATCGTATTGTAATTATCTTTTTTTCCTCTTCATCTCATGTTGCATATTTTGGCATATTAATTTGTCCTGCATCAGCTTCCTGTAGGTGAGATTTACCTCTACTCTGCAATGTCAAGATGGAGCATGTGACTTACTTCAGCTTACAAAAATGAACCAGAAGTGGTGAAAGGCTATTTCTAGGGGAAGATTTCTATCCAATTGTCTGGGTTTAAGAGTTAACTTCTTTTCCCTTAGCTATAAAAATAGCATATTTCCAGAGAGAATCTTTTTTCAACTTATATACTGAAAGAATATAGCATGTGAAATTGAGGCAAAACTCAAACACAAGAAGAATTAAGCTAATATTAGAATATGATACTAAGATATTAGTTTCTTACCATTCTTGTATACCTTTATGATAGTTTCCTACAGCACTTCAGTATTTTAGAAATACTAAACAAGTACTAAACAGATAACACTTCCTGTTTGATGCTATATTTATTACATTTATTTTTTTAAATAAATAAGCATTCTATATGTGGTCACTTGAGGCGTTAACTTTTTCTATAAATGTGTATAATCACTCTAGAGCACTGTATCTCACACCCACAATCATTATCCAGACCTTGTGATTGAGATGAGGAAGAACAAAATATCTAGATTTCTCACTTCTCTTTTCCTCTGCTCCTTTTTCTAGTGAGAATTCTCATCCTTTCTCCAAATTCTCCTATTAATAAAGGAAGAATGAGACATTGTGCATATCAAGCAAAATGCTTCAAAGCCAGAATTTTATTCTTTCAGAAATAGATGAAGTAAATCAGAATGGCTCAAGGAAGAAGGAAAACGTGATTTTTTCCCCTTACTAGTTTCAACAATAGAGTCTAAACACAACTCTAAATATTTAATAAACCATTTGCTTTGGCTAGTTTTTAAAAATATAGTGTTTTAAAATAAATAATTTTAAAAATAAAAAATTAAATATATAGTAATTTGTTGTTTGCTTTTGGTAGGCATGAAATAAGACTGCATTAACATTGTGTGAGTTGAAAGGCTAAATTTTATCTGAATCTAAACAAAATGAAAAATATATGATGTTAAGATAAATAGCGTTTAGGTACATTTTCTGCATGACATACACACAGGGACATTTTTTTCTTCTTTTCCTCTTCACACTTCAATAAGCAGTTCATGTAATTCAAATAGCTGTGTTTATTTCAGAAATAGATTAGACATAAAAAAGTTAGAAGAAGAGAACCAGGATTGGTGGTGCATTCTTTAAAAATATCAGTCAAATAACTATTAACCATAATTCCAAAATAATAACACACAAATGCTCTTGAAAAGAGGAGATTGTAAGCATAATATACAAAGAGTGATAGTGCCAGAACTGCTTCA
The DNA here is from genome assembly GCF_024711535.1 of Dipodomys merriami. NCBI lineage: Eukaryota > Metazoa > Chordata > Mammalia > Rodentia > Heteromyidae > Dipodomys > Dipodomys merriami. The sequence continues at coordinate 699,039 of NW_027204971.1, read as the reverse complement.
GGAACTGCTCTCTGACATTTAAGATTTCTAGTACATGACAATGTTTTAATCAGGATTAAAGGCTTTCAGGAACTAAATTTTTTTTAGTTATATTTCGTTGAAGAAATACCTTTTCAAAATTAATGAAAAGATAGCAGGTTTTAGTAGAAAGAATGCTTACACACTCATTGTGGTAGGCAGTAAAATACCTTCCCAAAATGTCTATAGTCCCGAAATATCTAATCCATCAAATTTAGATTTACATTTTATATATGTTTGTAAAATAATCACCTTTCATTACCTAAGGAACACAAATTTGAATAATTATCAGATGGGGAAAGTATACGCAAAAGTCCCACCTGTAGTTCGAGAGGGACATTATTAGGTAAGAACCATCAGAAAGATGTAAATATGCTACATTAGAAGATAAAGGAAAAGACAACAATCCAGATTCTGAAGTTTCTGGAAAGCGGAACAGGAAGTAAATGCGTTTTCCACTAGAATCATCTGAAAAATATTTCAGTTCTGTAGGTGGCTCAATTTTCATCTAGTGAGAATTATTTTAGATTTTTGTCCATTAGAACTGTAAAATGATAAATATGGATTGTTCAAGTTAATTAACTTGTAGAAATATTTTACAGAAAATTTGATTTAGTAAACTAACTCAACTACAGCCTCTCCTAATGCAACCACAAGGTTACCACATGTCCTAGTTTCTGAGAATAAGAAAAAGTTGCCACAATGTTTGTACACATGTATGATATACATACTACTAAGGGCCTTGAATTAATGAATTCTTGAAATTCTAAATAATATTTAAATAAGAAGGTCCTTTTCTTCATTTTCACATTTGGGAATCACTAAGTACCAAAGTTTTGTAGAAAGCTAGGGTAAGAATATAGAAATGAAATCTGTCTTCTAATGTTATAAAGATGATTTATGTCACTTTGATTTACAGTTGTAAGGTAATAAAAAATAAGGTAAAACAGAAACAGTAAGTCAATTTTATATCTTTCCTAACTTTCCAACAGAAATTAGAGAATCCAGTAAAGATACAGCAATCCCAGGATGATATAGGATGTTATAGGATCACTAGATGGTGAAAAAAAGGTAACAAGAATGGGTCCCCTGGAACAATGGGAAACAAAATCTACACCTACACATTGTGATATAGATAGAAAATAGTTTCTACAATGCTAAGTCTTTATATTTTAGGTTTGTTTACACAGCAACTTTACTCTCTAGGAAATGATTCTTTATTAATACTCAAGTGTTTGCAGCTTATAACCCAGCAACAAATAATGTTTCTAAATATAAACAAGCATGATACTAAGAGTAACCAAAGCTTCTTGCATTGCTATAGCTGATAAAGAAGAATCATCTTGGGGAATAGTCAACAATCTTGAATTTTTTCATACTTTTCCTCTTCTCCAACATGAGAAGTCATAGTCTAGATATGTCTCATGGACGTTCCTGCCTATGCTGGATTTGAAATATGATTCTCACCTGTCAGCCTCCTTAGTAGTTAGGGTTACAAGCATGAGCCATTGGCCCCTAGCTACATAATTATTTTTTACACATTTATGAAGTATGAAGTGGCAATCCCATTCATTTATATGTTGCTTAATGATCAAGCTACATCATATCCATTAATTTCTGCGTGTAACATTTCTTTATAGTGAGAATGCTCAAAAACTTATCTTCTGGCTGATGAAATATTTATCCTTAACTATAATCACTTTGCCTCTTGTAGTATAAAATTAATATATTTACTTTTAGTCACAGAAGTCTGCTAATTAAAGTTATATAAAACATGAATTGTAAAGTGAAAGAAATTCATAGTTTCATTACTTGTTTAAAGAAAATGATAATGCATTTTTTTCAATTATATTTCTTTGGAATGTGTAATATTCATTGATTTAACTTAAAATTGATAGCAATTACATCATATCTAGTTGATTCAAACTTGTATTTAAAAATTGTACACTTAACACCAATATACTTCCACTTTCTTCTAACTCATAATTAAAATAACAGTATAGGAAAGTTTGGTGTTAGTTGTTCATGTGTAGAATCATAGAAACTCAGGAGGCTAAGACCTGAATATTTTAATTCAATATCAGTCCAAACAGACAAAAATGTGAAAACTTATCTCCAATTATCTAGCAGGAAGCAGAAGTTGAGGATGTGGCTCAAGGAATAGTGTGTCATAAGCCATTAGCAAAGAATACAACAGAGATCATTAAACATTGAGTTCAAGCCCTAAAAATAGCAAGTACACAAAAGACAACAACAAAAAAGTGATATGAACATCAATAATAAAGACAATATAGTAGAAAATATCATGAGAAACGTGTGTGAACATCTGGAATTCAGAAATCATTTGACAGAATTTTGATTCATGAGAGGTAAAAGTCACAGTATAATTTGAACAATCTCATTGAAGTCATTTGTGTTGAAATCTGGCTATTGGGTAACATGTGAAAGAGCAGACTGCATTACCTGACATAGCAGACATTGCCTGTAACTATACACCATCCCACTCTGAAAAAATCTAAAATCGTGCTTGTTAATTTAAAAAGAACCTCATGCTAGAGACTTTTTGGTCCACACAGACTGGGTTCCTTATTTTGAGGATTCAGACCAGTGCTTTTATTTATAAACACTTCTGTTTTACTCCCCTTCACTGGTGTAGCTATACCTTACTAAGCTGGCACCAAGCCACTCCCTAGAAATTGGGCAAGAGCATTTGCTGATGCTCTTCCAACTTCTCTCTGTGGCTCAGGATAGCCAGACTCTTGTAGCTAAGATGGGTTACTTTGATGTCCAGGTGGCCTTAAACTGGAGATAAACATGTAACGGATATGTCAACATGAGTTAGTTTCAAACTATGATCTTCAGATCTGAGCCACTATGCTCAGCTCAGTATTTCCAGTAAGTTACTTAATCTTTCTGACACTCAGGTTCTTCCTGTGTGGAAAGTGAAAAGAATTACTTTGTGGACCTAAGAATCCAGTTGGAGTTATGACTGGGTGCAGGAAGTATAAGTGTTCAGGATGTGTGGACAGAGTCTGACACTCTCATAAAACTACTGGTATTTATATTTAAATGAATTCCAGGAATTGGAAACAAGAGGGATTTTTCTGTTCTTGTTTATCTTTTTATGGACATTGAAGGAGCCACAGAAATTCAAGGAGAACAGAGAAATAAATGCAGCAGTTGTACTCTGTAGATATTATATTCATAATGAGCTATACCTCTTGTGGACAGGAACAGGAGGGAAAATCAGAGAGAGAACAAAGTGATGAGATTGTCGAACAAGAAGTGAACTCTTTAGAGACTTATAAAATGGTGATTTGTATGTACACTACCTTAACAAAAACCCTTTGAAAAATCCAGGCTGATTATTCTCTCTTCCAATTTTTGTAGAGGCCCTTAAGACTCAGGCTCACCTGGAGTTTTTGAAGGTCACATTTTATGATAATTAATGTAGAGCCTGAATCTCTTAAGAAATGTTATAAAAAGTATTTCATTCTTAGTGCCTCTTTCTCTTTGAGTGGTGATTATATATGTTGTTGTAATAGCTAAATTTTTACTTGTCAGGTGTTGAATTCTTCTTAAAGCTTTGCTATATCTTGGCATTCTGCCTTTAACTAAAATGGTAATTAATCTTTGAAATTAATGTCCTTGAGTATGAGTTTTATTTATTGATTTAATTTGTCGGCGGTGGTGAACTCTGGGCTTTGATGCCATTCCTCAGCTCCTCAGCTCAAGACTAGTGCTCTACCACTTGAGCCACAGTACCACTTCTATATTTTTCTGCTTAGGTGGTGCTGAGGAATCAAACCCAGGGTCTCGTGCATTTAAGGCAAGCTGTCTACAACTGATGCACCTTCTCAGCCCTTATGAGTGTCTACAACTGATCCACCTTCTCAGCCCCTATGAGTGGTATGTTTGTGCACGGGTCTATAAACCAAATCTATTCAGCAAATGTATACATTTGCCACTAGACATATTCAAAATTATGAATTAACTGATATTTAATGAATAAAACTGTTATCATTGATACTAGGAAGTGTTTGTCTCCCCATACTAAACACATAGAGGAAGGTATTTTAAACTAAAACTACAAAAGAAATTTTAAGATCTTGTTGCTAACAAATGTGTCCAGGTATTATTACATTAAACGGACAATTCAAAATAGTTTTTCTTCATGAATACAGAGATCAAAGGTCTTATTATTCTTATTTGAAATGCAAATTAAAGGGGAAAAACAGTCAGGAGGTAAAATTTATATTGAATGTTAATAGTTAAAGAGGAAAAGAAGATCCTAGACGACAAACTAAAGACAAAGCAATATCAGAGCAATATATGCTCAATATTAAATAAGAAGGTTTAATTGAAAAATTGAGCTGGAATGTGCACATCAAACAAAAGCAAGAAATCATAGCCTACCACCAACAAAGAAACACCATAATTCATATCTCAGAAAAAGGAAAAAATTCCTTGTCCTTGATTTCAATGATACATATAACCCCCCTGCACACACACACACACACACACACACACACACACACACACACACTCACACACACACACACACACGCACACACGCACACACACACACACACACAGACACACACACACGAATGTATGAAACAGCTCAACCTACTCACATTCATTCAACATGTATCAAAGATCTTCCTATAATATTTGGAACTTTATATGTTTCCAGTCTTGTAAATAATTGATAACAGATGCATAAGCAAATATTTTCTGAATAAAACTCTGTTATGTAAATGAGAATTTATGATGGTTATGTCTACTTAAAATATCTCTCAGTCGCGAAATAATTAAACAAGAGAAAATACAAATTTGGGACTATATTTCTACCAGCTATTCTGCAAAGGCTTAATAAGAAATTATGAGATATAATATTAAATACCAAATTCATACAATTAATACATGTGTAGATGAAGTGAAAGACAGTGATCAGAGACCTATGCTGTCTCCAATTCCCAGCAGGCTGCACACTGTGACATCTTTGATTCTGCTGTGCCAGGCCCAGAGTTCTTTTCCCTACAGCAGTGGCCCTGCTTGGGTTGGGGATGGGGGCTGTGTGGAGAGGAAGGAGGCCACAGGAGAAGCCAAGCTTTGGTTGGGGCTGAGGGTGGTGAGGAGAGGATGGTGGGGAGGCCCTGAAGGAGGCTGTGAAGGGAGGAAGAGGCAGTTGGCCAACAGCTCATGCAACAGCCTAAAGGCAGCTGGGTTCTGGGGAGTGTCTGTGAGGTGTGGAATTTGGGGTGGATTTGCTAGGGCCTGTTTGCTTGGTGAAGAGAGGAAGAAGTCTCGAGTCCCACCCAAACAGATAGTGAAAAATGAGACAACCAATGGCTGAAGAATTTCAAGAACAAAGGCAGGGACTTATAGGTAACCTCTAGGGGCAGTGAGGACAGCAAGGCTGGGCCTGTGGTTGTCATGCTTCTCTCAATGCCCTTGGAAGTGAGGGCCAGCTCTGCTGTGGGCTAGGCCTGGCTCTTGCCTTGAAGCAGGCACCAGGAATTGTCAGCACAGCCTCAGCCTGCCCCAAGGAGGTGGCCTGTTGTGGGTGCTGTAGCCTGGGCAGCTGCTAGGAGGCTATACACAGCAGGAGAGAGAAAACATGGCTAGTCGACTCCGCTCCAGCCCAGCCAAGCTCAGGGCCACTTGGGAAGTTCCAGCTCTGGATCAGGATCATCAGGACCAGGCATTGCTCCCTAAACAAGTAGGGCCTCTGGGGACTTGTGCAGTGGCCGCCACGTGTGGGTTGTGAACCTCCTTAGAATGGCCAAGGAGTCTCAAGGAAGAGGTGCATTTGCTTCTGTGCCTCTCCCATCTTCTGGATTCTTGCTCTCCTCCTGCTTCCTGCCTTGTCCAACTACAGGAGTCAACTTCTCCAAGCCACTGAGAGGCCATCCCGGAGATGCTCACAGGGCTTTCCAGGCTGCTTCACCATGCATGCAGGGCTTACAGGGTGCCATCCTCTAGGCAAAGCATACCCCCATTTCAGCTTGGCCACCCTTGCCTAGGGGACCACGAATTGCATTCTTGCACAGAAAACTAGGGGTACACAAGGCCATCCTGCAGTCTAAGGCACCCTTTCCTTCCTCTTGCTCAGGTGTGGAGCAGCTGTGGAGCCAACTGCAACATCATGTTTGATTATCTAAAAAGAAGAGGAAAAAAAGCTTCATTGTCCCAGATACAGCTGCCCCTGGGGTTCTCTGTGTACACTAGTCTTGTGCTTAGATAAGGATCCCCAAGACCACCAAGGAGACAGTTCTCATGCGACCACATTAGAGTCATTTATTGCAAGCTTGAGCCTGGAATCACAACTGTCACCATTGCAGTGTGTCAGAGTTGAGAGCCCCGACCCTTCAGTTAAATGGGTAATCTTATAACAATCTTATTGGTTAGCAAGTGCAGGTTAAGCAATAAGCAATAATTTGTGGAGGAGAAGGGAAAAAACAAATCGTTTAAATAGGGATACAGGTGGACCCATTGCAACAATGAGATGTACAAGTTCTTATGAAGAAAAACGAACTTTGTAACTTTGGTGGGGGGGAGGGGGAGGAGGATTCAATGGGGGGCGGGGGGAGGATGGGAAGGGATGGGAGGGGGAAACAAAGGAGGACGTTACAATGCTTGATAGGAAATGTAATCATTATCTTGCCCATGTAATTGTAACCCCTCTGTACAGTATTTTCACAATTAAAAAGTTAAAAAAATTTAAAAATTTAAAAAAATCTGTAACTTTAGGTACTTCCCTTCATCCGCTGATGGTTATTGCTAGGGGAGTTATGGGCAGAACATTATTATGACATTTCACAGTTTTTCCAGGAACCTGAGTTCTAACTTTCAGTAAAAGTCTACTTACAATGGGTACTTTCAGTAAAGGTCTTCACAAGGGATACTTTCTGATTATTCGGAGTCTAAGTCCAGAATGCCTGTACTTTAGCAAAGGCCTCTTACTAGATGTGTGTGTGTGTGTGTGTGTGTGTGTGTGTGTGTGTGTGTGTGTGTGTGTGTGTGTGTGTGTGTGTGTGTGTTGTGTGAGAGAGTCAGACACAGAGGAGGTTTGGAGTAAAACACTCCTTCCCTTCAGCATTGAGTTTGGGTATCTATTGTTTGTCCCACCTCCCCAATCTAGAGTTCTAAAGTTGTCCTTCTAAATACTTTTTATCCTTTGATGATCTTGATATTCAGATTCCTAAGGTCTTCTTGTGAACTTCCACATTTGCTACATGAAGGTGATGCCTTTTTTCTAACTTTTTTGAAGCCTTTTGCTCTCTTTAAATCCAGTTTTTGCTGTGTTAGTGTTTTTACTTAGCCCAGACTGTGGTGGTCCATGCTGTGACTGTTAATTCAGAGATTAGTTTAGGCCAATATGAGATACTATACTTTCAGAATATCAGTGCAAGAAGTTCAGCATCTTTATTGAAACAATTTCCTGGTTGTAAATACAAACAAAAACATACAGTGATATAAATGTACAATCTCTTGTTTTTAGTTAATTGTGCACCACTGTAATGAAAGAAAATCTTTTTCCTAACTAAAGTGAGTATTTGTAATGGGAAAAAATAAAAAATTATAAATCTTAAAAATTGATGAAATACCAAAAGAAAAAGAAAGACACTGATCAAGAATGAAGTACAAACATAAGTGGTTTATAAATAAAAGAAATGTTTGAAATTCATATCCACATAGCGAAGACGAAGTAAAATAAAGAGGAAAGTCGATGAGATCCTATCTTACACACCAGAATAGCTATTACCACTCAAATAAATAAACTGCTGGATAGGTTGAAATAAATCAGGAACTATATTTGGTTTTGTGGCATTGTAAACTAGTGCAACCCATAGGAATATCTTAATGGAAGTTTACACAATACCAAAAAGTCAGATATGTTGATGACCTTTACCCCAATTGGATACATATTGAAGGAATATTAATCAACATGAACGTCCATGTTCATGGCAGCAATATTCTATAGCAACCAAGCTGTGTAATCAACCTAGATGCACCAGAAAGAGCGAATGAAGAAAATGTGCTATTCATAGCTATAAACATGCTCTGGTATATGAGAAGTGAATGTTTCTACTGTATCATTGTTAAATATTTTGAATATATAACTAATCCTAATTTCACTGGATTTTGTGGCATTGTGTTTTTGCTTTAATGTGGAACGTCCATATTGATTTTCAGACCAGTTACAATAGGTTGAAGATATCCTATAATATGTGGATATTAGATCAAAATTTAAATATATCAATGAACACATAGAATACCATCATTTATAGTATATAATTTGAAGCAATTTTAAGAAGGCAACAGTTGGGGGAAAATTCGATGTTAGATGCTTAACAAATACACAGACATGGAAAAATACAAAAAATGTGCAACTAATTACTGCTAATAGTAAAACATTTTCCTCAAGTTTTATCAATGAAACTATTAAAATAATACGTAAAAAATCAAATAAATATGCCTTGGAAGAAAATGTACCATAGTTATACATTTCCCCATAATTTGTTTTACTTTATAACAAATGGGTTAGAAGGAAGTATAATTACATGTCTGAATATGCTAACACTTTCAAGTGTCATTGATTGAATCCAACAAAGAAAAGTAACAGAGAACTAGAGAGTAAGAACAACCTGGGGTATGGATAAAGATACTCAGTAGAACTTAGTGAGGAAAGAATGTGCTCCATTTTTCTGATTAAAATAGAGCTAGGACAGGTAACTTTTGACAGAACACTTGTAATGTAGAGTAGTGGAGTTACTAATTTAGGTAGTAATTTATTACTTTTATTCCCAAATCTTATGATGTGATTCCGAAATAATGTGAGTGATCCTAGATTTTCTGAGCCCTTTTTTTCACACAAAGTTTCTAATTCCTCACCCTGCCAATGGTCCTTCTGCTACTCTCATTTCTCCTTGGTTCTGAACTAAACTCTTGTAACCTTTTGGTTCATGAGAAAGAGCTGGAGAAATATGAGGATGGCTTGGAGTCTGAGCTAACATCCACCCCAACTTGGAGGATCTGGTGAAGGACTTCCACCTGGGTCTCAGAATCAGATATTATTTGGCCTCTTTGGAAATGGAGAAACTAACTCCCTCAGGTAGAATCTGTCATTCCTTGACTTTCTCTGAAGAGATTTGATACTAGGGCGCAATTCAGAGAATGAGCTTTCCCATTGTCAGAAGGAACAGGTTGAAAACTAAAAGTGGCCTCAGGTCCCAAAGGACCAGTCAGAAGCCAAGAGATCACACTTTCCTCCTCTTCAGGGACTTTCTGGTAGGAATAGAGTCTGAGCAAAATCTAAGATGGAGATAAACTGAGCCTGGGCCTAACGAGGACACAAAAGAATGACCCTCTCTTTGACTACAAGGGAGTAGTGTAGTGAGACATGACAACTTCCTTCACATAAGAATATTGACTAGGTAAGTTATCTCACTGCCACTTTGCAGGAGCTCAGTTTCCCCAAAGGAGAAGTTGTTAAATGTTGTGACTGCCAGTTTACTCTCTAGGCTGTTGTCTCTCTCACCCCTACTCATGTCAGGAATGCATTGCTTCTTTCAGGCACTCAACTACTTGTCCTGACTCCTCGGGAGGAATACTGCAGGCTATTCTTTGGCTAACCTCTTGCATTTAAGGTAGAATTGGCCCAGGCTTTGCTCATGCCAAGAGGTAGATGCAAGAGGTGAATATAAGCTCAGATTTATACAGAACAACAATCATATTGAAAAAAAATTAAATGAAATTAATAGTTGAGTAATTTAGGGTTTATAGCCACAAGATTTAGGTAATTATTAGAAATACATCCAGAAACATGGATTAGGAAGAGAACAGTGAAGTAGATTCAGGATACGATGGAAAAGACACCATAGCCATAACAGGAGATGTGAGTATGAAGAAACTATTGGCATAGGTTCATTTACTATCTTAAGAGTGACCTTGCATAGGAGGCTTTTAGAATAATAACTAAAAGACAGGGACTTGCTGGCCAATGGTGTCTCACACCTGTAATCCTAGCTAACCAGGAGGCTGAGATCTGAGTCTTATGATTCAAAGCAAGCCCAGGCAGCAAAAGCCAGAAGTGGTGCTGTGGCTCAAGTGGTAGAGCAAGAGCCTTGAGTTCAGGAACAATGCCTAGGCCCTGAGTGCAAGCTTTAGGATCAGCAAAACAACAACAAGAAAACAATAATGATATAAAAAATAAAAGAAGGACTTAAATATATGCGATGTAATGATGATCATGTGTAACTCTTTAGGGAACATAAAAGGAGCCAAAATTTGGAGCAAAATATATCTATTCTCTACTAATCAAGGATGGAAAGTAAATGTCAAGTACCTCTTCTCAAAAACTTCCAAACTTGGGCTGGGAATGTGATTCAGTGGTAGAGTGCTTGCCTTGCATGCATGAGGCCTTGGGTTCGATTCTTCAGCACCACATAAGCAGAAAAAGCCAGAAGTGCTGCTATGGCTCAAGTGGTAAAGCACTAGCCTTGAATTGAAGAGGTGAGGGACAGTGCCCAGGCCCAGAGATCAGGCCCCTTGTCTGGCCTAAATAAAAACAAAAAAATAAAACAAAAGAAAAACTTATCTTTTCTCATAATTGAAGAGAGGCTCCTTTTACAGAAATTCTCCTTAACTAGCTCAAGGTCATCAGATATTCAGCAGACTTATTTTGTTGAGATGTAATGCACCTAACTCTACTGAACCTAATCATGGCTAGGAAAGTATGGACATCGATACGTTTGTATTTTTCCTTATAAATATATAATACTGTCAGTTATTATATATATGTTATAATATAGAATATATTAGACATTATATAATAGATCAAATATATTATAACATGTATTATATATTAACAGACTTTCTAATTTTAGAGTTAGGAGCAAGCAACATATTGAAAGAAAAATGTTTGAATCTCTGAGTTATTTCTCTACCACAGGACAATACCAGGTTTCATTCTTATTACCCAAAGAGCAACATAGGACAGCGATGCCCATGGATGTGGTTCTCTGGATTTGGAAACTGTGGTCATATATATATGATATATGTATATATCATATATCATATGTATATATCATATATATATGAAATATCATTTAATAATAGTGAATATGTAAAACTATAGCAACAGATAAATAAGTGAACACCTATGTGCAGACAATCTCAGTCACTTTCATGTATAAGAATTTCTTTTCTGGGACTGGGAAGGTGGCTCAGTAGTAGAGTGCTTGCCTTGCATGCATGAGGCCCTGGGTTCGATTCCTCAGCACCACATAAGCAAAAAGGAAAAAGCCAGAAGTGGCGCTTATGGCTCAAGTGGTAGAGTGCTAGCCTTGAGCTGAAGAGCCCAGAGTTCAGGCCCTACGACCAGACCTCCCCCCAAAAAAAAGAATTTCTTTTCTATGCTCCTAATCACCTACACAGAGAGTACATGAGTTGCCCTTGAATTGTCTTGGAAGATCTTTTTTGGGATACTGTAGTTTCACATCCTTTGTTCCCTATGTAGCCAGATGATATGTATTCAATAACAAAACTGTTGCAGGCAAAAGTATCCACCCTGACACACAGAGGAACTTGGATTACAGAAATGCCACAAATAAGTGGGAGGTACAACAGTACTTTTCAAAATTGAATAGATTACCTATTTATTAGAAAGCCGGGTGCTGCAATAGACAATAAATAAAAATTAAAAAATTACATATGACATCAAATTACAAAGTTCCAGGGCATTTCCCTACTCTTGAGAACTAGAGTAATCATATTAAAAATAAACAAATGAAAAGACGAATGTTTTATACCAAATTTCAAAACATACTATCTGTTATCCAAAGGAAATGCAATAAGCATGCATTTTTAATCTAGTAACATCATATGGTATGAAGAATCAGTTTAACTGATTCATAGAAATCAACACAATGCAGATAAAACATCCGATATCTCAAGTGTCAACTTAGCAGAATACTTTCTATATATGGTGTCTATTTTACATATTATCCAGCCCTATCCATCCAACAATGGCAGAAGGCTCTTCCTGAGAAAGTCCAGAGACCCGTCTACTGTGAGTGCTCAATGTAGACCTGTTCCCATTCTCTTTTATTTGGGCTTGTGATAGACTGACTATCTGTTAACTTGCCAAAGGCACAATTTGAACAGGCTTCCAGTAATGATATTTTAGGTCTCAGAAAAACAGGGAAATTGAAGACAGAGGGAAAATCTACCAGATCCCTGAAAGATTGCTATCATTGTGCTAAATCTGTAGCTTCCTACTAACACTTGAACAAACTGCAGTAATTGCCACTCCAACCACATGTCCAAAAAGTGGCTTTCCAAATATTGGCCTATTTTCTCTTTGGTAAATCAAGACACACTATAAACACTATTGTGGCCCCATTTTACTTAAACTTTTAGCTATGGTTGGCCCAAGGGACAGTTGACCTTACCAACTTTGTAAATTTTAGGTCATCACACAATCACTTAATTGCCCTTAAACATGAAAAATACCTACCCATATAAGTCTGCATTTCATACTTATTACTGTTTTTCTTCATTTGTCATGTTTTACATATTTGTGTATCCCAGGGCTTAGATCTGTAATATTCCTTCTCATGGTTGTTACTACTGAGTCCAGTAATTATTTCTGTATTTTTCTCCAGCTCTGTTTTCTTTAATTCAAGTCCTTAATAGCATCCTGTCTACTGACAACTCCTAGCTACTGATTTTAGTAAACTCAAAAGATCCCAAAGTGAGCTTTGATCTCTGTCTACAAACCAATCCCTCATTACTATTTTATTAAGTGATAACTCTTCCAGCTCTCTTGTCAAAATAACTTGGAGACATTTCAGACTTACATACTTTTTGACACCTCATATTTAATCTATGACCAGGTTTGGACAAATTAACTCACTCTATATTTTAGGAACCTTATATATGGTATATGAGTGCTAGTACGATGACTTAAATTTGGGAACTAGGTTCTTTTATTTTTCTTTTTATGGGGGGGGGGTCCGGTCGTGGGGCCTGACCTCTGGGCATGGGTGCTGTTCTTCAGCTCTTCAGCACAAGACTAGTACTCTACCACTTGAGCCACATCGCCACTTTCAACTTTTTTTCTTTTTGCTTATGTGATGCTGAGGAATTGAATCCAGGACTTCATGCATTCAAGGCAATCACTCTACCACTGAGCCACCTTCCCAGCTCCTTACTTTACTTTTTTGCTCAGGCTTTATTTGGTATAAAGATCACCTACAATGTCATTACCCACACCTTTTTCATTTAAAAAATATGTATATTCTGTAGCAATGTTATTACCATTATAACCATAATTAGGAAGATAATGTAGGTTTATCTGTTCCATACATTGTGAAAGGTAATGAATGTGAAACTTACGGCATATCCTCAGATATGCCTGGTGGAAACCTGGATTTGTATTATGGGTCTACAGTTGATCAGTATTAAGTACTTGGGAAATTTGTTTGGCCTTGTTGTCTACTTCTGTTTTTAATAAAACACTTAATTCATTTCCTAACTGGAAGAACTATCATGAGGACTAAAATTACCCTAATGCAGGTGCAGTGCTTGGAATGGGGTCTGGACATTGTGTAGTAGGTCCCAAAGAAGTCAGCTTCCATCAACATAGGCACAGCCTTAAGAAAGATATACCCAACTGATGTTAATATGGGTGAAAATTTGTCTTTACAAAAAAAGGTCTTTTCTTCATATGAAACAATTAAAGTAATGTTGGGCTGTCCTGTGGCTTTTACTCTGAATGAGTTTTGCCTAAATTTTATTCTTACTCTATTAGTGGTAGCAGTAGCATTCTTTAGTGCTACCCTTCATGTTTCTAGTTCTGTGTTCCATTTGGAATATTATTGTAACTTAGTTTATAATCTTTGTTATCAGAATAAATAAACTACAACTGCTGAAGTTTTAAATAAAGAGACAATTTTAGGTGTGCATTATATTTATGTGCTTAATACTTTCCTGAAATTATTTCTTTTAGGTTATATATCCCAAACAAATTATTTTTATGTTTCTTATATAATTTATTATATGATTTCTTAGAGATCCATAAATAAAACATCTCAAAACAGGAAAAGAGTAGGTAAGAAGTCATAAAAATATTATTATGGTGTCTTAATGGCTAAGTGTCAAGAACATGTAACAAATCAGTTGGAAGATTGATTTGTTCTTTTTGCTATTCTCTCACCCTTCATTGTAGAAACCTTCTCACTATGAAGTGCCAAGTGTTCGGGACCTTTCAAACCTTGTCTCACTGACAGAAGTGATGGGATTAGGACATGTACTCCTATGACTAGCTCTTAGGAAGTTCACAATAAAGCAATACCAATACATCTAAAGAAACTTTTGTGAGTGGTGTGTATTGACTTCCTCAATTGCCAAAATTAAATTCATATGTCAAAACATCAAATTACTTACATTATAATATATGCAGTTCAACTGGCATCACTAACACATCTATAAATCAAGTGCAAACTAAAAGCTCTATATCAAAACCCAACATCTAAGGCAATGGTGGAAATACAAGATTATACACAATATATCTAATGGAGTGAGATATTTACACTCACAATGAGCAATGATAGCTGAATTTTTAACCAAGCTTGGAAAGTTCAGGTGTCTACTAACTATGTGATTAGAGATGCGGAGTTGACCTTGGTATCAAGATTGGAGGTAAATTTCAAAGGCAGCTAAGGTTGCTGCTGTATTGTAGCTCAATACAGTGTGATCCTGCCTGATAATGGTAAAGCACAGAGTAGAAGCTAAGCCAGTAAAATGTATAGGAAGGATTTTCCACTGAGAATAATTGCAGGGGGTGATCGTCACTTTTGTGTTGAAAATGTACAGCCCATCATTCTACTTTAAACTCTAGAGTATTTCTGATCTGAAGACAATTATAACAAACCTACGTGCTGTGATTGCTGAGCAGCTTAGGTGTGTATTACTGTAATATATGTAAAATCTTTATAGGTATGGAGTGCCCTGACCTTCACACTTCATTCTGTGTTGTGAAGTTTCATGGAGAAATGTTCATAATTATGCAATTCACACTCATCTAAATCTGAATCAGGCAACTGAGATAACACATTAGGATCATCACTCCAGTGACGTGGTTTGTGACCTATGAAATAAATAACATTATTTCACAATGTATATGTGTTTCTGAAAATTTATGCAATACCAAATACCAAATGTACAAAAGGGACAATTGTCCATCGCTTATATTATCAGAAGATAAGATACTCCTGAATTATACTTTCTTGCTAGAGGATCACAGGGTGACTGCTGATATTTGGTATCTTTTCATGTGCTCCTATACATTTGTGAATTTTCTTTGAGGAAGTGTTTTTCCATAGTTTGTTTTGAGGTGTTCAAAATATCAGTACTGTCACTAACCACAACCATGGAATAGACAAGATGACGGGATACCTGGCCAAAGAACTGAGAAATCACAGGAAGTGATGTGAAAGAAGACACCAGAGGACCTAAAGCCTCATTGCCAGGTTCCAGAACCCCAAATCCCACTTAACATGCTTTATATTCATTCTACTGCAGGGGAGGGGGAGTGAGTGGCTACAGGTAGGTCCACAAACTAAGGCATCAATCTAGCTTGTGATTACAACTATTAACTTAGGTATTGTTTGTATACATAGTGATAATTGAATCCCTTATTTTTAGGGAGCAGAAGGGAACAATTGTCATTATGCAATCACAACCACCATTAAAACAAAGAACCTCAGGGAAGTTAGGGAGTGAAGGGATGGTAGGGGGAAAACAATGGAGGGGCTAACAAAACTCAATAGGAAGTGTACTCATTACCTTGCTCATGTAACTGAAACCCTCTGTATAGTATCTTTACAATAAAAAATAAAAAAAGAAAAGAATCCGAAGGCTTGAAGGAAATTCAGTCCCTCACTTTTTTGAGTGTGTTTTTACTCATACATAACTTTTCTGTAAACTTCTAGTTGAGAGCATTACAGAAACAAATAATTTGCCGGGAAGTTCCAGTAAGATTGCGGAGGAGAAGCTGGAGGCTAAACAAGCTCTCACATAGAAAGCAGATTTGAAGTTTCAGTGAACAGTCCTAAGCCAGAGAATCACACCAAGTGTGCCATCACAGGACAAAGAGTTAGGCCATAGAGGGAAAATCCAGGGAAGGAGACAGATTGGAGCACTTGCCAGGAGATGCCGCTGCTGCAGCAGCTGTGTCAGGGGTGGCCATACCAACCATACCTGAAACAGAGAGAGTCCGGGAGAAGGAACCAGCAAGAACTGACAAGGAGCAGACATCTTCATCCTGTAGTTCGCAGACCAGAGATGACCCAGGAACCAAAACGCGGCTTGAGTAGAGGCCTAACGTCCTCACTTCCTCTCAGGGAGCAGAGGAGGGAAGGCCATCCCCCCCACCCCCAGTACCGGAGATCTCCATCTTGGATACTGACAAAGCTCGCTGGAGCTGCTAGCTACAATTCAGGCATTGGAAGAAAACTAGAGTCATTTAGCAGGTCACAAGAACCTAAAGTGACCTGCAGACTCAGCTCCAGCCAGGGAAAAGTCACTCAGCTCAAGCATCAGCCCCAGGAATGGCTTTCTTCACTGGGTTATCAGAGACAGAGGGTGCCCTTCTCTTTAGCAGCCTTGACAATCTATTGAAATTTAGTAAACATAAACCCAGAGAGTGGCTCCTGGCTGGGCTCAACTCTACCCAGAACCTAGCCTCATCACAGCATCTCCAAACTTCAGGAAATGCCATCTCCCTCTTTTGTGACACTCAAAGCAGATCTCCCTCTCATTGAACTAGCTTGGGAAGAGGATCACAAAATCCAGGGTAAAGCAGAGCATTTATCTGCCTGTGCAAACATATTGACTTGAGAAACCAACCAAGCCACAGGAAATTCAAACACCACAAGTAGACCAGAGAATCCAACAAGAGGCTGGTTATGGACACGAGGGAGATACAGGATTTTTCCCACCCCTCCCCAAAAAAATCAAAAAACTTTTTTTCATTTTTTTTGCACCTTCTATAATTTTTTTTTTACTCCTTCATAGCAGAGCACACACCAATAATCGTCCAACTCTTCAATGAAATTGAAAGAGAAAGATCACAAGCTAACACATTTTATGAAGCCATCATAACCCTCATCCCAAAACCAGGCAGGGACTCATCAAAGAAAGAAAACTATGAACCCATTTTTGATGAACATTGATGCAAAATTTCTCAACAAAATTTTGGCCAATCAACCCAACGATCAAACAGGATTCATTTCAGGGATGCAAAGCTGGTTCAATATACACAAATCAATTAATATTATTCATCACATCAACAGGAGCAAGGATAAGAACCACCTGGTTATCTCAATAGATGCAGAAAAAGCATTCAACAAGATCCAACACCCCTTTATGATGAAGGTTTTGGAAAAATTAGGAATCCATGGAACATTCCTCAATACAATAAAGGCTGTATATGACAAACCTACAGCCAACATTATATTTAATGATGAAAAACTGAAGCCATTTCCTGTTAACTCAGGAACAAGACAAGGATGCCCATTCTTTACACTTCTCTTCAATCTAGTATGAGAATGCATAGCTACAGCAATAAGACAAGATCCAAACATAAAGGGGATCCAAATAGGGAAAGAAGAAATAAAACTCTCCTCTTTGCAGATGACATGATCTTGTATTTAAAGAATCCCATAGACTCCACTCCCAAATTATTCAAGTTGATTCAAAACTTTGGCAAAGTAGCAGGGTATAAAATTAACCCTCCAAAATCAATGGTTTTTCTTTATGCAAACAATGAGAAAGGTGTGGCTGAAATTAGGAAAGCAACTCCATTTGTAATAGCCCCACAAAAAATAAAATACCTAGGAATTAACATAACCAAAGAAGTGAAGGAACTCTATGATCTAAACTTTAAAAACTTGAAAAAGGAAATCAAAACAGAACATAGAAAATGGCAAAACCTCCCCTGCTCCAGTATTGAAAAGATTAAGATTGTGAAAATGACAATACTTCCCAAGGCTATCTACAAATTCAACGCAATACCTATCAAAATTCCAACATCGTTCTTCAAGGAAATAGAAGAGGCAATCCAAAAATTCATATGGAACAATAAAAGACCCCGAATACCAAAAACGCTCATCAACAGAAAGAACGCTGCTGGAGGAATATCAATACCAAATTTGAGACTCTACTATGAAGCCATAGTAAACAAAACAGCTTGGTACTGGCACAAGAACAGACCTGAGGACCAATAGAATAGAATTGAAAAGCCAGAAATGAACCTACAGACCTATAGCCATCTAATCTTTGATAAGGGATGTAAAAAAATTGAACGGAAGAAAGACAGCCTCTTCAGTAAATGCTGCGGGAAAAATTGGTTAACTACTTGTAGAAATCTAAAGATAGATCTTATATATCACCCTGCACCAGAATCAACTCCAAATGGATCAAAGTCCTCAGAGTCAAAGCAGACACTCTGAAAACATTACAGGATGGAATAGGAGAAAACCTAGGTCTCCTTGGCCCAGGCCCGAATTTTCTTAATAGAGTCATGGAAACACAACAAATCAAAGAAAGGTTGGACAAATAGGATTGCATGAACTTGCAGAGCTTCTGCATGGCAAAGGACATAGCTAGGTAGATCAATATAAAGTCCACGGATTGGGAGAAGATCTTCACCTACCATAAAACAGACAAGGGTCTCATATCTAAAATATACTTAGAACTCAAAAAATTAAATCTGCCAACAACAAATCCTCAATGAAACAACTGCCCTATAAATAAGTGGGCTAATGACTTAAAGAGAAACTTCTCTGAAGAAGAAAGAAGGATGGCCAATAGACACATGAAGAAATGCTCAACCTCCCTAGACATAAAAGAAATGCAAATCAAAACAACATTAAGATACTACTTCACCCCAGTTAGAATGGCAAAAATCAAGAACTCTAATAACAACAGATGCTGGAGGAGATGTGGAGAGATGGGAAACTTACTTCATTGTTGGTTGGAGTGTAAACTTGTTCAACCACTTTGGAAAGTAGTATGGAGGTTCCTCAGAAGACTCCACATAAAGTTCCCCTATGACCTAGCAATCCCACTTTTGAACATGTACCCAAATATTTACAAACAAGACCACACTAAAGCTACCAGCACAAATATGTTTATTGCAGCATTATTTACCATAGCTAAGATATGGAACCAACCCAAATGCCCCTCAGTAGATGAATGGATCAAGAAAATGTGGTATATATACACAATGGAATTCTATGCCTCCATCAAAAAGAATGACATTGCCCCATTTGTTAGGAAATGGAAAGATTTGGAAACAATTATATTAAGTGAAGAAAGCCAAACTCAAATGAACAGAGGTCCCATGGTTTCCCTTATTTCCAAAATCTAGTATATGTATGAGTCAAGCAGAACAGGTCAGATAAGGTGATGTTAGGAAAATGAACCCTAAGATATGTATTTAAAAGTTTTTTTTTTCTTTCATGCATTTGTTTCTAATGCATTTATAAGATTATTTTTCTGTTGCTTTTTATGTTCCTCCCCCACATTATGAATCCCACTTTCACTGTATTTGATGTCAGTATAAATTGTGGAGGGGGAAAGGGAAAAAATAGTTGTTTAAATAAAGATACAGAAGATGGTGGAGGAGAAGCTGGAATCTGAACAAGCTCTCGCATAGAAAGCAGTTTTAGAGTTCCAGTGAACAATCCTAAGCCAGAGAAACACACCAAGTGTGCCATCACAGGACAGAGAGTTAGACAAGAGAGGGGAAGCCAAGACAAGGAGACACATCTGAGCACCTGCCAGCAGCCGCCGCCCCGGCGGCAGGGTCGCGGCAGCGCCAGGATCGCCGCGGAGACTGTAGCCACGGCCATACCTGAGTGCTCACACAGAGAGTCCGAGATGAAGGAGCCAGACGCAGCGGGCGAGCAGATTCTACTCAACACCAGCAAGAACCAACAAGGAGCGGACATCTTCATCCTGCAGTTTGCAGACCAGAGACGACCCAGGACCCAAGACTCGGGGTGAGTACAAGCCCGACGTCCTCACTCCTTCTCAGCGAGCAGAGGAGGGAAGGCCACCGCTCCCCCCCCCCCCCCCCCCCCCGCAGCACCGGTGATCTCCATCTTGGATACGGACAAAGCTCGGAGGAGCTGCTAGCTCCAACTCAGGCCTTGGAATAAAACGAGTCATTTAGCAGGTCACAAGAACTTAACGTGAAGTGACCTGCCAGAGTCAGCTCCATCCAAGGAAAAGTCACCCAGCTCAGGCACCAGCCATTGGAGTTGCTTTCCTCACTGTGTAACTAAAGCCAGAGGCTGCCCCTCCCTCTAGCAGCCTCCACAATCAATTGAAAAACAGAAAACCTGAGAATGGCTCCAGGCTGGGCTCTGTGAGTTTTTCACAAAATAGCCCCAGGGAAAAGCTACTGTTTGTTGAAAGGCCTCAACTCTACCAGAACTTAGCCTCATCACCCCTCTTTTGTGATTCTCAAAGCAGATCACCCTCCCATTAAACTAACCTGGGAGGGGGATCTCAAAACATTGGGTAAAGCAGAGCATTTTTCTGCCTGTTCGAAAAAAATGACTTAAGAAACCAATCAAGCTACACGACCTCAAGCTGACCAGAGACTCCAACAAGAGGCTGGTTACAGACAAAAGGGAGATACAGGATTCTTCCCACCCCTCCAAAAAAATATTTAAAAAAATCAAAGAACTTTTTTTTTCTTCTTCTTCTTCTCTTTTTTCTTTTTCTTTTTTTTTGGTACCTTATATATATATATAAATTTTTTTTTCCTTTTCTAAAACTTTTGTTAATCTTTAATTTTTTCCTTTTTTGAAAAAATAATTGTTTTCCAGCTATTTTTTTCCCTCTTATAATTTTTATTTTAGGAATACATGAATGTGCGTTTTCCTTTCTTTTCTTGTCTTCTTTCTCTTTTTCTTTCTTTCTTAATTAACTTTTTGTTTTTTGTCTAGCTCTACTGAACCTCTGATCTTTTTTCTCCCTTTCTTATCTTTTTCACCTTTTCCTCTCTTTTGTTCTTCTGTATGTGACTTAACTTTTGTCCTGCACATCCTCAGATAAACCCATAGATAACTAGTAGACCCTATCACCCATTGTGTACACACTTAATCCACAAATTTATTACTCATTCCAAAACCTCTGAGACTTAAATTTCTTAATAGCAGTACTACCTCTTTATACCTATAAAATATTTTAAGCATTTTTTTAAGTTTTTCACATCTCCTCTATCTCCCTCCTGTTTTCTCAATATATTCACATTCCTATCTAAATAGGTGGTCTTTCAATCTCCATATCTATATTAATTTGTACGATTCTATTTTTTTCTGGTCTCTTTTCATTTCATTTCCCTTTCTTCTTTTTCTCTCTCTCTCTACTTGCATCCTACCCAACCTATTTCCTCTATTGAGATTAGGACATACTTAACTCTCCCTGTGCCTCCCCATACCAATCTATTCCTATTTTTTACCCACATCTCTCCCTAACCCTAAAAATTTCTGGTTTTCCAAATTCTTCTCTGCTGTTCGAAGCCCATTAACATATAGTTGTTTGATGTTGAATAGATGTATCTGTTGAACGAGATTGTATCTGTAGTCTATTGACTGTATAAATGCAAACGTTGGTCGATGGTTGCCTTAAGATAGTGTTCTAGCACAAAACTGGTACTATTTTCATCTCAAATGGGCAGAGTAAGCCAGAAAAACACAAGAAAAATGACAAATCCGGGTATCTCAATTCCCAATTTTGATAATCAGGGGTCAGAACAGATAATGAACAATCCAGAGGAGAGTTCCCAAATAGCTCTACAAACATTGGTGGCAAACATGATAAATGAGAAGTTTGACAACTTACAAAGGACTCTGTATGAGCGTGATAGGGAGAGAGAGGAGGCATCCCAAAAATTTATACAGGAATATCATAAGCGTGAGGAAGCTACTCAAAAACTGATACAGGATTTGCGTGAACAACTTGAGAATACTCAAAGAGAAAGGGAAGAATGGCGCAAGCAGGCTGAGAACACTCAAAGAGAACTGCAGGAATCCCACGAACTTGAGGAAGCTAATCAAAGAGTAATTCAGGAATTGAGAGACCAGATAGAAAATACACAAAAATCACTAAAGGCATTCATGGAATCCATCAACAAAGAGCTGAAGGAAGTCAGGGAGACCACAAAGGGAATGCTGAATGGAACCCAACAGAAGGAATGGGAGTCCAAAGAAACCATAACCAATCAACTAAGTGATTTGAGAACAAACACTGAACACCAAATTAAGGAAGTAAAGAAATTCATACAAGACCTAAAACAGAGCTTCAACAAAGAACTTGAAGCCATCAAAGCTGACCAATTAGAAGGAAAAGAGATAAAAAAACAAAGTAGAGAGTCTTGACAGCAGATTAGACCATGCAGAAAATCGAATCTCAGGGATTGAAGACAGCCTAGATATTATAGAGAAGGAACATACAACCATATAAGACAAGTCCAAGAAATATGATAGATCTATCCAACACCTGGAAGACACCATCAGAATGGCTAATCTAAGGATAATGGGTGAAGAGGAGCACCTAGAAACAGAAGTTAATGGTCTAGGAAATTTGTTTAACAAGATCCTAGCAGAGAACTTCCCAAACATACAAAAAGATAGGCCTATTCACATACAAGAAGCTTTTAGAACCCCAAATAGACCAGACCAGAATAGGACATCCCACCGTCACATTATAATCCACACAGGATCAACTCAGACCAAGGAAAAGATCCTTAAAGCTGTCAAGGAGAAAAGGATAATCACCTATAATGGGAAACCAATTAGAATCACCTCAGATTTCTCAGCAGAGACAATCAAAGCAAGAAGAGCCTAGAATGATGTATGCCATGCCCTAAAAACAAACAACTGTCAACCAAGAATACTGTACCCAGCTAAACTCTCCTTCATAACTGAAGGCCAAATAAAAACCTTCCATAGCAAATAAAAATTGAAACAATACATCTCCACCAAACCAGCCCTACAAAAGATTCTTAAAGATGTCCTACACATAGAAAACCAACAAGACTGCAACAAAGGCCAAGAAAATGCACACAAACGGAGAATCCAAGAACCATAGGAAGAACCCAGTTTTCGCAGCCCCCAAGAAGGTGGATAACATGGCAGGAACTCCCAAATACCTCTCAGTCCTATCTCTTAACGTTAATGGACTGAACTCTCCAATTAAGGGACATAGATTCTCTAGTTGGATAAAAAAACAGGACCCTTCTATCTACTGCCTTCAGGAGTCACATCCTGCCCGTAAAAACAAACACATTTTCAAAGTTAAAGGCTGGAACAAAATCTCCCAAGTAAACAGACCCCACAAACAGGCAGGAGTTGCAATCCTAATATCAGATAAAATAGACTTCAAATTAAAATTCGTGAGAAGAGATAAAGAAGGTCGCTACATACTAATTAAAGGATCTCTCCTTCAGGAGGATATTACAATTCTAAATATCTATTCGCCAAAAAATAGAGCACCCAAATTTATCAAAGAAACACTACGTTCCTTCAATCGCATATAGATCAAAAGACATTAATTGTTGGGGATTTTAACACACCACTCTCCCCACTAGATAGATCAACTCGGCAAAAACTCAACATAGAAACGGCAGATCTAAACAGCTGCATAGATCAAGTAGACTTAACAGACATCTACTGAACATTTCACCCAGCAGCATCAGAATACACGTTTTTCTCAGCAGCACATGGAACATTTCCTAAAATAGACCACATTTGAGGCTTCAAAGCAAACTTGTCTAAATTCAGAAACAGTGAAGTTATACCTTGCATTCTCTCTGACCACAAGGGAATAAAATTAGAACTCAACACCAAAAGCCACCAAAGAAAGTCCGGTATCACATGGAGGCTAAACAACACACTGCTGAATCAAGAGTGGGTCATGGAAGAGATTAGAAAGGAAATTCAAATGTTCATGCTATTCAACAAAAATGAACACACAAATTACCAGCTCCTCTGGGACACAGCAAAGGCAGTACTCAGAGGCAAGTTTATAGCTCTGAGCTCCTACATCAACAAATTGGAGAGATCTGAAACTAGCAATTTAATGACACATCTAAACCTCCTTGAAAAAGAGCAGCAAGATAAACCCCAATCCTGTAGACAGAAAGAAATAATCAAAATTAAATCAGAATTAAATGAATTAGAATCCAAAAAAACTATAGAAAGAATCAACAAAACAAAGAGTTGGTTCTTCAAAAAACTTAACAAAATTGACAGACCCTTAGCAAATCTTATGAGAAAAAGAAGAGAACACACCCAAATTAACAAACTCAGAGATGAGAATGAAAACATCACCACAGAAATAACCAGATTTAGAACATTATAAGAGAATACTTCTCAAAACTTTATGTTAATAAGTTTGAGAACTTGACAGAAATGGACCTTTTCCTAGCAAATATTGACATGCCAAAACTAAACCAAGATGAGTTAAGCCACCTTAACAGGCCCATATCAAGCATTGAAATAGAAACAGCAATAAGAGACCTCACACCTAAGAAAAGTCCAGGTCCGGATGGTTTTACAGCGGAATTTTACAAGGCCTTCAAAGCAGAGCTCACAACAATACTCCTCCAACTCTTCAATGAAATTGAAAGAGAAAGCTCACTACCGAACACATTCTATGAAGCCGTCATAACCCTCATCCCAAAATCAGGCAGGGACTCATCAAAGAAAGAGAACTATAGACCCATTTCTTTGATGAACATTGATGCAATACTTCTCAACAAAATTTTGGCCAATCGACTTCAACAATTCATGCAAAAAATCATACACCATGGTCAAAGAGGATTCATTTCAGGGATGCAAAGCTGGTTCAATATACGCAAATCCATTAATATTATTCATCACATCAACAGGAGCAAGAATAAGAACCACATGGTTATCTCAATAGATGCAGAATAAGCATTCGACAAGATCCAACACCCCTTTATGATGAAGGTATTGGAAAAATTAGGAATCCATGGAACATTCCTCAATACAATGAAGGCTGTATATGACAAACATACAGCCAGAATTATACTCAATGGTGAAAAACTAAAGCCATTTCCTCTTAACTCAGGAACAAGACAAGGATGCCCACTCTCTCCACTTCTCTTCAATCTAGTATTAGAATGCCTAGATACAGCAATAAGACAAGATGCAAACATAAAGGAGATCCAAATAGGGAAAGAATTAATAAAACTCTCCCTCTTTGCAGATGACATGATCTTATATTTAAAGAATCCCATAGACTGCACTCCCAAATTACTCAAGCTGATTCAAAACTTTGGCAAAATAGCAGGTTATAAAATTAACCCCAAAAAATCAATGGCTTTTCTATATGCCAACAATGAGAAAAGTGTGGCTGAAATTAGGAAAGCAACTCCATTTGTAATAGCCCCACAAAAAATAAAATACCTAGGAATTAATTTATCTAAAGAAGTGAAGGACCTCTCTGATGAAAACTTTAAAATCTTAAAAAAGGAAATCACCCCAGAACTTTAAAAATGGCAAAACCTGCCATGCTCCTTGATTGGAAAGATTAACATCGGGAAAATGGCAATAATTCCCAAGGCTATCTACAAATTCAACGCAATACCTATCAAAATTCCACCCTCATTCTTCAAGGAAATAGAAGAGGCAATCCAAAAATTCATATGGAACAATAAAAGACCCCGAATACCAAAAACACTCCTCAATGGAAAGAACACTGCTGGAGGAATATCAATATCAAATTTCAAACTCTACTATAAAGCCATAGTAATCAAAACAGCTTGGTATTGGCATAAGAACAGACCTCAGGATCAATGGAATAGAATTGAAAACCCAGAAATGAACCTACAGACTTATAGCCATCTAATCTTTGATAAGTGAGCTAAAACAATAGAATGGAAGAAAAACAACCTCTTCATTAAATGGTGCTGGCAAAATTGGTTAACTACATGTAGAAAACTCCAGCTAGATCCTTATATATCACCCTGCACCAGAATCAACTCCAAATGGATCAAAGACCTCAGAGTCAAAACAGACACTCTGAAAACATTACAGGATGGAATAGGAGAAACCCTAGGTCTCCTTGGCTCAGGCCGAAATTTTCTGAATAGAGACCCAGAAACACAACAAATCAAAGAAAGGTTGGACAAATGGGATTGCATAAAGTTGCAGAGCTTCTGCAGGGCAAATGACATAGCTAGCAAGATCAATGGAAAGCCCACAGATTGGGAGAAGATCTTTACTAGCCATACAACGGACAAGGGTCTCATATCTAAAATATACTTGGAACTCAAAAAATTTAACCACCCAACAACAAATCCTCAAAGAAACAACTGCCCAATAAATAAGTGGGTGAAAAACTTAAAGAGAAACTTCTCTCAAGAAGAAAGTAGGATGACCAATAGACACATGAAGAAATGTTCAAAATCCCTAGCCATAAAAGAAATGCAAATCAAAACAACATTGAGATATCACCTCACTCCAGTTAGAAGGGCAAAAATCAAGGACTCTAACAACAACAGATGCTGGAGGGGATGTGGACAGAAAGGAACCTTACTTCATTGTTAGTGGGAATGTAAACTTGTTCAACCACTTTGGAAAGCAGTATGGAGGTTCCTCAAAAGACTTCACATAGAATTCCCCTATGACCCAGCAATCCCACTTTTGGGCATTTACCGAAATGTTTACAAACAAGACCACACTAAAGCTACCAGCACAACTATGTTTATTGCAGCATTGTTTACCATAGCTAAGATATGGAACCAACCCAGATGCCCCTCAGTAGATGAATGAATCAAGACAATGTGGTTTATATACACAATGGAATTCTATGCCTCCATCAGAAAGAATGACATTGCCCCATTTGTTAGGAAATGGAAAAACTTGGAAAAAATTATATTAAGTGAATTAAGCCAGGCCCAAAGAAACATAGGTCCAATGGTTTCCCTTATTTGTAGTATCTAGCATATGTATGAGTCAAGCGGAAAAGGTCAGATAATGTGATGTAAGGAAAATGAAACCTTAGATGTGTATTTTAATGTTTTTTTCTATCATGCATATGTTTCTAAAGCATTTATAAGATTATCTCTTTGTTGCTTTGTATGTCCATCCCCCACAGTATAACCCCTGCTTTCAATATATTTGATGTCAGTATAACTTGTGGAGGAGATGGCTTAAAACCAGTTGTTTAAGGATACAGGTGGATCTGTTGCAACAATGAGAAGTACAAGTTGTCATGTCCAAAACTAGCTTTACAACGTCGGTGCGGGGGGTGGGGGGTGGGGAAGGAGAAGGATTGGGATTGGACTAAAAGTTGGTTATAAGCCATCTAAATTGATGACTGGCCATGTTGCTACATGTCTACCATCCCAACTACAGAGGACCAGGCCTGGAGGAGCATATCTGTCACATCTATGCGGACCTCGATCCAGCCCAGTCAGAGCATATATTGAGTCTCTGTTTCATAAATGCCCAAGACAGAAAGTTGGCTCATCAGAGCCAGATTGAAGAAACAAGCAGGGGTCATGGTGCCCCCAGGGGGGGTCCCTCGGTAGGGATGATTTGGGGATGGCCACTCACCTGTGCTGCTGGGAGAAGCTGCTGTAGGCTGCTCCAGGTGGGGCGACAAGTGATGGCAGTGGGATTGTGGACAAATAGGCCCAAAGTAGAGAACCAGGTCCAGGGATCAGGTTGGGGCTTTAATTGGGCTGGCAGCATGACATTGCCTGATATTTGAAATCTCGAAACTTAGGAAAGGGGGAAAGCTGCTGGGGCGAAGGCAGGCTTCTCCATTTCCCACTTGTCGCCTTGAGTCTCTTCCTCACTACTCAAACACCTCACCTTCCTCAACTGCTGTTAGTGGTGTAAACTAACAGTGGGAATCCCGGTGCTACTAGGCAACATTGAATGTGGGCGTGGCTATCATTCTTGTATCCCATTGGTGAGAAAGAACCATGAAAAAATGGGGGTATGGCCGGAATCCTGTGATGCAAGCAGCATGGGCAGAGTCAAGAAGTTAGCATCTCCCCAGCCCTTTTCCCAGGGAACAATGTCAATTCAGTTGGAGACAAGAGGGTGACCAGCTTTAACCGGATGGCTGCACAGATTATTGTGTATGTCTGTTTGTTGCCAGTCCTGGACCTTGAACTCAGGATCTGGGCACAGTCTGTGAGCTACTTTTGCTCAAGGCTGGCCCTCCAAACTAGAGCCACAGCACTTCTGGCTTTGTTGTCACTGAAGTTGGAAAGGGGTCTCAAGGACTTTCCTGCCTAGGATGACTTCAACCATGATTCTCCAATCACAGCCTTGTAAGTATCAACGAGGACTGCTGAGAGCCACTGGTGCTTGCTTAATCACTGGTCTTGCTGATGTTCTTGGACAAACAGGTTAGTTCCCTATCCTTGGGTTTAAGTGTTGGGAGCTGTAGCCCACAGTTCGAATCCTGGTCCTGCCACCTCCAAATGGCAGAAGATCCAAAAAACTTACTCCTATCCATATGATTAACAACAGAATGTGATGTGTGTCATCATTGAATGAGCAGTTCTTGAATGATTCCAATATAAAATTATACACAATTATATTATAGGACACTGATCTATGTTAGTTAATATTTTATTGAGCATTTAAACAATCACATTAATAAAATGGAGGCATAATGAAATAACTAAGAATTGGGTCTCACATACTATAAAGGAGCCATTTTTTTGCCAGTACTGGTTTTGGAACTCATGGTCTTGGTAACTCTGATGCACTTTGTGGGAAAGGAAAGCTGGTTTCCTTGAAGTCAAGAAATTCAAGTCTGTTCCTTAGGCCTGAAATAGATCCCCACCACTAAAAAACATCCTATTCATGTACAATTTACATATATGATTTATATTTATAAAGATATGTTGACTATATTTCATTCAGTGCAGTTATTTAATTTTTTATTTTATTCATGCATTGCATTGAACATTTATTTTATTGACTATTATGTCACATAAAACATTGATTACATGGGCCTGGGAAGGTAGCTCAGTGGTAGAACTTTTGTCTTGCATGTATGAGGCCCTGGGTTCGATTCCTCATAAGCAAAAAGAAAAAAGGCAGAAGTGGCACTCTGGCTCAAGTGGTAGAGTGCTAGCCTTGAGCTGAAGAGCTGAAGGACAGCGCCCAGGCCCAGAATTCAAGCTCCAGGACCAAACCCCCCCACACACAAAAAGCATTTATTACATTAATTACATAGGATATATGTCTGCATATGTATTCCACTTCATACCTGACACCCAGGACTTTCACAGAAAGGGAAAATATGTGTCACCCTCAGCTTCTTACTCCACAATTCATTTTTTTCGCAGTGTTGGCATCTGAACTCATGGCCTACAAGCCGACAAGGCCCAATTCACGAATGGGTGAGTGTCAGCACTCCATCCTGGGGCAAATTGAGCTGACAGGCTTTTCCCAGGACCTGATATCAAGCCCCAGGAGTTAACAAAATAATAATATTGATATGAAGATGACAGTACATTAATAAATATATATCTTTATCGAGTGTAAGAGATATCTATATATTATTCAGTTATATAGATTACATTCCTACCAATTCTTGGGTTTTAATTATGCATCCATGTAATTAATATTATTGTTTTCATCCTTAATGAAATGAGTGTCCTGAAATTATTGTGTTCCTGTAAGTAATAAAATTCTTTTAATGCTTCATAAATATTAAATAAAGTCTATCAGCCTCTTGAAATGGTGCTGTCTAATTTTATAGGAGCATCATTCACGATCAACTCATTCAACCGTGACATTGAAAACATTCCATTGTTATTCCTATGGATGGGGGACCATTTTCTTAGTATCTCCTGCCATTGGTTGGAGTAAGGACGGGTACTCGAAATCAGGGACGATGTTGCCACATAGGCCTATGGCCTCCCCAATAGCCTGGCAGCTTTCACCAATGCAAGATGAAGTACCATTTGCAACAGTGCCATTCAGACCCACATTTTTTCTGTGCATTGCTTTCCCTGCAAGGCCTGGGGGTCTAGGATCCCAGGAGCAGCTATAGGTCTAGTGGCTGCACCCCAGCCTAGGTTGATCAAAGCTGAGCAGAGTTGCTACAACCTGAGTTCAAGCCCCATATTGAGAAAAGTAAAAATTTAAAAAAAAAGCTCCTTGGCTTGCAATTCATGCCGTTTACTCTTCTAGGCTTTGTATTTGAACTCAGGATGTGGGTAAATCTGGAGCAATGTGGATGAAGGGGAAGATCACCGTACTTGAAGATGAGAAAGTCAGGCCTGTTCACTAGTCCTGAATTCAAACCCAAGCTCTGGAAAACATACTAATTATATACATTGTAAAGATAGGATTTATAATTACCTGTAGATGTTCAGTCCATAGATGTTTGGTGTGGTTGTTCTTTGTATTTTTTGTTTTATTCATTTATTTACCATTGATTGTCCTGTGATGAAACCCATTCTGTTTATTTCATTGATGACATCCTGTCACAGAGCATCTAGATTTGTAGAAATGTTCTCCACCATGACAGGATTCTCAGGATCACACAGGATATTCAGAAAAAAGGAAAACAAGTTTCACACTTGTCTTCTTACTCCACGATCCACTTGTTGGTAGTGGTGGGATCTGAACTCAGGGCCTAGTAGGACCAATTGGCCAATAAGTCAAGGTTAACACACCAACCTGTGAGCATCTTAGGAGCTAAGCCAGTCCCAGGATCTGACATTGATCCCCAAGGTGGTAGACTATAGTCATAAATTCATAATTTAAACATACAATCTATATTGACATACATCAGTCAAGAGCATATTGTGTTTAGTGAACTTCTCCTTATTTTGTATCTACATCATGGAGGTATTGTGTATTTTACTAAGTATGGTGACAGGGATAACTGTGCTGACATGAATGACAAAAGGTTCCCATGGTTATAGGGTTGTATATGAATTCCCCTTCTTAGTTGATACTCAGGACTTTCACAGGAGAAGAAAACATGTGCAACAACTGGCTTCTGACATCAGGATAACTCTTTTGTCAGTGCTAGGATTTTAACTCAGGTGTGGGTAGCTCTGTTGCACTGCACTGTGCACTACTAATGTAATTGTTACTTTACAACATTCCATTCATATGGATTTATATTGGAATGCTTTTCTTTGGATCTCCCGCCCTTGATAGTTGGCAGTCCTGGGATTCACATGCCGGGCCTAGGTTGCTGGTTTTGGGTATGGCTTCCCTGATAGCCCACCAAAGTTCAACAGTGCAAGGTCATGTACACTTTACGGTCCCTGATATTTAGACCCAGGATGGTTGTAAAGGAAAAAATGTAAAACCGCCTTCTGGAACTTCCCAGTTTTATCCTTCTCCCTTTTTTTCCTGGCACTATTTTTTTCTTTCTTTTTTTTCGGTTTGGGGCCAGAACTCTGGGTCTGGGTGCTGTCCCCCAACTCTTCAGCTCAAGGCTATCTCTCTATCACTTGAGCCATAACACTACTTCCTGCTTTTTTCTGCTTATGTTGTGCTGAGGAATGGAACCCAGGGTCTTATGCATGCAAGGCAAGCAATCTATAACTAAGCCACCTTCCCAGCGCTTCTCCGTTTTTGTTTTTTTTTTTTGCCAGTCCCAAGATTTGAACTCGGGTCCTAGGATCTCAGGATGGACTGGGGGTCCAGATGCTGCACCCCAGCCTAGGATGATCGAAGCTGAGGCAGAGTTGCCATGAACTGAGTTCAAGCCCTAATCCTGGCCAAAAGAAATTAAGGGCCTTGCTTGGAATTTTGATCATTTTTCTGGCAGGTCTGGGATTTGAATTCAGGGTCTAGGTAACTCTGTGGCACTGTGGGGCAGAGGAAGCTCACCGTCATTGAAGACAAGAATTTCAGCCCAGTTTCCAGGGACCAAATTCAGCCCCAGCACTGATAAAAATAATATTCATATATGAGATCTATATACATATGACATTTATTAACCTTATGTTTTATTTTAGTTCATTACATATATACCATTTATTATATTTATTACATATTATCACATGGATATATTTGCATGTGGATTATACATCATACTAAGACCCAGGACTTTCACAGAGAAGGAAAAAGTATGTGTCAAAATTGGCTTCTGACTCCACATATAAAATTGTGGCCATGCTGGGATTTGAACTCACAGCCCACAATGCCGAACTTATGAACGGGTCAGTTGTAGAACAAAAGCCTTTGGCAAACTGAGCTACCAGCCAGTTCTGAGAACCTGGGAACAAGCTATAATTGTGACTGATATATATAGATATGGATGTAGATGTAGGTATAGATATAGATGGTTAGATAAATAGATAGATGTGTAGTTTGCAATACATATAAGAGAGAGACAATGTGAGGATATTAAATTATATATATTGTGAATTATTATTAAATTATGCCTCCATTTAATTAAGTATAATGGTTGAATATTTATTAAAGCATTAATGTAAAAGTAGTCAGTATTCTTTAATTGGGATAATCATACCATGGTGCTAGAATGGAAGACATAATCCACTACTTTTTTATATATCAATATGAATGGAATGTTGTAAAGTAACAATTACATTAGTAGTGTATGACTACATTATAAAATTTTACACAATAATTATAGTACAATGACTAATTTGCAATTAATATTTGTTATGTATTCAACCATAATACTTAAATAAAGTAAGGGATAATTTATCAATAATTGGTAGTAGTGTATATATAATTAAATAATATACATGAACTAACTGCAAATTTAATTGTTATTTTTATAACATTCCATTAAGCATTCACATGAATAAGAAAGCTTTTCTCAAGATCTCCCTCCATGTGTAGGTGGGAGTCCTGGCATTTGAACTCAAGGCCTGGGTAGTTTACTTCGAAATGCAAACCATTAGAATGACACTGTGAAGATTTCATTTTGTCACAATGAACAAAAAAGAACAAGAAGAAAAGAAAGCCAGGGGTCAGAGGTTCCTGCCTATAATCCTAGTTCTTCAGGAGTCTGAGCGGTAGAGAATGCCAGTTTGAATTCAGCCAGGACAGGAAAGTCTACAGCACTCTTACTTCTGAGGGATCACAGGAATAAAAGATCACCATGAATGGGGTTGTGACTAAAGGGCAGAGGACTACCCATGAGCAAAATGAGCTCAGAGACAGTGCTTAGGCTCAAAATACAACCCCAGGACCTGCCAAAAAAAAACCAAAACACAAGTAACTCCATGTCTCCCCTTGTATGTATGCATGCATTTCTATCTGTGAATGTCCAGAGTCCCTATGATGAAAGGCACCCAGCTAGGAAATGTGCTTTAAATAGAATGATTTCATAGCACAGAGAGTGTTTACAAGACAGTGCATGTTCTGGGGCTCTCCTCACTGTTCTCAGAGGAGCCTGAGGTTTTCTCCACACCCCAGGCTGCTGGAGAAAATCTGCTTCATTGTTGGAACAGGCAGACAAAAAGCCTCACTCCTGTACAGCTGTGTAACAAAAAACTCCATCTAGGACAATTAGTGAGGAGGAGTGTGGGCAGGCTCTGAAGGCTAGGAGAAAAATTCCTCTTTGTACCCCAAGCTATCACTCTCCCCAGTGCTTTGTTTTGCCAGGAAGCCTTCATTTGTGCTACCTCCCGTGGCAGGCCAACTTCCCTGTACTTATCCTGTCTTTGTTATACGATGATCCAGTGTTGAAATAACCTACTACAATTAATTCAACGGTCCTTCTGGCAGACAATAAGGGAGCTGAACCTAATACAATGATTCATTATTGGCAACAGTGCCTTCCTAGATTTCTGGAAGCTTGCTAAATCCAAGCATATGTCTAATATCACAATGCTTCCTGTTATTTAGGGCTGTTGAAGCTCATCAGGTTTTGAAACATTTTACCTCTTCTAAATGGGCCCTGGGTGGCTAGGTTTTGGGGTTAAACACGGGGCCTGGATGCTGACCATGAGCTCAGAATTTTACCATTTGGTATCACAGCTTCAATTCTGGTATCTGTGTGTGTGTGTGTGTGTGTGTGTGTGTGTGTGTGTGCGCGCGCGCGCGCACGTGCGCGTGTGTGTGTGCATGTGTGTGTGTGCATACACTTGTCCTGGAGTTTGAACTCAGGACCTGAACATTGTACCTGAGTTTCTCCTGTGCAAGGATAGCACTCTACCACTTGAGCCACACAGCTACTTCAGGCTTTTTTCTAGTGATGTTTTACTAAGGAATCAAACCCAGGGATTCATACCTGCAAAACACTCTACCCCTAAGTCACAGTCCCAGCACTGCACTTCAGGTTTCTTTCTTTCTTTTCTTGAAAGTTGGAGGAATTGAAGTCTAGGCCTGGGAGCTATCCTTGAGCTCTTCAGTTAAAGCCAAGCACCCTACCACTTGAGCTACAGCACCCCTGCAGGATTTTGGTAGTTCACTGGAGAGAAGCATCTCAAGGAATTTCCTCCCAGTCTGGCTTTGGACTGTGATCCTCAGCTCTCAGGCTCTTGAGTGGCTAGGATGACAGGTGCAAGTCACCAGCGCCCAGCTTCTACTTCAAATTTCTAAGTGGTGAATAGGAGACAATAGACTTATGGGACCTTTTGTGTCTGGGAGAGTTTGGAACGGAGATCATCATATCTAAGCTTCCTGAGTAGGAAGGATGACAAACCTGAGCTACAGATACCTAGACTGCAACACTCTGTTGCAAGGCGGTTGTTGGCTCCACGTGGTAAGGTGCTAGCCATGAACCCAACAGAGAATGGTCAGTGGCTAAGCCTTAAGTTCTAGGTTAATGACTGAGAAAAATAAACCAAAACAATTATCTGCAGGAGACAACTCACTAGAGTTAGGTACATACATAATTTTGACCCTGACATGGGGACATATCTGAGCCTCAAGTTTCTCATCTACACAATCATCTTACTTGTGGAGCTCTTATAAGAAACAGATGAAAAAATGCACCCTGTGAAGGACTCAGCACACAACACCTCGTGAAGGACTCATCACATAGCTGTATCCCACACACTGTCATTAGAATTAGGGTGTTTTCATCAGTATTATCATTCTTGCAGAAACACATCCCAAGCCACACAAAGTTCACATCTAGTGCTTTAGAGGGATGGCTTTTTTGGGGGGAGGTGGAGTGAGACACGGGGATTGCACTGAAAGGTTGGGGGTACTGTCCTAAGATAGTTTGCTCAAGGTTAGACCTCTACCACTTTGAGCCACAGCTCAGAGTTTCAGAGACTTCCTGCCAGAGCGGGTTTTAAACCCACCAGTGTCAGATCTTAGCCTCCAAGTATATTGGATGCCAGGGATGAGCAAGCCAGCAGCATCTGGTTCTGTGGAGCTGGTTTGCAGCAGTTTACCTCTGGCTAAGTCAGGTTAGATGGCAGCTGTCAGCACCAGACTCAAGGCTTGCTCTGTGATGAGGTATTTGGAGTGCTATCCTTATATAGTTGCAGTCAGACATTCCATCTTTTTTTGGTACCATTCCTGGGTCTTGAGTAAGAGACTAGACACAGTCCCTAAGCTTTCATACTCAAAGCTAGTGCTCAGCTGCTTGAGCAACAGCACAACTTCTGGATTTCTGTGTGCACATGGTAGTGAGGAACCCAGGGCTTTGTACATACTAGGCGAGCACTCTACAACTGAGCCCCAGGAGTGACAAGTGTATAAACAGATAAATGTGTAGATTTGTAGATAATCAGACAGACAGACAGACAGACAGACAAGATAGATAGATAGATAGATAGATAGATAGATAGATAGATAGATAGATAGATAGATAGATAGATAGATAGATAGATAGATAGATAGATGTAGTTGCATAAAACAAGAGAAAGATGTCTGTATACTATGAAATTACATATACCATATTACTCACCATTATTGGCAATGAAATTATTCCTTCCTTTTCAGAGTATCATGATTGAATACATAATAAAGTACTAATTGAAAACTAGTCAATGTAGTATAATTGTTGTGTATAATTTTATAATATAATCATGCACTACTAATTTAATTGTTACAATTATACCATTCCATTTGTATGGATTTATATGGGAATGAGTTTCTTAGAATCTCGCCATTCATTAGAGGCAATCCCGGGATTCGACCTCCATACCTAAGTTGCCAGTTTTGGCTATGGCTTCCTTAATAGCCCAACAAACATCAGCAATGTTAGGTTATATTTACTTTCTGGGCCTTGTCATTTGCACTCAGGAAGGCCACAATTCAAAGGAAAATAAAAGTAAAACCACCTTCTTGAACTTCTCAGTTTTATGCTTCTACTTTTTATTTTTTTCCCAGGCCCAAGAATTGAACTCGGGTCCTGGGATATAAGGGTCGGCTGTGGCAAAGATGCCAAGACCTGAGTGCAAGCTCTGTGCTCAGCTAACAATAATAATAATAATAATAATAATAATAATAATAATAATAATAATAATAATAATAATAATAATAAGGCCCTGGTTTGGAATGTGCACCATTTTTCTGGAAGCCTTGTATTTGAAATCAGGGCCTGGATAACTCTGTGACACTGCGGGTGAAGGGGAAAGGATCACCATCCTTGACTACAAGAAATTCAGATCGGTTCCCAGGGCTTGAATTGAAGCCCCAGCTCTGGAAAAAGTAATATTAATATATAAGATCTATTTACATACATAGGTATAATGCATATGTTGTTTATTACTCTTATATATTTAATATTATTACATATATATGTTTCTTTTATTACAACATATCACATAGGATATATTTGCATATGGATTATACATCATATTGAGACCCAGGACTTTCACAGAGAAGTAAAAAAATGTGCCAAGATTGGCTTCTGACTCCAGGAATAAATTTTTGGCCATGCTGGGATTTCAAATCACGGCCTACAATTGCCAATCCAAAAATGGGGTCACAATCTTAGCACACCAGCCTCCGGCAAACTGAGCTGCCAGGAAGGTCTGAGTACCTGTGATCAATCCACAGGTGTTCCCAATAGTATATACATGCATAGAGAAACAGGGAATGTGCAGATATTAAATTGTATATATATACCAATTATTAGTTATTAAATTATGCCTCCATATAATACTTAGGAAAGCATTAATTAAAAATTAGTCAATATATTTCCATTAGGGGAATCATACCATGGAGCTAGAATGGAAGATATAAATCCAATAATTTTTGTTTGACATTCTAAAATAGAATCATGAATTAACTGAAAATTTATTTATTACTTGTATAACATTCCATTAGCATTCACAGGAATAGGAATGAGTTTGTCAGAATCTCCTTCCATTTGTGGGTGGCAGTCCTGGCATTCGAACTCCAGGCCTGGGTAGTTTACTTCGGATGCAAACCATTGGATCGACACCATGAAGATTTCAGATTGTTACAATTACAAAAAAGAACAACAAGAAGAAATGAAACCCAGGATCCAGGGACTCTTGCCTGTAATCCTAGCTCCTCAGGAGGCTGAGATGTAGAGAATGCCAATTTGAATTGAGCCAGGGCAGGAAAGTCTGTGACACTCTAATTTCTAAGAGATCACAGGAAAGGAAAACATGAATGGGGCTGTGGCTCAAGGGCAGAGCACTACACTTGAGGAAAAGGAACTCAGGGACAGGGCCTAAGCTCATAGTACAAACCCAGAACTGCCCCCTCCCCCCAAAAAAGGAGGCAATCACTCCATGTTTCTGTGTATGGATGATGATGGATGGATGATGGATATTCGGCAGGTTGCCCATGCCCAGCCCCCCAAACTGGGCAAGCAGGGAAAAGCCCTCAGAGAGAACTAAGTCTGAGCCAGCAGCTTGAACAAAGCATCCTTCTCTGCCATTTAATAACTGAAGTCTTATGTTCTGGCTGAGGTGGCCCATCGGGTCACATAGCAGACAGTCACTGCCTCCAAGGAGACCACAGTTCCTAGATTATAGTTGTCGAAGGTTCTGGCTCCATATTCTCTATCCTTCTGTAGGATGTGAGCCTAGACCTCTGGGGCCTGGTGGCTATCACTAATTAATCATTCCTCATTGCTAAGTCATAGGCTGGTCCCAAATCTTGGCAAAGATAGGAAATAATAAGCTATTTCTATGCCAAAAGAGGTATGCCAATAAATCCCACTCTCATAGAAGTGGGATTTGGGCTGCGAATGTGGCTTAGTGGTAGAGTGCTTACCTAGTATGCACTAAGTCCTGGGTTCAATTCCTCAGTACCACCGAAAGAGAAAAAGCCAAAAGTGGCACTGTGGCTTAATTGATAGAGTGCTAGCCTTGAGTAAATAAGCTCAGGGACATGCACAGAACCTGAGTTCAAGCCCCAAGACTGTCAAAAAAATGAGCCTGGTGAGACATATTTTTCTGGGACTCAAAGGAGGGCCGAGGATATAGGTAAGCAGTAGGATAGAGGGCTGGTGCTGGTGGCTCACCCCTGTAAGCTACTCAGGAGGCTGAGATCTGAGGATCCCCATTGCAAGCAGGAGAGTCTATATAAGACAGTATTCTCCAATTAAAAACCCAAGAAGCCAGAAATAGAGCTGTGGTTCAAGTAGTAGAAGGCTAGACTTGATTATAAAACCTCAGGGATAGGATAGCATCCTATGAATTCAAACCCCAGTACTGGTACTCACACACACACACACACACACACACACACACACACACACACACACACACACACACACACCCTGATAGAGCATTTGCCAGTCAGCCTGCACAAGTTCCATTTCTAGCAACTCAATATTTAAAAAGAGGGAGAAGGGAAGGAAAGTCTTGCTCCAGGAGGTGATATAACCAGGGCCAAAATTCCACAGGACTTTTAAGATGTGGATACAGGACAGAAAGCCTCAGGCAGAAGTTACAGCATGGGCAAAGGTCCTGAGGTATGCTGTAGAGCAGGTGGTATGCGTGGAATGAAGGTTCTGTGACTACTGAAAAGTCTGGCAGGACGTTCAATGCTGGGTCAACGTTTGTACTTGAGTCACAGGGCAGAGGGTAGGGTCCCAGAATTAGGCCCAGGGGAAAGATCAACTTGACTTTTCACCATGGACCCTAGCCATTTCTTGTGGCTGGAAGCCTATTTTTTACAGCTCCTGTCCCTTAGACCTCCTTTGCATGGAGGAGTCAGGGCAAACACAGGGAAGGACCATTGCTTAAGCAAACCTTCTAGCCCAATGCCAGCAGTGGCTCAACCCCTGTAAATCCTAGCTACTCAGGAAACTGAAATCAGAGATCATGGGTCAAGCCAGCTCAGGGGAGGAAAGTTAGTGAAACTCTTCTTGCTGATTAACTACCAAAAGCCAGAAGTGGAGCTGTGGGTCAGTGGCAGAGTGCTAACTTTGAGGGAAAAAGTTCAGACCAGAGCCCGGACTCTGAGTTCAAGCCCCAGTACTGGCAAGAAAAAAATAAAGAAAAGCTTTCAGGAGCTCCTAGTACACTGTAGTGAAAGGCCAGATCAGCTGGGCACTGGTGGCTTATTCCTGTCTTCCTAGCTCCTCAGGAGGCTGAGATGTGAGAATTGCGGTTCCAAGCCAGCCCGGGGAGGAAGTCTTGGAGCCTCTGACCTCCAAGCAACCTCCAGAAAACCAGAAGGGCTCTGTAGTTCAAGTGGTAAGCTGAAGAGCTGGGGGACAGCGTCCAGGCCCAGAGTTCAAGCCCCATGACCAACCCTTGGCCTGCTTGGACCTCGCTCTGTGGCTCTAGGCAGAGTACTTTCCAGTGGTCCCCTGAGGGTCTCCCAATGTCTAGGTGTCGTACAAGTCTTGTAGTCTGTTTGGAGGCCATTGCCTACAGAGCCGGCCACACTACCAGAGAAGGGTAGAGTCTGGGGCATGGAGAACATCAGAATGGCATGTCATGGGTGCAATATGAATCTGAGCAGTAGTAAATCGACGTCTCAGACCATGGTTCTGGGCCAGGAGGGGCAAGAGCTGCAACATGTCACACGAAGTAATGCCTGCTCTTGGCCTAGATTGGAACAGATCTGCTCTGGCATCAGCACTCAGGGTGAGCAAGAGTCAGCTTAGCCATGGTCACTTCCCCCAATTGAACTCTAGAGGATTATGGTA
Organism: Dipodomys merriami; assembly: GCF_024711535.1. NCBI lineage: Eukaryota > Metazoa > Chordata > Mammalia > Rodentia > Heteromyidae > Dipodomys > Dipodomys merriami. The sequence continues at coordinate 658,893 of NW_027204971.1, read as the reverse complement.
AGGGCCCACATGTCCCCCATCTGGCCACCAGGGAGCAGGAGTCTTCCTCCATAGGGATTTTCCCTGCGAGTTTTGTTTACTCTTGCTTCCCTGGGGCCACCATCATACTTCAAAGCCACACTGGACAGGAAAGTCCTTGACACTTACCTACAATTAACTCTCAAAAAGCAAGTGGGGCTGTGGCTCAAGTGGCAGAGCACTTGCCTTGAGCAAGAAAACTCAGGGATAGAGCCTAGGTCCTGAGTTCTCACACACACACACACACACACACACACACACACACACACACACACACACACACACACTCACCACATGCATGCAAAATCAGAGATTTCGACACTGCTATCTTTGGATATTCTCTACCTTTTCCCCACTAAGCCTGATGGCTGTTGGCCTAGGTGTTTGATGCATCCAACACCATCTGGCATCTTTAATTTTGGGGAACAGGATGGCTAGAAGGTCAGTCTTCCCCCATCCCAGCTCCTTGATTGGGTCATGGTCTATCCAGGCCCTTTTTGGCTGCTTTAACAGACTTGCCAAGATGCCTTCAAAAGGCATCACATGCTGGGCATTGGTGGCTCATACCTGTCATCTGAGATACTCAGGAAGCTGAGATCTGGAGGATCATGGTGCCAAGAGAGCCTGGGAAGGAAAGTGTGTGAGACTCTTATCCTCGATGAATCATCAGAAAACAAGAAGAGTCCCTGTGGCTCAAGTGATAAAGTGCCAACCTTGAGAAAAAGAGCTCAGGGACAACACTCAGGGGCAACAACAACAAGGAGAGGCATTGCATGTTGCCAATCCCAATTGGCATGGGCCAAATATAATTGGAATTTTCAAGTGCTCCAAGACAAAGCAGTACCTCCTTTAGTACCATGCTCCTCCATCTTTTCTCACACTCTGGCCTTGGCTTTGCTTTGGGTCAGCATGGCTTTGGCTTGATGGGAGGGCTCCAAGGAGGAAGATCCCAGAACAATTGCCCCAGCTCCTTCCCCCTGCTCACCCTGCTGCTTTTGCCCTTTGCCATAGACCTTCTTCCTGGAATCTATGCATGAGGTCATCACCGCCACCATTGTGGCCGGGCAGTCAGAGGTGGAAGTTGGTCTGGGACTAGGAGCTTCTTCCCTGTGTGTGGGCTAAGGACAAAGCTGACCTTTATTTCATCCTGAGCATTGAAGTGATAGAGAGACAGTGTAGACTCCACATTAAATCAGGTAATATTGAAGTCTAGAGGACCACTTGTGTGGGGTAGGCTGTGTGGCTCAGGGGACTATTCTTCTTGGTACTCCTCTCTCGGGACTCCCTCTCCCTCTCTCATCCCTAAATGGTAGAAGCAACTAAGGGGGTCAAAGAGGGGGCAGGGGAGTATTTCTTTGTGAACTATACTTGTGCTTCATATTCATCCTAGCCTCTACTTCCTATTTATCTGAGGAATGGCCATATGGGTTTGGGAGGGGAGAGAATCATCCTAGCTGAGAATGTGGCTCAGTGGTAGAGTGGTCGCCTAGCATGCCTGACACCCTGGGTTCAATTCCACACAGAAAAAGCTGGAAGGGGAGGTGGGGCTCAATGGGTAGAGTGCCAGCTTTGATCAATAAGAGCTCAGGGAGAGTAGCCAGGCCGTGAGTTCAAGCCCCAGGACTGGAAGAACAAATCTTTGTTGTAGGCTTTTCTTCCCCTTGAAAACAATTTATTGTTTGGGATAAGCATAACATGGGTCTCTTCCCTGGCCACCAATGGGCCATTAGATGTCCCTTGAATTTGGGCTGCTTCCCGGTAGCCTCTGCCCTACCTGACCTGAAGTTTACCCTTCCCATCTCACAGCAGATGGAGGCCTGAGAGAAGGCCACCAGGCCACCCACTTCTGGTGGCTGCCTTGGCTTTTGAGAGTCATTATTTCACTTAGAGAGTCATCATCCACATCAGTCTACAAAAGAACGGGAGGGAGTGCTCCTAGACCAAGTCCACAAGCTCTAGGCTGCTCTGGGTGTGGGTTATCTGTTGTAGAACGTGCTCTGTGGGGGAGTCATCTACGAGGTTGTGAACCCCGAACCACTACTCTGGCAGTGTCCAAGTTGTCTTAAAGTTGCAATTCTTCAAAACCTTTGTGCTCCTCACTCATTTTGCCCACCCTGGAGCCTGAGGCATTTGGAGCAGTGGGGGGGAGGGCTCAGCTGGCATCTGGAGCCCGCTGTCCACTCCTTCCCCTGCGAGGAGTAACAGCAGCTCCTGAAGCTCTCTCTTCTTCTCCATCTTCACACATGCTTGGCTTTCTCTTGACACAGCTCATCCAGGACAAACATTTGCTCCTTATATGCCACAAGGGACTCCTTGACATTTGTGGATGTGTTACAACAACTGGCTGCATCGATTGTGGAGCTCATCCGTTGGACTATGGATGTCCACTTCATCATACAAGTCGTGGACGAGGCCCAAGCCTGCTGTGGTGGCAGCTCACGGGGCGGGGGTGCCTGTGCCTCCAGCTCTGTCTGACACTGAGCTGCCGGCTTGGCCATGCAACTGTACTGGGGTCACTGCTACTGCAGCAGGAGTTTCCCCCTGTGGATCTCAGCCTCTGAGAGCACTTGCAGAGCCACATCCTTGTAGGTCTGGGGCATGTATCCATCCTCTGCAATGCTCACTTTGTGAAGGAGTCACCTCCTCAAATTTTGCTTCTCCAGGGCTCACAACTTCCCCTCCCAGGTGAAAGCCAGGCTCAGCTAGGCCTTCAGGTGCTCCTCATTTGGTCTGGTCACTTCTAGGGACTTGAAAGTATCCTTCCAGTTTGGGGGCACCACCTGCTCCCCCCAGTTGGTCAGTCCTGCACTTGCTTCAGCTGCTCTAGCAGCTGGGTCTGCCTCTTCAAGTGCTGCTGCAAGGCCTCCTTCTTAGAGTTCAGCTGCTCATTGGAGGCAATGTGTTGCTCACAGGTGGCTCTGAGCTCCAGAATGCTGGTGAGCAATTCCTTCTCATAGCTCACCTTGTGGAGAGCATCCCACAGCAGGGCCAGTTCTATCTATGGGTCACACACACATGCGCATTGTGGGGTCTCAGGGATCTACTGCCAATCCTTGGCCTTCTCATCCAGTCTCCATAGTTGCTCCCACTGCTCCACATTCTGGAGACCGAGCCTCTAGTTTTCCTGGACCTGGGTGTGAAGTTGTTCCTCCAGGTTTTCCAACTCCATCTGCATGCAGTAGGCCTGGGCCTGCAACTGCCACTTGGCCTGAGATGGTCCTGCGGTGGGCCAAGGCTCTGCCAGCGTCCTTCTCAGTTCCTCCAGTTCATTCTCTAGGGCCAGCACCTGCCTCGCCCTTTGCTCCTTCTCCTATGTCAGTTGGTTCACCTGCTTGGTCAGCCACTGAGCCTCCTCCTTCCATGTGGACCTCTCAATGCTCAGGCTTTCCATCAAGGTGTCTCTTTCCAGAATTGCTGAGGTCACCATCCAGCTCAGGTTTTCCAGTAGTCTCTTTACCTCATGCCCCACCAGCACTTGTTGAAACTTGCAGATTCTGTTTTTCCTGTTGATCTTCTTTGACCAGATCGCTTCCAGCTTCTCCTGCAACTCTGTGTTCACTTGCTCCAGGTCATTGAAGCTTCTGGTCTTTTCCTCGAGCTGAAGTGTCACATCATTCAGCTGTTCGAAGAACATTTCGGTCTCCTTCTGTGCAGCAGCGACTGCCATCTCCAGCTCCAACACGTTACACCCTGTGACCTGGAGGTGGCAGGTGAGAGCTTCTTGCTCCATTTCTCTGTCATTGGCCTCCTGTTTCACTAGCCCAGTGCAAATTGTAAATTGCTTTCTGCCGAAACCAACCTCTGTATGGGTGGCTTGTGGATGTCTAGCTCTGTTTTTGGTGCTTCGTGCACCTGGGCTATCTTCTCCCTCTCTTTCTCCCATCGATCCTGCAGGTCTGTCTTTTCCAGCTTCAGTGGTTGGATCTTGGCACAGCGTACCTGGTTTCTTCTTTTGCTGTGGTCCAGGGCAGGCACCATGTGTCGGTACCACCTCTAAAGATCCTTGGTGCTATAGGGACCCTTGACACTCTGAACCCTGGTGACTGTGACTGTGTCCAAAGGTAAGGGAGGCCCAAGGTCAGCATCATCTTTGGCTGGACCTTCTGGTGAATCACCTTCCCCACTGGTGTTTGTCTTGAAGACCCCTCCTTTTTTTGTTCTTTGTTTTCTTGAATGTTGCAGGTCTGATGGGAGAATTCTTCTGCCGGTGTTCTGGCAGTAGTTTTTTGCCCACAGCTCTCACGAAGTCTTGTTGTTTCAGACATCTGAGTTCTGGGATGGGAAAGATGGGCTGCCCAGGTTCCCAGGGCCTGGGAAATCCTCTATTCTCCCACTCACTGACTAGGACGTCAATTTCGACTCTACTCCAAAGTGGACTAAAACTCTTGTTCACCACACAGTCACCTCTACCTTCCTCAACTGCTGGTGGTGGTGTCAACCAACAGAAGGAATCCTGGTGCTAGACATCATGGAATGTGGGCATGGCCACAATTGTTGTATCCCCTTGCTCAGAAAGAACAATGAAAGCATGGGGGTGTGGTGGGAATCTGTGATGCAGGCAAATGGGTGGAGTCAAAATGACAGAGGCTCCCCCAGCCCTTTTCCCAGTGAACTCTGTCCAATTCAGTTGAGGACAAGAGGGTGATTTGGGGACAAGAGGGTGGCTGCACAGATTGTTGTGTATGTCTGTTTGTTGCCAGTCCCAGATCTTGAACTCAGGATCTGTGCAGTCTGTGAACTGCTTTTGATCAAGGCTAGCCCTCTACCACTGGAGCCACATGGCTCTACTTCTGGCTTTGTTGGCACTGAAGTTGGACAGGGTTCTCAAGGACTTTCCTGCCTAAAGTGACTTTGACCATGATCCTCCTATCACAACCTTGTAAGCATCAATGAGGACTGCTGAGAGCCACTGGTGCCTGCCTAATCATTGGTCATTCTGTTCTTGGACAGACCAGTGAGTTCCCTATCCTTGGGATTAAATGGTGGGAGCAGAAGCCCACAGTTGTAATCCTGGTCCTGCCACCTGCAAATGGAAAGACATCCTTAGAAACTCATTCCTATCTATATGAATACCAGTGGAATGTGATGTACGTTATAACTGAATGGACAGTTCTTAAATAATTCTAGGATAAATTTATACACAATTATATTAGAGAACACTGATAGATTTTAATCAATATTTTATGAAGCATTTAAACAATCACATTCATTAACTGGAGGCATAATGAAACACCTAAGAATTGGGTGTCACATAGTATAAAGGTGCCATTTTTTCTGCCAAGACTGGGATCGGAACTCATGGTCTGGGTAACTTTGTTGCACTGTGTGGAAAGGGGAAGCTAGCCTTCTTGTAGTCAAGAAATTCATGTCTGTTCCTTAGGTCTGAAATAGATCCCCAGCACTAGAATACATCATATTTGTGTACATTTTAAATATATAATTTATATTTACATTCATAGGTTGACTCCATATTGTGTTCAGTGTAGTTATTCATTTTATTTTTTGTTTGATTCATGTATTTGTGGGGCACATGGGCAGAAAAGATGTCGGTGAGAGGAAGTTGAGTGGTCACAGCCCGAGTTGTTTACCTTAAAATCTGATTGGATAAAGCTTAGTCGCATGATAGGGTGTGACCTTTTCAGTGGTTGGTTGGTTCCTTTCCCTCCCCTTCCATGCCATGCAGTTTTTCCCTTTAAAAGATGCTTTCTGAGTGGTAATATATGAGTTCTTGCATGACTTGACTCCCAGCTTTGTCTGAATGTCTCCTGGGCTAAGGGGGGAGGGTAACCAGTGAGCAAGTGCACTTATGTTTCCTTGGACCCCATCCATCTTTATTAGGGTGGACAAAGATCCAACATGTATTGACTATTTAATTGACTAATATGGCACATATAACATTGATTACATTGATTAAATAGGATATAGGTCTGCATATGTATTCCACTTATACCTGACACCCCGGACTTTCACCATCAGTTTCTTACTCCATGATTCATTGTTTGGGCATGCTGGCATCTGAACTCATGGCCTACAGGGACAAATTCATGAAAGGGTGTGTGTCAGCATGCCATCCTGGGGCAAATTGAGCTGATAGGCAGTTCCCAAGATCTGAGATCGAGAACAAGGGGTTGACAAAACAAGTACAGATTGACTTGCAGATTGTAGTATGCTAATACATATATATATATATATATATATATATATATGTATATATATATATGTATATATCTATATATATGTATATATCTATATATATGTATATATATATACATATATATAGATATATACATATATTTATGGAGTGCCAGAGATGTCTATCCATTGTTCATTTATATAGACTACATTCCTACAAATTCTTGGGTATTTATTATGCCTCCAGGTAATTTATGTTATTATTTTCATCTTTAATAAACTATTAAGTAAATCAGTGTCCTGAAATTATTGTATCCTTGTGAGAAATAATTTTCTTTTAATGCTTCATAAGATATTAAATAAAATCAATCAACCGACTGAAATCATGATGTCTAATTGTATACAAATATCATTCATGAGCATCTCATTCAACTGTGACATTGATAATATTCCATTGTTATTCCTGTGGATAGGAATGAGCCTATTAATATCTCCCACCATCCAGAAGTGGCATGACTAGTATTCGAAATGTAGGCCCATGTTGCTGGGAGGGACTATGGCTTCTCCAATGGCCTGCAATTAAAAAAACATATTTAGCTTCCTAGTTTGCAATTCATGCCATTTTTTTTCTGCCAGGCCTGGGATTTGAACTCAAGGTCTGCATAAATATGCAACATCGTGAGGGAAGGGAATCTGACCATGCTTGAAGACAAGAAAGGCAGGCCTGTTCCCTAGGCCTGAATTCAAGCCTCAGGCATGGAAAACATACTCCTTATATCCATTTTAAAGAGAGGATTTATACTTCCATACTGATATTCCATATTTTGTTGGGTGTGGTTATTCATTTTATTTCTTGTTTTATTCATTTATTTTCCATTTATTTTATTGACTCTGATGACCCCTCTAACATTTATTACATTGTTTACATCTTATATCACAGCATCCAGATTTGTCTATACGTTCTCCATCATGCCTGACACCGAGGACTTTCCCAGAAAAGGAAAACATGTGTCATACTTGGATTTTTACTCCAAGATTAAATTTTTGGCAATGCTGGGATATGATCTCAGGGATTAGCAAGCCCAATTCATGAATGGATGAGTGTAAGCACGGCAGCCTCTAATCAATGAAGCTGTCAGGTGCTTAGAACCAGTCTCAGGTTTGGCCAAAACAGTGATACATGGATAGGCAGAGGGTGGTATAAAAATAAATATGTATTGGTAAACAGCACCACAGCCATCTATCTATGATTGAAGGACACTTACTATGTTCCTACCAACTCTTAGGCATTTATTATACTACCATTGAAGGAATATTATTCTTTCCATGAATAATAATCTATTAATTAAGATCAATCAGCATCCTAGGATTATTGCTTCCAATTTTAGACTAGACAAAAGCATGAACTACTCTCAACTGGTATTCCTATGCATAGGAATGAGTCTTTTGTGGTCTCCTGCCATTGGTAGGTGTCAGGACCGGGATTTGAACCCAGGGCCTATGTTGACAAGTTGGCCTATGGATTCCCTGATAGCACGCCAGCATTCAGATATGGCAGGTCAGGTTCACTTTGTAGCCATGTCATTCAGACCCAGGATGGTCACCCTGCAAATAAAAAAAGGTAAAACACCCAGCCTTCTGCAGCTCGCCACTTTTTATGCTATGTTACTTATTTTTCTTTATGCAAGCCCTCTGGACCTAGGATCCCTGGATTGTCTATGGGTCCGAGGGTGTACCCCACCCTAGGGCAATTGAAGCTGAGGCAGAGTTGCCACTACCTGAGCTCAAGCCCCATGTAGGCAAAATAAAGAATAAATAAAAAATAATCATTTAAATTAAAAAAGAAACAAAGCTCCCTGGTTTGGAATTTCTACCAGTTTTCTTTCCTAGCCTGGGATTTGAACTCAGGGTCTTGGTAAATATGTAGCAATGTGAGGGGGAAAACAAAGGAGGAGACAACAATGCTCAAAAGGAAATGTACTCATTACCATGCTCATTTAACTGTAATCTGTCTGTACAACATTTTTACAACAAAAAAATGAAGAAAAGTAGTGATCAAAAGAAGCATTTTGGGGGTAAGAGAAAGATGTCTGAATAGATGTACAAAATGTTACACTGCTTTTTAAAAAATGTTCAGTATGTCACTGAATAAACATAACTGCTTCCATTAAAAAAATTGTCACTATCTTGGAAGTTGAGCCAGTATTTCCATCATTGCTGGGATTTGATCTCACCAGCCAGGTAACTCTTTTGCACCATGAGTGAAGACATAGCTTACTGTCCTTGAGGAAAAGAAATTCAGGCTAGAGTTACAAGGGTCTGAATGAAGGCCCTGCAATGGAAAAAATATTTCTATATATGGGTAATATATGATATATATTTACATATGTGTGTATTACATATTATGATTTTTATTATTGATTTTTGTATTTATTTTATTTTTCACTTGATTCATTTATTTATTGTATACATTGTATTTAGTATTATTATACACATAATATTTAGTACATGTTGTGCATCTATTATAAATTTATACACAACAATTTAGGTCATTGACTCGTTTTTCATTAATATTTTAAGTGTTGAAACATGATACATAAATAATGGAAGCATTTGTCACAGTCTTCATATGTTTAGAGTCTCTCCCAAGTATGAGCTTTGTGTTCTTTATCTTTGGAACCTTGCTATAGGAATTTTTTTAGATGACTTTTACTCAGAAGCCTTTTCTTGGGGATAGGCAAGTTGAGGGATAAAATTGTAAGAGTGGGGCTAGAAATGTGGCTTAGTGGTAGAGAGCTGGCTCAGGATGCATGAATGCTAGGGTTTGAGTGCTCAGTGCAATGTAATCAGAGTGGCTCAAGTAGCACAGCCTTAGGCTTGAGAAAAAGAAGCTCAGAAACCGTACCCAGGGCCTAAGATCAAGCGCCTGGACTGTCAAAAACAATAGGCCAGATGCCTGTGGCTCACAACTGGAACCATAACTTCTCAGGAGACTGAGATCTAAAGACCACAGTTCAAAGACAGCCTAGGCAAAGAAAACCTGTTAGGCTCTTATCTCCAATGAACCACAAAAGACCACATTTGGTGCTTTGGGGCAAGTGGTAGAGAGTTTGCCTTGAGCTGAAGGCCTCAGGGACAGTGCCCAGCCTTGAGTTTGAGACACAAAAGTGGAAAAAGTGAGGGTTAAGCGAAGTACTTTTTTTGTTTGCTAATTAGGATAACATTCTATGGAAAATGAATGCTCATGTACACCAGAATTGGAGTCAGAGCTCAAGGTTCAAGTGTAGCCCATCCATATACACAGCCTTTCAGACTCTAGCATTATAACCTTGTGTCCTACAGGGTTCTGAAAGGTCCATTGTTGAAAGGCTTAATATGCTGCCCAAGCCCTTTGTGATAAGCAGTTGACTTGTAATGCCAATGTAATTACAGTTCTGAACCTAGCAGAGCACCAGTAGCTAACACCTGTCACCCTAGCTCAGGAGGCTGAAGTCTGAGGATCACAGGGTGAAGCCAGCCAGGGTAGGAAAGTCTGAAACTCTGAATTACACTTCTGAAAGGTCAGATGTTCAAGAGCTTCCTGTGTTTCCATTGGTGATGAGACGTTACTCATACGCTAAAGGTTCTTAGAGTTCTTGAGCTATAGAAGCAGGAAAGAAACATTATTGACCCATCCTGGGTTCAAATGAAGTTCTCAGCATCCAAGCATTAGTCCTGTTTGCAGGAAGTACTCCAATGTAACAATATTTTAATGCAGAAATCAGTTACAAAAGCCAGGCTAGGTGAAGAGAAAAAGGCATGCAGGGTTAGGAGGCAGAATGTACACACTCAACATTCCAGGCATGGCCAGCAATGAGGGGAAACATGAAACATTTGTCAGAGTTACACAAGGATCAGGCTTTTCTCAGCCTCTTCAAACAATGACTAACCTTCCTCCCTCAGGTGAAGGGAGCCTCAGGCTATCTTTAAGTTGACAATAGAGAGCCATTTTATTGGGAGAGAGGGCAGGAACAGAGTAGAAAACCTTGCTCTTTGGTCTTAGGGAGTGGGTCTTTGACTCTCCATCTGTCAGATATGAAGGCCCTTTTTCTACCTCTGCCAGTCCATTCTCCTTCCTTCATTCTCCACTACATTAATGCAAATTCCCCATCCAAGGAGAGGCAAGGCCTTTTCTCTTCTGTCTCCAAGCACCTCAGTTAGAACTTGGCTCTGCCCTCTTGACTCTGGGGCCCTTGCCTACCTGAGAAGTGGAAAGAGACAGTCTTCCTGTTCTCTGGTTGTGTGAAGGCCATGTTGGTGTCCTGGCACACTGCAGAAGGCCTAATCACTGGGAAGTCTTCCTTACTTTCCTCCTGACATCCAACTCCATATTCATCTATCATATTTCTTTCTATCTATCTATCTATCTATCTATCTATCTATCTATCTATCTATCTATCTATCTATCTATCTATCTATCTATCTATCTATCTATCTATCTATCTATCTATCTATCTATCTATCTATCTATCTATCTTTCTATCTATCTATCTATCTATCTATCTATCTATCTATCTATCGATCGATCGATCTATCTATCGATCTATCTATCGATCTATCTATCTAATCTATCTATCTATCTATCTATCTATCTATCTATCTATCTATCTATCTATCTATCTATCTATCTATCTATCTATCTATCTATCTATCTATCTATCTATCTATCTATCTACTTACCTACCTACCTACCTAAGTAGCTATTTCTTTGCCAGTTCTTGGGTTGAACGCAAGGCCTGGCACTGTCTCTAGCAAGCTACCACTAGAGCCACAACACCAATTCTGGTTTTTTCTTGAATGTGCTACTGAGGAATTGAACGCAGGGCTTCTTGCATGCTAGGCAAGCATTCTCCCACTAATCCACATTCCCAGCACCTTCATCTTTTTCTTAATGTTAGTTTTTACATAAGTATGCTACCATTTTAATTCCCCAAGTTTAATTTTCAGAATACCGGTTCCTTCTAAGAAACCTGATCTTCTCTTCCCCTGCCTGGTTTGTGATTCATCCTGCGTTGGCCTCAAAATAAAATGTAAATAAAGGCTGTTGAGGGTGACCTGCTTTAAGTGGATGGCTGCACAGATTGTTGTGTATGTCTGTTTGTTGCCAATCCTGGACCTTGAACTCAGGATCTGGGCACAGTCTGTGAGCTGCTTTTACTTAAGGATAGCCCTCTAACTCTGGAGCCTTACGGCTATACTTCTGGCATTGTTGGCCTTGAAGTTGGACAGGGATCTCAAGGACTCTCCTCCCTAGGGTGACTTCAACCATGATCCTCCTATCACAGTCTTTTAAGTATCAAAGAGGACTGCTGAGAGCCACTGGTGCCTGCCTAATCATTGGTCTTGCTGATGTTCTTGGACAGACAAGTGAGTTCCCAATCCTCGGTTTGAAGTGGTGGGAGCTGAAGCCCACAGTTCAAATCCTGGTCCTGCCACCTCCAAATGGCAGGAGGTCCTAAGAAACTCATTCCTATACATATGAATACCAAATGAATTTGATGTATATCTTGATTGAATGGGCAGTTCATGAATGATTCTAGGACAAAATTTTCCACAATTATATTATAGTACAATGATGGATTTTAATTAAAACTTTATGAAGCATTTAAACAATCACATTCATTAACTGGAGACATAATACCTAAGAATTGGGCATCACATAATAAAGAGATGCCATTTTTTCTGCCAGGACATTTTTTTAGTTAATTGTTGTATTGCATTTTCTGAATGTAGATTGGTATATGAAAGTAAGATATATTAAAGCTGACCAGAAAATCAATTATTCAGTTTTTATCAGAAATGTTTATAGAGAAATTTAGAGATAAATCGAAATTATATATATTTCAAGAAAATGCTTGGTTAGTCCTCTTCTCAAATTCCCCATTCCCTTCATGAGAATAATACACATTGTAAGGTAATGCTTAGAATGTTTGGGTGAAACAGGTTGACTTTAAACCAGTGAGTTACTCTATGCTGCATTTGTTTACTTTATATCCAGAAAAGCTAAACTCTTACTTTATCGTTTACCTTAGGCTTTATACTCAGATTTAATCTCTGATGGGTGACAAATGAAGATATAAACATTTTTTAACAGTGGCTAAATTTAGGCTTAGGAGTCTCGGTACAACGATACTCATGCAGATAGGCCTTATAAGTCATGGGACCCTGATATCAAAATGATAACCAATTCTTAGTGGTATCATACTTATGAGATTTTGTGTATTATATACAGTGGTTATTTGAATGTTTTTGGAATCAACATAATTTCATGGGTTAGGAACTGAAGTGAGACATTTTACTCAGAACAAAATTTAAGGAGGCATCCAAAATGAGTTACCAAGATATACATCATGTAACACAATGGTTTGAAAATGCAAACTAAAGGAAATAATTTATGAAAAACATCAACATGTACAATAAATACAGAAACACTATGACAGATTTTTCTTTTACCCCAGTTGCAATATGGCTTACATGATGACTTTTCTGGTGATATGTTTAGTTAGGTCTTGATATTTAGTTAGAGAATTTATGTTCTTTCATATATTCATTTGTCAGATCAAAGAGGAAATGAATTCCATGCCAGAGTCAACATCCATAATAATGTTACAGATTTATCCTGCTACTTTGCCAAAGTTTCAAATCCGCTTAAAAACTTGGTTCCTTTTTTGGATCTAAATGAATAGGTAGGCAATTTTGTCAGTACTAGAAATATTTTAACCTCCATTTGTTAAACTATTATTTTCCAGAAACTCCTTCTCTCTTTTCATGAGATTTTTAATTTCATTTATGTCATGTGTTGATGTTTTCCCTTAGATAAGCCACATTCAGTCTTCTACAAAGTGTAATTTGGAGTAGTTTAAAATTATGGACACATGTACACTGCTCAGATTCTAATATTTGCATATTTTTTCTTGTTATACCAGTAGGCATTAGTTCTCAGTATAGATGCTATTGGACTTATTCATTAAATTTCTGATTTTTTTAACGTACGTTATGATTCTGTTATTTTATTCTTTTAAATATGTGCATATCTCACATCGCATACAATCACATTTGTTTTAAACAATTTGATCTCTTCAAGGGATTTCCTATATTAGGTTAATCTAGAATTTAATTACAAATTAACACAACTGTATTTATGAGACACAGTTATCTTTACGGCTCTACTCCAAGTTAATATGTATTTGAGGTTTTTGTGCTTAAAAAATTGGGCAAAACATGTTTTTGTTCCTGGGGTTCTACTATGTTGGTTGTTTTTCCAGTTGTAGTGACTTCAACATATGTGCGCATTTTATTTCAATTGTTTTGTGTCAATGATTTGTTTCATATAACAGAAACTGCGAAAAGAATCAGTGATTTAGAACTTTTCCAAATAGAATTTTAAGAGAGACACTTGAAATTTTGTGACATCTGGGAATGGGCAGGTCTTCATAAAGGAGGTGGTAGCAGAATAACAGACTTTTTGATGTGATTTTAATTCTTCCTCCTATTGCCTCACTATTTTCAATGGTATTACTTCAAAGTCTTTAGTGGAAAGAACGTATTTTTGTCTGCGTAAACTAAGAATTTTTGGTTTAGTTGGGACATTACACATTCATATTTCATTTTAACTCGAAAATCTTCTTTCCTTCATTTAAAATCACAGATGTGAATTTATAATGCTAAAGTAGCAACTACTAATTTACACGAAATGGTCCAAATTATTTTCACTTCACATTATATGTAATATAGAGTGTAATAATAATAATGAGTAATACAGTATGTAACAATTGACTTTGGGGAAAGTAAATTACAGTGGATTTTTGTGAGATACTGAGTAATAATAAAACTTATATTTGATTCTATTAAAAATTCCAAGTTACATCTAAAAATAACATAGTTATAAACTAATGCTGAAAATATAATATTGTTTATTAGAAAAAGCCAGAAGTTTCCATAAGTTTGCTTTTTTAAAAAATTTATTTTATTTTATTTGTGAACATACTGTACAGAGGGGTTAAAATTACATGGGCAGGATAATGCGTACATTTCTTACCAAGCATTGCAGCCTCCTCCTTTGTTTATCCTTCACATCTCTTCCCAGCCTCCCCCCACCCCCCCAGTCCCAATCCTTCTGTACCCCCCACCCCTCGCCAACGCACAGACATTGTAAAGCTCGTTATGGACATGACAACTTGTACTTCTCACATTGTTGCAACAGGTCCACCTGTATCCTTAAACGACTTGTTTTTCGCCATCTCCTCCACAAGTTATACTGACATCAAATATAGTGAAAGCAGGGGTTATACTGTGGGGGAGGGACATACAAAGCAACAAAGAAATAATCTTATAAATGCGTTAGAGACACATGCATGAAAGAAAAAAAAACATTAAAATAAATATCTAGGGGTTCATTTTCCTAACATCACCATTATCTGACCTTTTCCACTAGACTCATACATACACTACATATTGCAAATAAGGGAAACCATGGGGCCTATGTTTCTTTGGGCCTGGCTTACTTCGCTTAATATAATTTTTTTCCAAGTCTTTCCATTTCCTAACAAATGGGGCAATGTCATTCTTTCTGATGGAGGCATAGAATTCCATTGTGTGTATATATATACCACATTTTTTTGATCCATTCATCTACTGAAGGGCATCTGGATTGGTGCCATATCTTAGCTATGGTAAATAATGCGGCAATAAACATAGTTGTGATGGTAGCTTTAGTGTGCTATTGTTTGATCAAGCATTATTACCTCCTCCCTTGTTTCCCCTTTCCATCCCATCCCATCTCCCTTTATGCCCCCCACAAACCACGCCCCCCCTGCCATGTACATGTCATTGTTGCAATGAGTCCACCTGTATCCCAAGTTGTTTTTCTGTTCCCCTCACCAAATTATACCAACATCAATACAGTGAAAATAGAGGTTAAAGCATAGGGGAGGGACAGACAAAGCAACAATGAAATCATCTTGTAAATATTCTAGAAACAATAGTAAGAAACAAAAACCATTTGAGTCCTTATCTTGGTGTTCATTTCACCTAACATGAACTTGTCTGACAGTTTGTGTTTATCTCCGACATATACTAGTTATTGCAATAAAGGAAACCATGGAACCTATGTTTCTTTGGGCATGGATTACTTCACTTAATATAATTTTTTCCATGGCTTTCCATTTCCTAACAAACGGTACAATGCCTGCCATTTTTCTCTGATGAAGGCATAGAATTCCTTTGTGTATATATACCATATTTTTTTGATCCATTCATCTACTTAGGGGCATCTGGCTTGGTTCTATATCTGAGCTGTTAAATAATGCTGCAAAAAAAATAGTTATGCTGGTAGATTTAGTATGGTCCTTTTTGTGATTATTTGGATAAAAGCTCAAAAGTGGGATTGCTGTGTCATAGGGGAACTCTATGTGGAATCTTTTGAGCTCCAAACTACTTTCCAACGTGGTTATACAAGATTATAGTACCACCAACATCCCGTCCAGCTTCTGTTATATTACATTATAGCCATTCTAACTGGGGTAAGGTAGTATTTCAGTGTAGTTTAGATTTGCATTTCTTTTATTGCTAGGGAGTTTGAGCACTTCTTCATGTGTCTATTGGCCATCCTTCTTTGCTCTTCAGAGAGGTTTCTTTTTAGTCTTTAGCCCACTTATTTATTGGGCAGTTGTTTCTTTGAGGATTTGTTGGAGGATTTAATTTTTTTGAGTTCTAGGTATATTTTAGATATGAGACCCTTGTCTGTTTTATGGCTAGTGAAGATCTTCTCCCAATCCATGTGCTTTCTATTGATTTTGCTAGTTTTGTCCTTTGCCATGCAGAAAATCTTCAATTTCATACAATTACATTTGTCCAACCTTTCTTTGATTTGTTGTGTTTCTGGTATATATTAAGAAAATTTTGGCCTGTGCCAAGGAGACATAGGTTATATCCTAGTTTGTCATGCAATGTTTTCAGGGTGTCTGCTTTGACTCCGAGGTCTTTCATCCATTTGGGGTTGATTCTTGTGCAGTGTGATATATATGGATCTAGCTTTAGTTTTCTACAAGTGATTAACCAATTTTGTCAGCACCATGTACTGAAGAGGCTGTCTTTCTTCCATTCTATTTTTTTAGCTCCCTTATCGAAGATTAGGTGGCTATAGGTCTGTTGGTTCATTTCTGGCTTTTCAATTCTATTCCATTATTCCTGAGGTCTGTTCTTGTGCCAATACCTAGCTCTTTTGATTACTATGGCTTTGTAGTACAGTTTGAAATTTGGTATTAATATTCCTGCAGCACTGTTCTTTCTGTTAAGGATCATTTTTGCTATCTGGGGTCTTTTATTGTTCCACATGAATTATTAGATTGCCTCTTCTATTTTCTTGAGGAATGAGTTTGTAAGATTGATAAGTATTGAACTGAATTTTTAGATAGCCTAGGGAAGTATTGTCATTTTCACGATGTTGTTTCTTCCAATCCACGAGCATGGGAAGTTTTTCCACTTTGTAAGTTCCGTTTTGATTTCCTTTTTCAGGCTTTTAAAGTTTTCATCATAAAGATCATTCACTTCTTTGATTAATTCCTAGGTATTTTATTTTTTGTGGGGCTATAATGAATGGAGTTGCTTTCCTGATTTCAGCCATGCTTTTCTCATTGTTGGCATACAGAAAAGCCATTGATTTTTGAGAGTTAATTTTTCCCCTACTATTTGCCAACGTTCTGAATCAGCATGAATAATTTGAGAGTTGAGTCGGTGGGATTATTTAAATACAACATCATGTCATCTGCAAATAGGGAGAGTTTTATATCATCTTTCCCTGTTTGGATCCCTTTTATGTTTGCATCCTGTCTTATTGCTGTAGCTAGGCATTCTAAGAGTAAATTGAAGAGAAGTGGAGAGATTGGACATCCTTGTCTTGTTCCTGAGTTAAGAGGAAATAGCATTATTTTTTCACCATTAAGTATAATGATGTCTGTAGGTTTGTCTTATACAGGTTTTATTGTATTGAGGAATGTTCTCTGGATTCATAGGTTTTCCAGAGCCTTCATCATAAAGGGGTGTTGGATCTTGTCAAAGGCTTTTTCGGCATCTATTGAGATAACCATGTTCTTATTCTTGCTCTTGTTGATGTGATGAATTATATTAATTGATTTGCAAATATAGAACCAGATTGGCATCCTGGAAATAAATCCTGTATGATTATTTGGAGGAATTGTCAAAGGCGATTGGCCAAAATTTTGTTGAGAAGTTTTTCATCAATCTTCATCAAAGAAATGGGTCTATAATTCTTTCTTTGTTGAGTCCCCGCTTGCTTTTGGGATGATGGCTTCATAGAATGAATTTGGTAGTGAACTTTCCCTTTCAATTTCATTGAAGAGTTGGAGGAGTATTGGTGTGAGCTCTGCTTTGAAGGCCTTTTGAAGGCCTTTGAAGTTCTGCTGTAAATCCATCTGATCCTGGGCTTTTCTTAGATGGGAGGTCTCTTATTGCTGTTTCTATTGCTATGCTTGATACGGGTATATTAAGTTGATTTAACTCATCTTGGTTGAGTTTTGTCATGGAAACTCAACGGCATAGAAACGGCTAGGAAAAGGTCCATTTCTGCCAGGTTCTTAAACTTATTAGCATAAATGTTTGAGAAGTATTCCCTTATAATGTTCTGAATCTTGGTTGCTTCTCATTCCCATTCTCATCTCTGAGTTTGTTTATTTGGTATGTTCTCTTCTTTTTGAAAAGATTTGCTAAGAGAATGTCAATTTTGTTATTTTTTTCGAAGAACCAACTCTTTGTTTTGTTGATTCTTTTTATGGTGATTTTGGGTTCTAATTCATTTAATTCTGATGTAACTTTAATTATTTCTTTCCATTTACTTAATTGGGGTTTATCTTGCTGCTCTTTTTCAAGGAGGTTCAGATGTCTTATTAAATTGTTGGTTTCAGATCTCTCTAATTTGTTGTTGTAGGACCTCAGAGCTATAAACTTGCCTCTGAGTACTGCCTTTGCTGTGTCCCAGAGAAGCTAGTAATTTGTGTGTTCATTATTTTTGAATATCATGAACATTTGCATTTCCTTTCTGATCTCTTCCATGACCCAACAGTTGTTCTGCCTCCATGTTGTACAGGACTTTCTTAGTTGGCTTTCGGTGTTGAGTTCTAATATTATTCCCTTGGATGCTGTTTCTTGGCTCTTACTGTGCTCTTGATGGTTTTCAATGTGTAGGATAACTGTAATGTCTCTTATAGGGCTGGATTGGTGGAGATATACTTTTTTAATTTTTCTTTGCTATGGGCAGTTTTTATTTGACCTTCAGTTATGAAGGAGAGTTTAGCTGGGTTCGGTATTCTTGATTGATAATTGTTTGTCTTTACCGCATGGCATCTCCCATTCCAGGCTCTTCTTGCTTTAATCGTCTCTGCTAAAAATCTGGGGTGATTCTAATTGGTTTGTGTTTATAGGTGATTGTTCTTTTCTCCTTGAGAAATTTCAGGATCCTTTCCTTGGTCTGAATTGATCCTGTGCAGATTATAATGTGACTGGCGGGATATCCTGCTCTGGTCTGGTCGATGTGGGGTTCTATAAGCTTCTTATATATGAATAGGCCTACCTTTTTGCATGTTTGGGAAGTTATTTGCTAGCATTCTGTTAAATAAATTTCCTAGACGATTAACTTCTTTCTCTAGGACCTCCTCTACACCCATTATCCTCAGATTATGATTTCTGATGTTGTCTTCCAAGTGTTGAATAGATCTACCATATTTCTTGATTTGTCTTGGATATTTGTATGTTCTTTCTCTATAATATCTAGGCTGTCTGCAATCCCGAGATTCAATCATCTGCATGGCCTAACCTACTGTCAAGATTTTCTACTTTTTTATTCATTTTCCTTATAATTGGTCAGCTTGGATGGCTTCAAATTCTTTGTTGGAGCTTTGTTTTAGATTTTGTATGAACTTTACTTCCTTAATTTGATGTCCAGTGTTTATTCTCAAATCACTTAGTTGACTGGTTATGGTTTCCCTGGACACCCATTCTTTCTGTCGCGCTACATTCAGCATTCCATTTGTGGTCTACCTGAATTGTTTCAGCTGTCTATTTATGGATTCCATGAATTCCTCTATTGATATTTATCTATTCTCATCCTGCTCTCTCAATCCCTGTATTACTCTTTGATTATCTTCGTCACGTTCATGCAATTCCTGTAATTCTCTAGACTGTGCTCAGCCTACTCACGCATTTCCTGTATTTCTCTTTTACCCTTCTCAACAAACTTATGCAATTCCTGCATTAATCTTTAAGTAGCTTCTTAAATTAAATCTCCCAACAACAAATCCTCAAAGAAACAACTGCCCAATTAATAAGTGGGCTAATAACTTAAAGAGAAACTTCTCTGAAAAAGAAAGAAGCATGGCCAATAGACACATGAAGAAATGCTCAACCTCACTCTCCATAAAAGAAATGCAAATCAAAACAACATTGAGATACCACCTCACCCTAGTAAGAATGGCAAAAATCAAGAACTCTAATAACAACAGATGCTGGAGGGAATGTGGACAGAAGGGAACCTGACTGCATTGTTGATGGGACTGTAAACTTGTTCAACCACTTTGGAAAGTAGTATGGAGGTTCCTCAAAAGACTCCACATAGAGCTCCCCTATGACCCAGCAGTCCCAGGTTTGGGCATTTACCCAAATGTTTACAAACAAAACCACACTAAAGCTACCAGCACAACTATGTTTATTGCAGCATTATTCACCATAGCCAAGATATGGAACCAACCCAGATGAATGGATCAAGAAAATGTGGTATATATAAACAATGGTATTCTATGCCTCCATCAGAAAGAATGACATTGCCCCATTTGTCAGGAAATGAAAAGACTTGGAAAAAATTATATTAAGTGAAATAAGCCAAGCCCAAAGTAACATAGGTCCCATGATTTCCCTTATTTGCAATATCTAGTATATGTATGAGTCAAGCAGAAAAGTTCAGATAAGGTGATGTTACGAAAATGAACCCTAAGATATGTATTTTAAATGTTTTTTCTTTCATGCATTTGTTTCTAACACAATTATAAGATTATTTCTTTGTTGCTTTGTATGTCCCTCCCCCACAGAATAACCCCTGATTTCACTGTATTTGATGTCGGTATAATTTGTGGAGGGGAAGGGGAAAAAAATCATTTGAATAAGGATACAGGCGGACCTGTTGCAACAATGAGAAGTGCAAGTTTTCATGTCGAAAACGAACATTATAACTTGGGTGAGGAGGATTGTGTGTGGGGGTTCGGGGGGAGGGGAGGATGGGAAGGGATGGGAAGGGTAAACAAAGGAGGATGCTAAAATGCTTGATAAGAAATGTACTCACTATCTTGCCCATGTAATTGTAACCCCACTGTACAGTATTTTCACAAAAAATATTAAAAGCCTTAAAAAAATCTTTAAGTAGCTTCCTAATGCTGACAAGATTCCTGTATTAATCCTTGGTTTGACTCCTCTCGCTCCTTAGCATGCTCACACTGAGTCCTTTTCAAGTTTTCAATCATTCCATTCACCATGTTTACCAGTAGAGTTTGCACAGTTTTTTGGGAACTCCTCTGGATTATTCATTAACTATTCTGTCACCTGATTATCATTAGTGGGAGGTCAGATACCTGGACTTGCCTTTTTCTTGTGCTTTTCGGCTTTTTCTGCCCATTTGGTATGAAAGAAACACAAATTTTGTACTAGCACACTATTTTAAGGCAAGCATCAACCAGAGTTCTCTAGTTGCATAATTAAAATGGCTGCAGATACAATCTAGTTCAACAGATACAATCTATTCAACATCAAACAACTATGTATTAATGGGCTACAAGCAGCAAAAAAGGATTTGGCAAACCAGAAATTATTAGCTTTAGGAAGAAATGTGGGGACAAATAGGACCAGAGGGATATGGAGAGGTAAAAGGAGAGTAAATTTAACCACGTCCTAATCTCAGAGAGGGAAATGGATTAGACAGACTGATAGGAGAGAATTAAAAATAAACAAGTAAATTGGAAAAACAAAATTTATATTTAAGAAGTGAAACACTTAAAAATTATGTAAGTTTAAAGAAATGATATCGAGAGAAGAACAGGATAGGATGAGAGGAGAGAAGGGATAGAAAGGAAACATGAAAATTAAAAAAATTAAATTAGTTATTTGATAATTATGTAGGTAAAGTGAAAATACTGCTCTTAAAGAAGTTAAGCCTAAGAAGTTGTGAATTGAGTAATAAATTTCTGGATTAAGTATGTACACAATGGGTGATAAGGTCTAATAATAGATGACAGGTATATGTCTGGGGATAGCAAAACAGCAATTAAGTCATGAAAAAAAAAAGAAAGGGAAAAAATGAAAACAATAAAAAGGACCAAAAGGTCAAAAGAGATTAAACACCCACACAAATACATACACACACATACACCAAAAATAAAAATTATGAGAAAAAAAGATCAACAGAAAAATAAAAATTATGAGAAAAAAAGATCAACAGAAAACACTTTAAAAATAAAAGTTTAAGAAAAGTTTCAAAAAAGAGTTCCTTGATTTTTTGTTTTTGTGTGTGTGGGGGGGAGGGGTGAATGGGAAGACCTGTATCTCCCCTGTGTCCATAACCAGTTTCTTGGTGGAGTCTCTGGTCTGCTTGTGATATTTGGTTTTCCTATGGCTTGATTGGTTTCTTTTCTGTTTGCGCAGGCAGAAACTGCTCTGTGTTAGGCATGATTTTGTGATCCTCCTCCCAGGCTAGTTCAGTGGGAGGGAGATCAGTTTTGACTATCACAAAAGTGGGAGATGGCTGTTTCCTCTAGTATGGAGATGCTGTGATGAGGCTAGGTTCTGGGTAGGGTTGAGGCCTTTCAGCAAACAATAGCATTTCCCTGATGAGCTAGCTCCTGAGACACTCACAGAGCCCAGCTTGGATCCTTTCTTGGGGTTTATGTTTGCTGAATTTCAATTGTTTGTCTAGGCCACTGTAGGGAGTGACAGCCTCTGGCTGACATCATAGACCTATTGTGACATATTGTGTCATCATAAACCTATTGTGACCTCATCACCAACTAATTATACCATCAAAATATTATTATAACTTGATATTGTGATGTCATATTGGTATTGAAATATCACTGTCCCTTTGGGTTTTTCAAACCTATTATGACTATATAACATTTTTCAAAACTCGTGGCCTTTGAGACTATTAACTTGTGAACTTGTATACTTATGATGCATAAAACACAAGACAATCCATTGAGGCACATTGAAGATAACTTTATTTACACTGGAAATGGGCTTGCATTTACCTTGTTCTGGGATGTACACTCTGTGACAGGCCAGCCCAACCACCAAATCTCAGACGTCCAATGGGCAGCCCCGCACATAGTTAATTGGTTTGCAAACCACCAATCCCCCAAATTATCATCTCCACGCTCCAAACTTCAATAGGTAAGCCTTTTTCCTTTTCCCTTTCCCCCTCCTTCTTTATAGATCTTTCCTTCATTTCACTTTATTCCTTCCATCACTCCCTTCTTCTCTTTAGGCCTCTCCACTATCCATAGGCCTCCAATTCTCTGGCCTGGTGGCCCATTGGCATCCTTCCCCTCCTGCTCTCCCTCAAATAACTCTTCTCCCACTTCATTTCCTCCTGATGTCTCACCACTTCCTTCCTTCCCTGGATTTTCTTCAATTCCATTGCTCTGACCATGCAGCATATATATAGGTTGAACCCCTCCATCACTCAAGTGATTCACCTGCCTAACAGTTTTGAACCATCACTTCACAAATTGCTGTTCCCCAATCACTTCTTCACAGCTCATCATGTGAGGATGACATCCTACCCCCTCCAACAGCATGCCCTGCCCACTTGGGTGGCATGCCCCATGCACTCCAGTGGGCTAGGTCATGGGGCCACATTGATTAGTGGGCCCTGCTCATTATTAGGACCATGCTGCTTTATACATCAACCACAAATTTTCATGTCCAATCAATTCCTTGATTCCTTTTTACCAAATCCTAAAAATTCCCTTCTCTCCTCCCAATGAACAGGCTTAAAATGTAAATTTAATAGAAAATAAGTAAATTATAGAAACACACAGATTAGCACTAATTAACACTTAGTAAGTCTTATTCTTAAGGGATCCTCTGTCTCTGAACAGTCCATCTTGCAGCCTTCTCTGTATATTCGTCCACTAACTATTCCACTTGAGACTGATGGATCCAATGCTGTTTATCTGCTAATTTAATAGCTGACAGTGAAGATAGCACCACCAAGTAAGGTCCTTGCCACTTCGGTTCCAATTTAGGACCAAGATGCATTTTTACCCACACCAGCAGTCCAGGCAAGAAAGAGTTGGTGGAGTTTCTTTTTTTTTTCTTTTTTCAACTCCATTTCTTAGTTTATTTCACTTACCTGGAGTCTAGTTTTTTAATTTATTTCTGAAGTGACACTTGCTATAGAATAAACTAAATTACTCTCCCCAAAGAAATTTTCCTTCCAACTGGATTTAATTTCTTAATTGATATTTGAAATTTTTATTTTCATCCTGTTTATTTTTTAAACACATTTTATTATTATTATCGCTAAGTAGTTGTACAAAGAAGTTCGCATTCTACAAAACAGTACACGAATATAAGTTGTCTGACAACATTGTCACCCATCCCTTGTAATCTTTCCCTTCTCGCACCGTTTTTGTAAAAATTGAGATAGGTGATTACATATATTTCGCAGTATTTTGGAATTGTGATACTTAGTTAAAGTCACAAACACATTTTAACCTTGACAAGGCACATTATTGTTTTCATGGTCTAAAGTTTGTTAATTCTATGAGCTTTGACAATCAAAATTATTTTTCTCACCTCAGGTGATGTTTACACTTTTTTCCTTTTGCTTAATGTAGGCTATTCCCTCTTTCCCTGTTTCCCTCTCATTCCTCCTTTCCCATCACTGTGTTTGGGTTGCTTAGTTATTTTTCTTCTATGTCCAGTGCAGCTCATGGGCCCCTTTGTTGTATGTTGTTCCATTTACCACTTATTGTGTTCTTCCTCCTGGCTTCCCTCCATTGCGTGCATCTTTCTACCATATACATGGTCAAGAACATGGAGTCATTAATGGTGATACAAAAAAATGAGTGGCTGTCCTATGTTTCTAGAGTCCTGTTTACTTTGTCATACCTTCTTGCATTTTGGCATCCACGTATCAGGTAGACCTTGTGCTGTTTGTGTCGTTGTTCTTGGCTTACCTCACTCAAATAATTTGGTCTAGTTCTATCCATTTCCCAGCAAATACCATCATTTTGTCCTTTCTAATGACTTCATGGTATTGCGTTGTATATAGGTCCGACAATTTTTGGATCTGCTTATCACTTACGGCTCATCTGGGTTGTTTCCAAATATGGGCTATTGTGAACAGTGCTGCAATAATCATAGATGTGTGTGTGTCTTTGTATACTGGTTCCTGTTGTTCAGAGTAGATGCTTAGGGTAGTACGGTCAGTTCATAGGAGAAGTCGATATTTAGCTTTCGTAGGTAACTTCAGACTGCTTTCCAAAGTGGTTGTATTAGTATACATTCCCACTAGCGATGCAGTAATGTTTCTTTCTTTGTATCCCTTCCAGCATTTGTCATTGGCTGAATTTAGGGCCATTCTAACTGGGGTAAGGTGCTCTCTCAGAGTTGTTTTTATTTGCATTTCCTTTACAAACAAGGATAATGAACATTTCCTCAAGGCTTCTTTGCCTTTTTTATCTCTTCTTCTGAGAAGTCTCTCTTTAGCTCCCTTGACCATTTCAAGATTGGTTTGTTAGGTTTGTGAAGGGTTAGTTTCTTGAGTTCACCATATGTAATGGATATTAGACCCTTGTCTGATATATTGCTGGTAAATATTTTTTCCCATTTCTTCCCATTTCCTGGTAATCTCTATGATTCCCTTTTTTAGGCTTTTATAGTTTTCATGAAATAGACCCTTTACATCTTTGGTTAGGTTAATTCCTAGATACTTTTTTTTTTTTTTGGTTATTGCGAATGCAGTTGTTTCCTTGATTTCCCTTTCTACTGGTACATTGTTGACATACAGAAAGGCGACTGATTTTTGTGGGTTAATTTTGTATCCTGCTACTTTTCCAAATTGGTTTATAAGCTCTAAGAGTTTGGGGATGGAGCTTTAGGGATAGTTATTTTATAAAATGTTGCCATCTACAAAAAGAGATAGTTGATCTTCTTCCTGTCCTATGTGGATCCCTTTAATGTCTTTTTCTTGCCTTATTGCTCTGGCTAAGAATTCCAGAACTATATTGAAGAGGAGTGGAGAGAGTGGGCATCCTTGCCTTGTTCTTGTTTTTAGGGGAATTGGTTGTAGTTTTCCAATTAAGTATAATATTGGTCTTTGATCAGCCAGGTAAGGCTTTTATTATCTTATGAAATGTTCCTTCTATTCATATTTTTAGAGCTTTTAATGTGAATGAGTGTTGAATTTTATCAAAAGCCTTTTATGCATCAATGGAGATAATCATGTGGTTCTTGACCTTGGATCTGTTGATGTGATGAATTACTTTTATTGAATTACATATGTTAAACCATCCCTGCATCTCTGGGATGAAGCCTACTTGGTCATAATGTATTATTTTTTTGATATATTTCTGGATTCTGTTGGCTACAATTTTATTGAGCATCTGTCTTAATCAAAGAGGTTGGTGTGTAGTTCTTATTTTGTTGGGTCTTTGCCTGGTTTGGGGATGAATGTGATTTTGGCTTCTTAGAATGAGTTTGGGATTACTCCCTCTGTTTCTATTTCTCTGAAGAGCTTGAGGGTTGTGGGTATTAGTTCCTTTTTAAAGGCCTTTTACAATTCTGTAGTGAATCCATCAGATCCTGGGCTTTTCTTATTGGAAGATTTCTGATTATTTCTACTATCTCATTGTATGTTATAGAAATGTTTAATTGATTTATTTCTTCTTAGTTCTGTTTAGACAATTTGTATTTCTTTGTTTCTCAGGCAGGAAAATGATTTAATTTACTGAAGTGCTGCCCACACCATGCATGGTGGAGACACATGGCTGAAAAGGGAGGGGGGCGACCCATCTCTGTGCCAGGGACAGGAAGAGATGTGGCCAGGTGGGGAAAAGGTGTGGCCACACTGGTTCTGAATGTGACTTCATGGTTCTGGGACCCTCCTAATGTCAGATGGGACTCTGGTGACCAGAGGTGGCCCAGGATGTGACCTAGCAGGAGGGGAAGGTAACTGCTTCTAGGTCTGCCAGTTACCTATGTAACAAATATTGGGTGGAAACTTAGCCAAGAAGTGGGAGGTGTCCCTGTTCAAACCTTACATTCCAGCCTTTTGATAATTATGAAAAAGGTCGAAGATTCTCTCCAGCTACTTCCTCTTTGCAAGGGGTGTCAACAGTAGGTGTAAAAGGCTGAGATGTGATCCCCTCTGGGAGAAGGCAGAATCAACAGCTGTCACTTGGGCAATGAGTCCTTAGATGAAGTCTGGAGGAGACAAGTTTCTTGGACGAAGTATGGCTACGTTTCATGAGGCATTGAGGGACTGAAAAAAATACTAGAGAGAAAATAAATGGCAAGAGGAAGGACTTGGGGCTGGAAATGTTGGTAGAAATTTCCCTAGTTACTTATGACACCTGGCGACTAGGTAGAGAAGAAGTCAAGTGACAAAGGCAAGAATATAAATTCCTGTCCATTCGAAAGTTAGAGAGATATGGACATTAGATGGGCAGTCTTCTTTCTTCTCTTGACCTCCTGGCTCTGGTTTGTCTTGAAAGGGGAGGCACAAAATGGCTGATGTGATATCATCTCCTCTTACTCCTCTTCATGTTCCCTTGTTCCCCAGACTGGCTGAGTCTAGGTGCTCATTGCTGGGATGGTTTGTCCCAGTTGGTATACAAGGAGGTTTGATCTCAAGGCCTGGGCACTGTCCCTGAGCCCTTCTGCTGAAGGCTAGCACCCTACCATTTTGAGTTATAGAAACACTTGCAGTGTTTTCTGGTTAGAGATAAGAGGCTCGAGCCATTCTTCCACACTGGCTCTTTGCAGGTTAGTTGCGAGATGAATTTTTATGGATTTTTCAGCCCAGGCTGGCTTTGAATTGCAATCTTTACCACAAAAGGCCTTTGGTATTTCCCATTATAGCAACAAGGAGATCAAATGGAATAAGTAGAGCTTACCTGGTCCTTATGAAGAACTGACCAACAAATATTCTGCAATGACAAAATTGTTAGATGGGAAAATCTTAGCATACACATACTAATATGCTTGCTTTGCATGCATGAGGCCTTGGGTTCGATTCCTCAGCACCACATAAGCAAAAGGAAAAAAGCCAGAAGTGGCCCTGTGGTTCAAGTGGTAGAGCACTAGCCTTGAGCTTAAGAGTTGAGGGACAGCGCCCAGGCCCAGAGTTCAGGCCCCACAACCAGACCCCCCCAAAAAAAAGAGTCATGTAGTCAGTTCTAGATTACACAATACAAAACCAAAAGGGCAAAACTCAAAACCTAAAATTTTTGACAACAATGTTTAGACATCTTTGGTAACAAAGTACATCAGATGGTTGGGCCTCAGTTACCAAAGTCTGTGAAAAGAGCAACTTGTGAACAGGACAAATTTGAATAGATGGATGGAGAAGAAATAAGCTTGGTGGAAGGGTCAGGATTGGAGGGGGCCAAACGCTTAACCCACCATTTGGCCAAGATGGCGAACTCAAGATGGCAAATTTCTTAAAAAATGCAAAGAAAGCCTGAACAAAAAAATCAAGCCTAGTTTGGCTAGCCTTTTAGAGGGAATCTAGAGGGGCTTCCTTGAACCTAGCCTATGTCACACTCTTCAGGGCACAATAAAAATAATTGTAGAAAAGAAAGGGAGAGATATAGAAAGTTGGACATGAATAGCAGAGAGCAAAGAGAGCCTGATAGTAAGCAGACTTCTGACCATGTACCATTGCAGAGGCAAAAATTGTCTAAATCAGACAACAACATAAAAATATTAGGTGCTCTGCTATCCAAGGAGCACAAGAGGCATTTCAGAGGGGTTTCATAGTTCAGGCATGACTCGCAACACCCCATTAAATGTGTAGGATAGTCAGTCTGGTGAGTGAAGGAGAGATGAAGAGGCAGAAGCAGTGTCCTGACTTCTCCCATAGCCCACTAGAGATTAATGGTGATGCCCCCAAAACCAAGTATCCTCGGCTTCGGAAGTGACCAGCCTTTTGGCTAAAAGGCCATAGGAGTTCTCTGGTGTGGTGTCATATCTGAACAGAGATTGAGCAACATAGAACCATAGAGAGTAGTTTCACTCACCAGAGTAGAGAAGTGGTGTGGACATGGATGGGAAGGCCAGCAATGGTATTGGTGAAGTCTCGCGTGGTGTCTCAAGGCAGTTTGGTTCACAGAAAAGGGGTGGTTAGGAAATTCTAACATTTCCAAATCAAAAACCATATACAAGTCATGGCCCCATATGTAAGATATATTAAAAAGGTAGGTTTCATTCGGTAGCCTATGAAGAGAATGCCACACACTATTAAGGTAGGAAAAGACGTTTATTTACCGAACTGCTGCCCCCACCATACATGGTGGAGAAGCATGGCTGAAAAGGAAAGGGGGGATAGCAATTTCTATTTCTGTATATCCATCTCTGCTAGGTTTTCCTTCCTTTGTGAGTAGAGTCTGGAGTTATTTCTTTATGATTGTTTGAGTGTCCTGGATGTTTGTTGTAATTTTCCCTGTGGTATCTCTGATATTATTGATATGGGTCTCCTCTCTTATTTTGTTAGTTACTCATGCCAGTGGTTCATCAGGTTTATTGATTTTTTTCTTAAAAACAGCTTTTTAAAATTAATTTTATTTATAATTTTCTCAGTCTCTATCTCATTAATTTCAGCTTTTATTTCGATTATCTCTTTCTGCCGAGCAACTTTCGGTTCAATTTTTTCTTGTTTCTCTAGCAGTTTTGGTTGCTTCATAAGATTGCTTTCTTGGTCTCTGCTTTCTTGATATGTGCACTGAGAACAATAAATTTGCCCCTTAGGACTGCTTTTGCTGGGTCACATAGGTTTCTCTGTGATATTTCTTCATTTTCATTGAATTGTAGGAACTTTTTAATTTCTTCTTTAATTTCTTCTGTAACCCATGTATTGTTCAACTGAGTGCTGTTTAATTTCCATGCGTTTAAGTTTTTCCTACTTTATGCCTTGTTATTGAGAACTAGTTTGATTCCACTATGTTCAGATTGAATACAGGGTATTATGTCGATCCTCTTGTATTTGCTTAAATTCCTTGTGATCTATTGTAGAAAAAGTTAGGGGTTTGGCAAGAGTAAGAACCTGCTGGTGTAAATGTCTGTAATTCTAGCTACTCAGGTGGCTCAGATCTGTGTATTCAGGTTCAAAGCCAGCCCAGGCAGGAAAGTTCATGAGGCTTTTTCTGGGGTTGTTCAGCACCAAACTCTGCCTCATGTCTGGGTTTGTTCACCAACTTTGTCACCATGGGCTGGGCTGGGCTGCTTATGCAAGCCGGTATGGAGAGGCCCTCCACCCCACCAGGAGTCAGGTGTTAACCAGTGATGTTGCCTCAGGCTTGGCTGGGCTGCTTATGTGGGCCAGTATGGAGAGGCACAAAGCGACATGGGTCTAGATTTGTTCCCTGCAACTGTCCCTGTCCAACTATCGCTGAAGCCCTGGGCTGGTCTGGGCTGTTCCTGTGAGCTAGAGCCAAGAATCATTGTGCCCAGAGTCTGAGTGCTTTGCCACTACTGCCAGCTGCTGCTGCTGCTCCAGGGTAGGCTAGGTTGTTTATACCAGCAGGACAGAGGTGCCACGCTGTGTGCATAGGGTCGTTTGCCACTGCAGACAGCTGCTGCTGCTCCAGACTGGGTGGTGCTGCTTGCACCAGCCAGGAAGAGGCGCCATGCCAGGGAAGTTGAGGGGAGTCTTCATGCCAGCTCTGCCTTCTGAGATTTGTTTGTATCCTCTGGGTTGGCACCAGCTCGTGAGAGTCTTCTGGGAGTCTTGGAATGCTTATGGGTACGTGGTCCTCCGAGGGTCCAGAGCCAGGCCACTTAAGCAGCCTGGCAAGAAGCTCCACCACTTAAGCTGCTCAGCATTCAGCCCTATCACCAACAAGGGGTGGCTGAAGGTTATTTCCACTTGACTGTCTGTGTAGGTTTTTCCCTTTTCTTTTTTCACTTACTGTACCTCTCTGAGTAATCTCCTTTTTTTGTGGGTCACTTGGAGAAACTGAGCATTGAAATTCAAACTGTATTTGGTTGGGGAGAGCTGTGGTGTTTACCTACTGTTCCATCACCATCTTGGCCTCTCCCCTTCAGGTGGAGTTTTTCTTAGGTGGATGGTGGGCCTTAGTTACCAAAGGATAGGTACATAAAAGAATATGTTGTAAAGCATGCAGATTGTAGTTAGACATTTCTGTTAATATAGCCTTCCCAAATTTAGGAACCAAAGGGGTTGGTCTACCCTAAAGTATTTCAAAGGGATTAAATCCTTTAACATAAGGGCTACATCTTGCTCAAAGGAGAGCAAAGTGGAGGAGGCTCACCTAGCCATGGACAGTCTCTGTATTTAATTTAGTCTCTGTATTTAATTTAATTTAATTTAACTAAATTAAATTATTTCAAATGCCTTGAACTCTGAGTTCTATAAATGGATTGTAACTTCCAATTTATTCCTAGAACGTTAGTTAATAATTGAGAACTTAGACAATGAATGCAGGGCCATCTTGGTACACCCCAAATAAGGGTAAGCCAAATCAAGAAATTATTACATGCCTCACCTCAGCCTGAAAAACTGTCCACTATTACTAACAGATACGAAGACCCATACTTTCCAGGCTTAACCTCTGTGAAGTCGACTTTCCCAAATTCACCATCTGAGGTTCCTCACATAAGAATTCTTTCCATATGTTCCAGCTTTTCAGCATTTACCTGTTTGGAAATTACACACACACATTACACAGGATTGTCAGCCTGAGGCCCCACTGATTTTTGAACAGTTTTAGGCAGTTGCCTGGAGCAATTTACCAGGGTGCAAATATCTACACGTAAACTGAAAGAAAGCTTGAGAGGGTTTACATTTTTCACAAGTCCAGTGTCAACATTTGCCCACATATTACCACTGTTTTTGTTTCTTCCCTTAATCTTAACGAGTAGTAACTCTAGAGACCCCACTGGTTTTAGAGTGGTCTCCCAAGCTACCTGATCAGCTCAGATGTTTCCCTGTATCTTAAGGTCTCTAGGTTCTTTTACTCCTGTATAGTACTCTGAACCTTGGAGACTTCTTCCATGTTATTCTCCTTTTCTCTCAAACTTGCTTTCATGATCCCACTCTCCTTCTCAATGACCTCCTTAACCTACAAGTGTTTTCGCAGGGTCACAGGAGAGTTCGTTTGACTCACCAACTGCTGCTCCTTCTCACAACACCTTTGCTTGCTCTACAGCTCCTCACTTAAGTTCACAAAGATGCTATTGAGAGGTATTTTTTTCCATCTCTTCCTGTTCCATTGGGACAAGATGTTTCTGCATTACATTTATGGTGAAGATCTCAGCAGTCTTTTTGGCCTTTTACTCTATTAGTTTCCCTTTCTAGTTTTCGACTTCAGTGTATTTTTGCGACAGATCTTTCAACTGTTTGTTTAGCTCTTCTGTTTTTCTTCCTAATGCTCTTTCCTTTTGCCCGGCATTGTCTATCAGAGCATGTGGTCCTATAACTCTTTCTGAAGAGTATCAATCTCTTTCTTGAGCCTGATATTTTCCTGTCCACTTTTCTTGGCCTCATCTTCTATGACACAACACTTCCCCGTCTTCTCTGCTAGCTACTTTTTCCCTCTTTCTCTGTTGCTTTGAATTTCTGGTGACAGTCTTCAAGGCTTATAATAGATATTTACTTCACCCTAATACATTCTTATATTAGGTCTGGCTCCATTTTCATGGCCAAAATTTCTTAATGCAGCATCAGGATCTCTTTTTGGCCTCACTTGATGTTAGCAAGGATGGCAGCATTGCTGTCTTGTGCTTCTGTCGACCTCTGACCTGTGGTCTCCTAATTTGCCTCATGCTCACCCAGGCTAATGTACCTGAATTTCATTTTATTCTAAGTGTTTTCTAGGTTCCTTTTGAGGATTTTCTTCTCATTTTGACTCTCACAAGTTTATATCTTCAAATCTTTTCTTCAGGTCAAACTATTCTCCCTGTTTTCACCAGTGTCCAGTGCTTTTAAACTCTTGGTGGGTTTGGACTGGCACATATTGGAGATTCAGTCTTTTATAAGCCTGTGTTTTGAGATAGAAGTGTGTGAATTTTTCTTTGCCTCATTTCTTAAGTTCAGAGGGCTGATTTTTAAATTGAACACAATTGGCATTCAGAGCCTCAAGCTCCTTTTCATATCTCCTGTTCTTATCTCCTCCAGAGATATGAACACATTTTCCAAGTGGTTAATGTGAATACATAAGCTGTCATTTTCTATCTTTCTCCTCCTTGGACATTGCTTTTCCCAATGTACATTTTGCTTGCAATAAGGACACTGATCTAGTCCTAGAGGTTCCCTACTGCAATTTGCAAATGAATTGTACTGTCTTTGCCAAGGGTTTCTTGATCCCTATTCTGGTACTTCTATCAAAACTCAACCCCCCTTCTTAGAGTCTTTTTTTCCAGGGTATCTCTGTTATCAAACACCTCCTGGCCAACCACTTCCAACTTAAAATACACCTTTCTTTCAAAACCTTCTAACTTTTGAAGCTTTCTTCTAATATCTGGGGCTGACTGGGTAACAAAGGCCATATTTAAGGCTCATTGATTCTCCAGGGCTTCAAGATCTATAGGCCTATAAGTCTTATAGAATTCTCAGAGAAATTTCAGAAGAGCATTTGGGTACTCACTGAGGAACTGTACCATCTCACTCACCATAGATTGATGACTTGGCTTTCTAGCCACTGTGGTATCCCTGCCAATCGAACCTGTCAATAATAGGTAAGCACTTCCATACTGCAATCACTGTTAGTCTCTGCTTGGGTAAGTATGTGGAAAGACTTGCTCCAAATGGTCTGGTTCATTAGTCGGGATAATGTCTGGTCCAAGAACCACCTTCAAGTCACCGAGCAGGATACACTCCCTTTTCTACCAGGTGAAAAGCACCTGTAAAATTTGCTGACACTCATCCAACATGTGCTTGTGTGTGAAAATTACTGTCTCTAATGAAGTAATGAGCCCCTCTTTTTTTCTGAAAATGATGCAGTTTTCTGTTTCCAGTTATACAGGTCACTAGTTGTAAAGGGAACATATATTAAAAAGGGGGCCTGCCCACCATCTCCTCCATGCTCCTATCTCAAGGGTAATAAAGGTAACTTACCACATTGTACCACCTCAGACTGGTACAAGTAACCACTTTTGGTATGTGAGGACTTAATATTAGAGGTGCTGATGGCAAAGAACAGGAGAGAGAGTACATCAATGAATCTTCCTCTGAGGGACTCTATAACCCTGGGGGAGAATATTTTTTGGATATGGCAAGTTTTAAGGCCTTGTTCCCCCATCCTGAGAAAAAGAGTAAGCAGAAGTGCATACAGGATACAGATAGAACTATCAGCATACACACACAGACCAATAGTCACAGACACTTAAATTACATGTCCCACACCACTCAATGTTGAACTCTACAGGAAGTCCCAGATGACAGAGAGAATGTCCCAGATTGCCTATTGAGAAGACCACAGATGACCTCTGGTGGATGTCACATATGTCCTCTGTAGGAGGCTCGAGATAACCTCTCATAGAGGTTCAAAATGGCCCCCGAAGATAGTGTCCTCTCAAGGAAGCTGAGATTACCTCTCAAGTAGCTCCCTGATGGCCACTCAAGGAGGATACATAAAAACTCCAGAGGAGGTTCCAGATATCTCTCTTGAGAAAGGCACAGATGACCTCCAGAGAAGGCCCTATATGTCTTCTCAAGGAAGTCCCACATGATGTCCGAAGATGGTCATACATTTCTCATCAAGGTACCCCGAGATGACCTCCCAAAGAAGTTCCAGATGACCTCAAGAGGTGGTCCTAGATTGCCTCTTAAGGAAGCCCCAATGACTATTTTTGAAGAGGTCTCAGGAGGCCTCCTGAGGAAGCACCAGATGACCTCTGGATAAAGCCCAATATGGCCCCTGGAGAAGGCCCCAAATGACCCCCAGATTAGGTCTCAGATGGCTTCTCAAGGAAGTCGCAGATGTACTATTGATAATGTTCCAGATGGCTTCCCAAAGAAACCCTACATGACCTCTCAAGGAGTTCCCAGATGGCTTCCCAAGGATGCCATAAATGACCTCCAGAAGGGGTCCCCAAAACCGGCTGGCAAGCTTGCACAGACGCACCCCTAGTGGAGTCTAAATGACTTTTATCCATGATGGTCCTCCGGAGACAAAAACTCGAGGTAGACTCTCAACCCTGAGGGTTGACACTCTCACCTATGGGGATTTTTCCCTGGGCCTGATGCCATCCAAATGGATGATCTCGATGAGGTCTCTGAAAATTAGGAAGTCTATAGTTGAAGAGAATCCATTGAGACACATATAATAAATGTTCTCCAGACCACCAACCACCAAAATTATGATATCCAAAGCTCCAAACATCAATGGGCAAGCCTTTTTTTCCCTTTCCCTTTGTCTCTCCTTCGCTACAGAACTATACTTCCTTCGAGGTCTTTCCATTTTTCCCTTCTAACAGTTCCTTCTTCTCTTTAGGCCTCTCCACTCTCCAAACGCCTGAACTGCTTTGCCTGGATCGTCAGTTGTCATCCTTCACCTCCTACCCCCTCTCAACTTCCTCTTCTCCCAGGTCTTTCCCCTTCTGCTATCACACCACTTCCTTTCTTCCAGGACTTTCCGCTTTTTCTCTTTCCTTCTATTGCTCTGAACAACTAGCCTGTAAAATATCTGTACCCATCCTACACTCCATCTGCCTAACAGTTTTCAACTGTCACATCTGAAACTGCCCAAAGCCCAATCACTTCTTAACAGCTCAATAGACGGGGATTAATGCACCAGCCCCTCCCACAGAATGCCCCACATTCTTTGGTGGCATACTTTGTCCTCTCCAGCTGTCCAGGTGATGGTGCCTGGCTGATTATCGGACCCTATAGATTATTGTGGCCCTGATGGTTATTACAGTATCCTCCTTGTAAATTAGTTGCAATTGAAATTGGAAATTTGATTGTGATATTACAAACTCATTATGACATCACAAACCCATTTTGACATCATCATAACACGACATCACAAACCCATTGTGACAATGTTGTCATTGTGACATCATGATTCCTTTGTGACATCTCAAATCTATTATGATCAATTAGCTCCTTTGAAAAATCACATGACTTTTTCAACATCATAGTCACTTTGTGTACCCATATCCTTGTTGTTAACCAATGACAATTGAGATCAGACATGCCATTTTAACATCAAAAAGTGTTTGTGACATCCTCAACAGTGTGACATCACATTTTCATTATGAGAGCATCACCAAACTCAATGACATAATCGCATTATGACAACAATTCTCATAGTGACATCAAAGACACATTGTGAATGCCTGTTCTGTGATTTCATTGTATTTCAAATGTGGCATGAGAGTTGATATCAAAAACGCATGTTTGTGCCTACACAATCATTTTGACATCATAAACACTTTGTGATAGCACAGGGCCATTGTGATATCACTAACACAATGTGACATCACAAAACTCTCCTGTCCTTATAACTTTTGTGACATGCTAAAATTGTGATATCTTAGACCTTTTTGCCCTCAAAATTTGTTTTCAACCTCATATTTCATGTATGACATGAGATACCAGAAATCCACTAACATTATGACCATGTGTCATCACACTGACAGATATCATGTTCATCGTGTCACATGACATCACAAAAGGTTTTGATGTCACAATTAGTTGGTGATGCCATACAGGTAAGGGGTCACAGTAGGTCTTTGATGTCACAATTTGTTAGTGATATCCAAAATGGCATTAAGGATCTCATTTGTCATGAAATCACAGAGAATATGAGTTCACAAATGGACTGTGGTATCTTCAAAGGCATGTGTTTTCACAAGTGTGATGAAGTCCTAGGAGGAATATGATATCACAGTGTGACACAATGTGCATGATATCTGTCAGTATGATGTCACAATTGTCATGATGTCACAGTGGATTTCTGATATCACATATCATAACAAATATTATAAGGTTGAAAACAGATTACAAGCTCATAAAGGGCCTAAGTCAAAACAATTGCAGCACGTCACAAGACTTATGAGGACAGGGCAGGTTTGTGATGTCACAGGGTGTTAATGATATCACCATAGCACTGTGATGTCACAAAGTGGTTGTGATGCCATATATTTATGAGATAATAATGGTTTTTTCATATCAACCCACATGCCAAATTTGAAATAGAATGAACTAAGATAATAGGCATTTACAATGTGTCTATAACCTCACAATGACAATATAATGTCATAATGCTATGAGGTTATTATAAATTGGTGACATTGCAAGGACATAATGGTGTCATAATGAATATTTGTTGTCTTATTTGTGATGGGGTAACAAATGGTGATGTTACAATGGCATGTATGAATTCCATTGTCATGTGTTCACAATGAGGATATGGGCATACAAAGGGACTGTGATGTCACAAATGCCATGTGTGTTTTCAAAGGTACTTAACGGTCATGATAGCTTTATGATAAACTGTTGTGATGAGGTCACCAAGGGTTTTTGATGACATAATAATTTTGTAATATCTCAAACACAGGTCCAATTTCAATTGCTAGTATTTCACAATGTGCATACAAGTTCACAGAAGGATCTTGAAGTCCTAATGGACATGAATTTTTTTAAAGTTATGGAGTCATATTAGGTTTGTGAATACACAATGGGTCAGATAGCATCATGGCAATATCAACTCACTACATCATGTCAAAATATTGTGTTGTTGTCACAATTGGTGATGAGGTCACAAAAGATTGGTGATGTCACAATGTGTTGGCATGTCACAATGACATGATGGTTCCCAATTGTCTGTAACTTACAATAAGTATAGGATTTCACTAAGGGATTGTGGTTTCTCCAAAAGTATGTGTTGTCACAAATATATTGAAATCCTAAAAGGTTTGTGAGGTTAAAATTTGACACAATGGTTATGAAATCTGGCAGTGTGATCTCGCCATAGTCATGATGTCACTGGGAATTTGTGATATCAAGTGTCATATGTGAAATCTAATGAGGTTGACAACAGATTATGAGGACAAAAAAGCCAAAGGTATTAGAGTTGCAGTATGTCACAAAAGTTATGATGACAGAATGGGTTTGTGATGTCACAGTGTGTTAGAGATATCCCAATGGATATGTGATGTACAAAGGGATTTTAATGTCACAATGGTTAGGAGTTCTTGATTTGCTTATGATATCAACCTACAGGCCACATTTTAAATAGAATGAAATACGAGAAAAGGCATTAATAATGTGTCTATGATGTCACATGACAAGGTGAAGTTATAAATATATCATATCATTTTAATTTTGTGATTTCACAATGAACAGATGGTGTCAAAATGACAATGTGATGTCACAATTGTGATAAACTCACAAACTGTTTTTGATGTTAAAATGTCATGTCTGATTCTTAATTGTCAATATTTCACAGTGGGGATATGAGTACACAAAGGGAATGCGATGTCACAAAGCTATGTATTTTTTCAAAATGCATAAGAGGTCATAATAGATTTGGGATATAACAATGCGATACTGGTATTAAAAATATCAATGTGCTGTCACAATGGGTTTGTGATGTCACAGTGGTGATGAGGTCACAATGGGTTAGTTATGTCACGAGTTTGTAATATCACAATTATTTGTCCAATTTCAATTGCTCCTAGTTCACCGTGAGGACAGTGTAATAACCATCAGTGCCCGTATAATCCACGGGAACAGATAGTCATCATGGCCTCTTGGTTTGGACCACCAGAGAGAGAGGTGTATGATGCTGTTGAAGGAGATAGGATGTCAAGCCCCACATGGTGAGCTGCCAAGAAGTGATTGGGCATGGCCATTTGGGAAGTGATGATTGAAAACTGCTATGTAGGAAAAATATTGCAGTAGGGGAAGGGTACGGCCTAAATATAGGCTGCATGTTCAGAGCAACAGAAGGGGACAGAAAAAGGGGAAAGACCTGGAAGGAAAGAAGTGATGAGACTGCAGGAGGATAAAGAGCTTGGAGGAAAGGAAATTGAGGGAGAGCAGGAGCTGAAGGATGGCACCTGGACACCTGGATAGGGCACGGCAGGCCTGTCAAGAGTGGAACAGCCTGAAGAAAAGAAGGGAATGGTGGAAGGAAAAAAAATAAGACCTGAAATGTCAGACAGGTCTGTAGTGAAGGAGGATGAGGAGATAAGAAAAAGCCTTGTCCTTTGAAATGTGGAGCTTTGGATATCATTATTATTGGGGTTGGTTGTTTGAAGACCAGTTAACAAATGGCTGTGCTGCTCTGTGGAGTTCTGAGGGTTCATGTTTGAGGCTGCATGGTTGAGGCTGGGCATCCAGCCCAGGTCAAGGTAGTAGCTTGTTATAAAATGTATAAGGACAAGACAGATTTGTGATGTTACATTGCATTAATGATATCACAATGTCAATATGAGGTCACAAAGGGATTGTAATGTCACAATGGTGATGTGGTCACAATGGGTTTCTGAAATCAACCTATATGCCACATTTGAGATAGAATGAAATCACAGAATAGGCAGTCACATTGTCTCTAGGACATCACAATGAATATGTGATGTCATAATGCTATGGTGTCATTGTCATTTAGGGATATCACAATGGGCTCATGGTATGCTATCAACAATGTGATCTCACTCTGGAGATGATGTCACAAAACGTTTGTAATGGTACAATGGCATGTCTGATGTCAGTTGCTAAGAGGTGCTAAGAGGTCACAACAGATTTGGGATATCACAAGGTGATCGTGATATCACTGTGGAAATGTGATGTCACAATGGGTTTGTGATGTCACCGTGGTGATAAAGTCACACTTGGATAGTGATGTCACAATGAATTTGTAATATCACCATTATATATCTAATTTCATTCTACTAGATCACAATGAAGATACGCATTTACATAAGGAGCAAGAAGTCAGAAAAGCCGTGGATTTTGTAAAATATTATGCGGACATAAGAGATTGGTGAAAATGCAATGGGACAGAGATATCCCACTGGCAATGTGATGTTACCATTACATGGGATAGTATTGTTTTGAAGTCACAAATAGTTGGTAATGCCATACAGCTGATGAGGTCACATAGATTTGTGATTTCACAATGGGATGTTGATGTCACAATCTCATGCCAGGTCTCTAACAATAAATACCTAAGTTCACAAGGCATAATGTATCCAAAGGCATATGTTGGCACAAGTGGAATGAGTATTAACAGGTTTGTGATGTCACAATGTGACTCAGTGGTCATGACATCTGTCAGTGTGATGTCACAGTGGTCGTGATGTCACAGTGGATTTCTGATATCACATGTCATACCTGAAGTATTATGAGTTAAACAATTTATGAGCTTAAAGAGGCCAGAGTTCACACTGGCAGCATGTCAAAACATTTATGAAGATAGGAGAGACAGTGGGTTAGTGATATCATACTGGCAATGTAGCGTCATCGAGGTATTGTGATGCCATAATGGTTATGTGTTCACAATCTATTTCTGATATCAACACACCTATCACATTTGAAATAGAATGAAATCACAGAATAGACATTCCAATGTATCTGTGACATCACAATGGCCATGTGATGTCATAATTCTATGATGTCATTGTTGTTTTATGATGTTACAATGGGATGATGTTGTCTTAATGACAATGTGATGTTACAGTGGTGATGATGTCACAAAGGTTTTGAGATGTTAAAATGGCATGTCTGATCTCAATTGTCATTAGCTCAAAATGAGGATTTGGGTAAACAAAGGTCCTGTGATGACACAATGGCCATGCTTTCTTTCAAAGCTTCTGAGGTCATAATAGGATTGGGATGTCACAATGTGAGCATGGTGACACAATGGCAATGTGATATCACAATGAGTTTGTGATGTCACCACGGTGATGAGGTCACAATGGGTTAGTGATATCTCATCAAGTAATATAACAATGACATATACAATTTCAATTTCTTCTAATTCACTATGAGGATACTGTAATAACCAGTGAGGCCAGAATTATCTGTGGGAGCTGATAATCATTATAAATTCTTGGCCTGGCCCACCGGAGAGTGTGGGGAATACCGCCAAAGGTGGAGGTGTCAAGCCTCACATGGTGAGCTGTCAAGAAGTAATTGAACATTGGGCAGTTTGGGAAGTGACGGTTGAAAACTGTTAGGCAGAAGACACATTGGAGTGAGGAGGGGTACAACCTATATATGAAGTGCATTTTCAGAACATTGGAAGGGGACATAAAAATGAAAGCTACCCAGATGGAAGAAAGTGGTGAGACAGCAGGAAGGGAAAAACTTGAGAGGAGAGGAAGTTGAGAGAGAGCAGAAGGTTGGCAAATGTTCACTGGGGCAGAGTAGGGCAGGCCTGTGGAGACTGGAGAGGCCAGAAGGAAGTGGTGGAAGGGAAATAGGGAAAGACCAGGAAGGAAGGACAAGTCTGTAGTGAAGGAGGGAGGAATGGAAAAGTAAAAAGCCTTGCCCATTGAGGTTTGGAGTTTTGGAGATCATAATTTTTTGACTGGTGGTTTGCGGACCAATAAAGAAAGGGTGGGGCTGCCCATTGAAGGTCTGAGGTTTGGTGATCAAGGCTGCTCTTGGACCTGTGTATCCGGTCCAGCATAAGGTAATCACAGTCCGCTTTCTAGTGTAAACTGG
Organism: Dipodomys merriami; assembly: GCF_024711535.1. Taxonomy (NCBI): domain Eukaryota; kingdom Metazoa; phylum Chordata; class Mammalia; order Rodentia; family Heteromyidae; genus Dipodomys; species Dipodomys merriami. Next base: position 617,786 of record NW_027204971.1, on the reverse strand, counting down.
ATTATTATACTAAATGTGACTTGCTGGTTTGTCTATTTGCCTTAGAAGTTATAAGTACACGAGTTCACAGAAAGAGCTTGAAGTCTCAAAGGCCATGAATTTTCTAAGATGTGATGTGGCCATATGTTTGTAAAAACACAATGGGACAGTGATATCACAATGGCAATACCACAATATCATGTCAAAATAATGCTTTGATACCACAATTAGTTGTTGATGCCATTCTCGTGATGAGGTCACAATAAGTTTGTGATGTCAGAAAGGGTTCATGATGTCAGAGTGGCATGGCAGATCTCAATTGTCATTAATTGGCAATGAATATATGATTTCAAAAAGGGACTGTAATGTTTCCAAAGGCATGTGTTGTCACAAATGTGATGCCGTTCTAACAGGTTTGTGATGTCACAATGTGACACAATACTCATGATATATAGCAGTATGATGTCACAGGGGATTTCTGATATCACATGTCATAACAGAAATATGAGATTTAAAACAGATTATGAGCTAACAAAGGGCTTAACATATGACAATGGCAGCATGTCACAAAACTTATAAGGACTGGTTTGTGATGGCACAGCAGATTAATGACGTCACAAAAGATTGTGATATCACAATGGTTATATGGTCAAAATGGGTTCCTGATATAGAATGAATTCACAGAATAGGCCTTCACACTGCTATGACTATGATGTAACAATGTCATTGTGATTTATCATGCTATGATGTCATTGTTGTTTGGTGATGTCACAACGAGACGAAGGTGTCATAATGACAATTTGATGTCACTGCTTATTTATGATGTTACAATGGTTATGAGGTCACATTATGTTTCTGATATGAACACACATGTCAAATTTGAAAAAAAATGAAAAGGCCGGGCGCCAGTGGCTCATGACTAATCCAAGATACTCAGGAGGCTGAGATCTAAGGATTGCACTTCAAAGCCACTTTAGGCAGGAAAGTCCATGAGACTATCTCCAATAAAAACCATTAGAAAACCAGAAGTGGTGCTGTGACTGAAGCGATAGATTGCTTGCCTTGAGCTGAAGAGCAGAGACAAAACCCAAGCCCAGAGATCAAGCTCGACAACCGACAAAAAAAAAAAAAACAGGCCTTCACAATCTCTCTATAACATCACAATGACAATATGATCTCATAATGCTATCTTGTCATAGTTTTGTGATGTCAAAAGTAGTTAATCCTGTCATAATGAGAATATTATGTGACACTGGTGATGTCTCAAAGAGTTCATGATGTTACAATGGCATGTCTTATATCAATTGTCAGTTCATAATCAGGGTATAGTTACACAAAGGGACTCTGATGTCACAAAGGCCATGTGTTTTTTCAAATGTGCTGAGAGGTCCAAATAGGTTTGGGATGTCACAATGTGATAGTGATATCAAATGGCAATGAAAGCTTACAATGGGTTTGTAATGTTATATTGGTGATGAAATCAACGTTTTGTGAAGTCACATCTCATACTCACATGTCCAATTTCAGTTGCTACTATTTCGCAATGAGGATATGAGTTCACAGAAGAAGACTGAAGTATAAAAGGCCATGAATTTTCTAAAATGCTATGAAGACATACTAGGTTTTTGAAAAAACATTGGAACAGTGATATCGCTATGGCAATGGGATGTTGCAATATGATGACTTAATAAAGTTTTGTTACCACAATTGGTGATGCCATACTGGTGATGAGTTTACAAGAGGTGTGTGATGTCATAATGGGTTGGTGACATCAAAATGACACATGTGATCTCAATTGTCAACTCACAATGAGTATATGGGCTCACAAAGGGACTGTAATGTCTCCAAAATCATGCATTGTCTCAAAAATGATGAAATCCTAACAGGTGTGTGTTGTCAGAATATGACAAAATGCTCATAACATCTATCAGTGTGATGTCACCATGATCTAGATGTCACACTGGATTCAGGTATCACATTTCATACCTGGATTGGGTATGAGAGGATTGGAATTTCACAGTGGGTTAGTGATATCACTATGGAAATATGGGGTCAAAAAGGGATTGTGCTACCACAATGGCTATTATATCACAATGTGTTTCTACTATAATAGGTTTGTGCTGTCACAATTGGTTTGAAATGTCACAATGACATGCCGATTCTCAAATGTCTTTAATTCAAAATGAAGATATGAGTTCACAAAAGGACTGTGTTGTCTCCAAAGTCATGTGTTGAGGCAAATATGATGAAGTCCTAACACATTTGTGAGTTCACAATGTGACACCATGGTCTTGATGTCTATCAATGTGATGTCACAATGTTCATATTGTCAGAATCAATTTCTGATATCAGATGTCATGCCTGAATTATGAATTTGAAAACAGAATATAAGCTTACTAAAGGCCTAAAACATCCTAATGGCAGCATATCACACGTTATGACTAACAGTTCATGGTCTTTGGAGCTTCAGATACTTTCTTTGAAATTGTATCCTCATTTTGAACTAGTAGAAATTGAAATTGGACATGTCATTGTAATACTACAAACTCATAGTGACATCACAAACTCATTGTGACCTCATCATCACTGTGACATCAAAAACCCATTGTGATATCACATTACTGTTGTGCCTTCACAATCACATTGTGACATCACAAAGCAATTGTGAACTCTTAGCACCTTTAAAATACACATGACCTCTGTGTCATCACAGACCCTTTGTGTACCCATATCCTCATAGTGAACTAATGAAAATTGTGATCACACATAGCATTGTAGCATCACAAATACTTTGTACAATAATTATGACTGTGAAATCACATTGTCATCATGACACCATCATCTCATTGTGACAACACAAAACCGCAATGACACAATACCATTTTTTCTCTTTTTTTCTTCTGTACGTTTTTTTATTGTAAGTGTACTGTACAGAGGGATTACAGTTACATGAGTAAGGTAATGAGTACATATCCTATCGAACATTGCTGCCTTGACATCACCTTGTCACTTTAATGTCATAGACCCATTGTGAATGCCTATACTTTGATTTCATTCTATTTCAAATGTGCCATGTGGGTTGATATCAGGAAATCATTATGAACTCATAACCTTTGTGACATCAAAATGTCTTTGTCACAGCACTTTGCATTTGTTATATCATTAATCCACTGTGACATCAAATACCTCTCCTGTCCTCATAACTTTTGTGAAATGCCATTGTGATATCTTAGGCCCTTTGTAAGTTGAAAATCTGTGTTCGACTTCATATTTCAAATATGACATGAGATATCTAAAATCCAATGTAACATCATGATATCACACCCCTGGACATCATAACCATTGTGTCACTTTGTGACATCTCAGACCTGTTAGTTCTTCACTTTCTTGACTGCATTTATTTTGGTGACATCAGAATCCATCCCCAAACTCATATACTCATGGTGAGTTAATGAAAATTAAGATCCCACATGCCATTGTGACATCAACCCCTTGGGACATCTCAAATCTATTGTGACCTCCTCATCAGTATGGCATCACCAATTGTGACATCAAAACATTATTATAACATGATGTTGAGACATCACATTGTCATTGTGAAATCACTGTTCCATTGGGTTTTCACATAGTATGAGCACATACTATGAAGCTCCTTCTATCACCCGGTATCCTCATATTGAATTATGAGTAATTGAAATTGGATGTATCATTCTGATATTACAAACTGTGACATTACTAAACCATTTTGACCTCATCACCATTGTGACATCAAAAACCCAATGGGACATCTCATTTTCATTGTGACATTATGGATCACATTTTTCCCTTTGAAACTTGTTATGACCTCTTACCACCTTTGAAAACACACATGGCCTCTGTGACATCACAGAACATTTTTGTATCCATATCCTCATGGGGAACTGACAACTGACATCAGACATACCATTTAAACATTAAAAAATCCTTTCTGACATTACCATAATTGTGACATCATGTTGCCATTATGACACCATCAGCTCATTTTGACATGTAAAACTACAATGACTTCATAGCATTGTAACATCTCATTGTCATTCTGATATCATAGACATGTTGTGTTTGCCTATTATGTTATTTGATTCTATTTCTAATGTGGCATGTCGGTTGATATCAGAAACCCATTGTGAGTTCATGACCATTGTGATATCATGGTGCCTTAGTAGCATCATATTGCTATTGTGATGTCACATTGCCAAATTGATGTCACAAAGGGATTCTGATGTGACAATGGTTATGACATCACAATGAGTTTCTGATATCAACCCACATGCCACATTTCAAATACAATGAAATCACAGATTTGGCATTCATAATGTGAATATGATGTCACAATTACATAATGGCAAATGCTATAATGTCATTCTCATTTTGTGTTGTCACCATAAGCTAAAGATGTGATAACAAAAATATGGTGTAACAATGGTTATGACATCACACAGGGTTTATAATGTTACAATGGATATGAGGTCACAATGTGTTTCTGATATCAACTATTATGACACATTTGAAATAGAATGAAATCACAGGATATATATTCACAATATGTCTATGACAGCAAAATGGCAATGTGATGTCTTAAAGTTATGATATCACTGTAGATCGGTGATGTCACAATGAGCTGATGATATCATAATGACAGTTTGATGATGTCACAAAGGATTTGTGATGTCACAATGGCATGTCAGATCTTAACTGCCATTAGTTTATAATGAGGATATGAGAATGAAGTCACTATGACATACACAAATGAACTGTGATGACACAAAGGCCATGTTATTTTTGTCAAAAGTGCTAAGGTTCCTAACAGGTTTCATTTGTCAAAGTGTTAATGATATAAAAATGTGTAAGTGATGTCAAACGAGTTTGTAATATCACACCTTATTTCAAATTTCAATTGCTACAAGTTCACAATGATACAAATTCAGAAAAGGAGCTTGATGTTCCAAAGGCCATGCATTTTCTAAGATGTGATGAGGTCGTAATAGGTTTGTGAAAGCATGATGGTACAGTAATATCACAATTGTAATATGATGTCAAATTATAATGTCATGAGTGTTGTTATAATCACAATTAGTTGGTGATGCCATAATAGTGATGAGTTCAAAATAGTTTTGTGATGTTGCAATAGATTGGTGATGTGACAATGGCATTCGACTCCTCAATTGTCAATAGCTCACAGTGAGTATATGAGTTTAGAATGGGATTGTGAGGATTCCAAAGGCATTTGTTGGCATAAATGTGATGAAGTCGAATAGATATGTGATGTGACAATGTGACACAATGGTCATTACATCTAGCAGTGTGATGTCACAATACTTAAGATGTCACAGTACATTATTAATATTTTATGTCATACATGAAATAATATGAGGTCAAAAATAGAATGAGCTCTCAATGGTCCTAACATAACACAGTGGCAACATGTCAAAACTTATGAAGACAGGACATGTTTGAGGTGTCACAGTTGTTTAGAGATATCACAATGGCAACATTTTGTCTCAAAGGGATTGTGATGTCACAATGGTTATGAAGTCAAAATGTGTTTGTGATATGAACCCACATGCCACATTTGAAATATAATGAAATAACATAATAGGCATTCATAATGTAAATATGATGTCACAATGAAAATGTGATGTCATAATGGCATGATATCATTATAGATTTGGGATATCATAATGACCTGATGTTGTCATAATGACAATGTGATGTCACAGTATGATTATATTGTAAATGTTTGTGATATCACAATGGCATATCTGATCTCAATTGACATTTCACAATGAAGATATGGATACAAAAAGGGACTGTGGTGTCACAAAGGCCATGTGTTTTTTCAAAGGTGCTAAAGAAGTCATAATTGGTTTGGGAGGTCTCAGGGTGATAGTAATGTCACAACAGCAATGTGATATAACAATGGCTTTGTGATGTCACATTGGTGAGGAGGTCACAATGGACAGGACAGCTTTGTGATGTCACAACAGGTTATTGATATCACAATGGCACTATGATATCACAAAAGGATTTTCAAGTCACAATGGCTTTGAGGTCACAATGGATTTCTGATATCCACCAATATTGCTTGCTTGAACTAGAATGAAATCACAAAATAGGCATTCACAATATGTCTATAATTTCACTATGATGTATGCTGTCATAATTTTATGATATTTAAGCTTGGTGATGTCAAAATGGCATGTCTAATTTTATTGGTCATTAGATTACCATGAGGATCCCAAAGGGTGTTATGTGCTGAGTCCTTCAAAAGGCGCATTGTGCTGAGTCCATTACACAGATTTCTTTGTGATATTTTTTTAAAGTATGCTGTGTGCTGTCATCCAAAAGGGTGCTATGTTCTGAGTCCTTGTGAGGTAGGTATCCCTGAAAATCACACACACACACACACACACACACACACACACACACACACACACACACACACACACACACACACACACACTAACAGAGGGTAACTGTGCACCTGCTTAGTGTGTGAGGTGGATAGAGAAGAGTCTCTCCCAGCCTTTGGGCAGAGGGAGGGGTTCGATGCCATGGGCAGCTGCTGGGTTTGGGAGGAAGTCCTGAGCTGAGGTGAGGCTGCTTCTTCCATGGCCTGTTAGCCTTAGGGCAGTCAGGGCACCAAAAGGTCAGGGATGGGGGGTGTGGTCGAGTGGGGAGGGGGCATGACTGAGGAGAGGAAAGGATGTGGCCGAGGGGACACATATCTGCTGCAGCCAGGGGCACATGGGGGCTGGCTCACTTGTGCAGCGTGGGTGTGGCAGCCCAGGAGAAAAGTGGGGGTCAGAGAGAGACAGCAGAGAGAAGAGCAGGAACAAGCACCAGGGAAGGCGGCATCAATGGCTGGCTTCTGCTGTTGTAGGATCACAGGTCTGTGCCAGGAGCACAGAGCACACAAAGCCAGCACAGCAATCACATCCCTCCCACAGGCCCTGGGAGGCTCAGAGGCCAAGGAGGCACTGAGTCTGAGATTCCAGTGCCATGAGCATAGCTGGGCCTAAGGTGGGCTCAGCCCTGCCACCTGCCAGCCCCTGTCCTGGACCCCTTTCCTGCTGTCCCCGTGGCATCACGTTTCAAACATGGGCTGCTGGCTCGGACCGGCAGGGCCTCTGAGTCATCCAGTGATGTGCCCCAGGCCAGCTTGTGGCCCTGACAATGTCCTGGACCCCATCCTCTGCTCTGGGCCTGAGCATCTGCCATGATGCTGCCATTGCTTCCTGCTACACCCAGAATGGCAGGCTATAGCATCTGCCAGCAGCACACATGAGTGGCTGTCCCATAGGCCCGCACCTTGTGACCTCTCCCTTCCCCACCCCACCCAGACCCGCGACTCCCACTTCCCTTCTCACATCCCAACCTTGCCTCACCTGTGCCAGGGGCCAGCCCTGGTTATGCCACAAATACTCCCCAGGAGTGGGGGGGGAGTGGGTGTCATCCCAAGGATCCCACCCCCATCCCTAGTGTCAGTGTCCCAGGAAATGGGGAGATGGAGGGTTGGGTGAGAAGGGGGCATCACCAAACCCCTGGCCTGGAGCAGTGGGAACCACATAGCCCCACATCTTCACACTTCCTCTCCTAGGTTGGAATTTTGTGGCTTTATAAAGAGGTGGGGAGCAGCAACTCCACACCTGCCTTCTCAGGTCTTTTCCTTTTTTCTGGGGGTGGGGGGTATTGGATGCCGAAGATAGGGGCCATTTGCTGTGTGAGTTCTTGTCCTCTGTTCTCAGTCACCCTCTCACCTGAGGAGGGTATCAGAAAATCCCACTAGGTAGGTTACAGCGCTGGGGGTCAGATGAAAGGTGAATATCTGGGAGGAACACACTCTCTCTGACACATATACACCTGGCCTGTACCCCCCACCCCAGCTGTCAATAGTACTCACAGTTTGGTCACATTTCCCAGCTCTTCCAGCATCTGCTGGTGCTCCTGGTCCATCTGTTCTCCTTGTCCCTCCAAGAATCCACCCAGTCTCCCAGAAGCATCTAGGCTGGAAGTAGGGAGTGTGTCCATGTGTGTAGCCTTTAAAACCCCATCCATTTCCTCAACACCATGCCCACCCCAGGTTAGACATTCCCTTGGGGACCCCATGACCCCCTGCTTGTTTTCAGTCCTTGCTCTGAGGAGCCAGCTGTCTGGGGATTCCTTCACCCAGTGTCCTGGCTTAGGGTTTTGGTGAATGGGGATATAAGGCTAGTTGTTCCCAAGGGGAAGAGTTTGGCGCTGGAGAAGGCGAGAGGCAGGGTGGTGCTGTGTCATTACAGTGGTGCTCCCCTTGGGTGGGAACCCTTGGTTCTGAAAAGGGAATGGGGAATGGGAACATGCATGATCTAGCTGTACATTGCCCCAGATGAGTAACCAACAAACTTAAGAGAGGCACTACTCTGAGTCTGAGTGTGTGTCTGTGTGTGTGTGTGTGTCTCTGTGTGTGTGTGTGTGTGCATGAGAGAGAGAGAGAGAGAGAGAGAGAGAACGAGAGAGAGAGAGAGAGAGAGAGAGAGAGAGAGAGAGAGAGAGAGAGAGAGAGAGAGAGAGAGAGAGAGAGAGAGAGAGAGAGAGATCATCTTTCTCCTTGTACAGCCTGACTGTGCTCAGGTGAGTGATCATTTGGCAAATTGTAGGTGCTGCATGGAAGACACTTCTATCACTGTTCTGGATTTGTGTGTGTGTGTGTGTGTGTGTGTGTGTGTGTGTGTGTGTGTGTGTGTGTGTGTGTGTGTGTGTGTCACCATTTCTAAAAACAGCAAAAGCATTTTATTTCTCTGTGTGTATGTACTTGTTGTTGTTCTTTTTTCATCAGTACCAAGTATGAACCCAGCCACAATTTTTGTTTTCTCCTTCACAGTTTCATGGGTCCGTTATGGAAGATTTCAGTAGACATTCCTTTCCTCCCCTTTCCACCTCACTTTTCCCCCTTTCCTGTAGCCCACAATAGCTGCTGGGCCTGCGTGGCCCTCCCCTAGGAGACCTGTGTGAACTCGAGTGGACACCTGTCCTTCTATCCCAGGCCAGAAGCTTGGTGAGACAAGTGTGTCCACAGCCACATTCTTCCAGACAGACACTTTGCTCTCAGTGTATAGTTGGAGCTAATTTAAGGGTTGGGAATGTGTCTGCCAAACATAATTAGGAAAGGAGATGGGGGAAAGGGTAGGGCAGGGGCTGTGAAGCTATGAGGTTTTGGGGGCTGGAGTACAGTGTGACATGGCAGATGTTTCACCATGACCGAGGATGAGAGGGGAACCTTACCTAGGGCGATTATGGTCTCTGTGGGCATCCAAGCCCAGGGCTCCGGGGCCCCACTGGTGGTATGGATTCTCTCCCGGGGCAGTGCACCAGTGGTCAATCCTCCCTGGATTCCTGCAGACTCCAATCTGTGTCCTGTCTGGGACGTTTCATGCTGGACAGTGGTAGGTTATTCCATTCCCCCTGCTGGAGCCCGCTTGGTATCAGGATATGGCAGTTAGATAGGGATTGATGAATGCCAGTTTCTGTAACCTGCTGTAGGCTGTCTGGAAGCAAAAGGGGACCACTGATTTTGGAACCCTTTAAGTTTGATTGGGACAATTTAAATGCTACATTTTCCAGGTTTTTTTTATTTAAGCTGGCAATTTCCACGAATGCCTTGGATGGACGTTTTTAGCTGCCAAAAATGTCATTCAAAGTGTCACAGGCAGAGGTCCCAAGCCAGATTATTTTCTTGCTTTGAACCTTGTGCCTTGATTAAGCTTTTCTCTGGCAGCTGCTGAATCTCCTCCAGTTCTCTCTAGGGTGACCACCTAAGTCGGGGACGTCCTGGGGAGCAGAGATTGTGACCTTGCCATCCCCAGCCTGCCAGCTGTGAGTAGAGACGATTCCCAGCAACTGCACTGGATTATCGGAGATTCAGAGACCCCAGGCTGCCTCAAAGATCCTTTGTCTGCAACATGAATCTTGGGGGCGGGATGTGGTAGACCATCCTGGCTGGTCCCAGGGGGAGGAGAGGAGGCCTCTTGAGCCAGTCATTCAGCTCATGGCAAACTTGTTCATACCTGAGTGGGGAATTGAGTGCCACAGAGCTGGTCAGCCGCTGGACAGAGATCTTTGAGAAGATAGGCATCCTAGAGGCCCTGGAATACAGTGAGTACATCATAGCTCACATCCTATGAGTCAAAACAGTTAAGTGTGGTGCCACCAGGAGGGCATGAAGAGGGAGGAGAGAGAACTGTGAGAGAGCTACATCAGGCTTCATCAGAGGAATAATTACAGGGGATAGT